>NC_045963.1:43395392-43768342 GCF_010909765.2 Amblyraja radiata | reverse complement strand
TAATCATGTGAAGTTATTTGTATATTGTTTGACAGTTAAAGCCTCTTGCACAACTTCCTATCCGCCATGATCCCAGAGTGCTCTCTGCCTAGCTAGCCTGAAACAAAGCACGTGATTGGTCAATTGGCATCCGACTCAATGTCAAACATGCTTTGATTGGACAATTACTACTCGGAAAATTTGAGGTTTTTTCTCATATTTTTAAAATATGTGCAGGTTTTGTTCCTGACGAGTTTCAGGTATGATTTATATTTTTACACAATATGTTAAAATACAGGTAGATACGTGATTTGGGTCATGAAATGAAACAAAAAACCACCTCGGCCCACAGCCTATCACCTTGCATCCTTTTCACAGTTCACACTTCCACCCAGCTTTGTGTCATCTGCAAATTTGCTAATGTTACTTTTAATTCCTTCATCTAAATCATTAATGTATATTGTTAATACTTTAGCTGCGGTCCCAGCACCGAGCCTTGCGGCACTCCACTAGTCACTGCCTGCATTCTGAAAGGACCCATTAATCTCTACTCTTTGCTTCCTGTCTGCCAACCAATTTTCTATCCATGTCAATACCCTACCCCCCAATACCATGTGCTCTAATTTTGCCCACTAATCTCTTGATAGTCATTGAAATTTAATATGCAAATACACACAGCAATTAGGAAAGCAAAAAGTATGACGGTTTTATTGAAGAGGATTTGAGTCTAAGGGAAAGACGTCTTACTGGTGAGATCATATCTTTACAGATCTAGTTTCCTTGCTTTCAAAAAGCACACACGTGTCAGAGAAATTGTGACAAAGCTTCATCAGATTGATACCTAGAATGAGGCTTTCGTCCATGGAGGAGAGATTGACCCCAAACCCGCTTGAGGCTTGAAGAATGAGAGGTGATTTTGTTGAACGATGAAAAGGTCTGACAGGATTTGGCAGGGTAGATGCAAGGATGATGCTTCTTCTGGATGGGATGTCTGGAGCCAGGGATCACAGTCTCAAATAATAATAATCCACTGAGAACAGAGATGAGAGGAAATTTCTTCACCGAGACAGGACTGACTTTGGAATTCTCCACCCAGTGACATTATGGTGTCTTGGTGATGAATTATATTCCAGGCCGAGATCAATACCTTCCACTATAAAGGGACACAAGGGATATAGGCAGTGCAGAAAAATGGAGCTTAAATAAAGGAACAGCTATGATCTTATTGAATGATAGCAGGCACAAAGGGCTGAATGACTTACTCCAATTTCTAATGTTCTGTCCCATAGAAATAATTCAACATTGACAAAAAAGATATATTGTGATTGGGAACACATTGCACGTTTCAACCCGTTTAGTCCCTAACTAGCCTGTCAGAGTTCTGTGCCTGCTGTTGGAATCCAGTTTAGATATGAAAAGGGGTTCACTACCAGAACGGAACACGTGTTTCAGCTGAGCAAGAAATGCCCCTAGTTAAAGTGGCCGCAGGCTGATTGTCAAAAGTTCCAGAGGTGGGAGTTAATACACAAACAGCACAGTAACAGACAATGTCTGTGTCGAACATAATGACAAGCTCACTGATCTCCTCTGCCTGCAAATGATCCATATCACTCCATTCCATGCAAATCCTGCAACCTCTGGAAAAATGCATGACCCATATCCCTCCATTACCTGCATATCCTGCAAATGGACTTACCATCGGTGCCTGCGATCCCTTTCCTGGGATCAACGCTCCAACCGCAGCCTGAGGATTTCAACATTGAGGAGCTCGCAGTCTGGGGTAAAGACTGATGTCGGGAAGCTCCAAGCCGTAGGAGGTTCGACCAGCCTCGAATTGGGAGTCTAATCGCCCGGGGAGGCGCGATCCACCCGATGCTGGAGCTTGATCGCCGGTTGCAGGAGCCAAGATCACCCCGACAACGGAAGGTTCGAGTGCCCCGACCGCGGGAGAACAAAGAAGGAAAGAAGATTTCTTTTCTTTGCCTTCCATCACAGTGAATGTGAGGAAGTCGCTGTGGTGGATGTTCATGTTAAAACATTATTTTAGGTGTCTTGTTGCTTTTTATTGGTATGACTATGGCAATCAGAATTTCACTGTACCTTAATTGGTACATGCAACAATAAACTCACCTTGAAACCTTGAAAATGCCCTTGAACTGCAATAAAACCAAAAGATACTGGAGATGCTCGGTGGATCAGGCTGCATCTATGGAGAGAGAGATACAGCTGACCTTTCCTTGAATGTGCCATTGAGTGTTAATGACCTGTATAACCATAGGACCTGCTAGTTTATTCTCAATGGATGCAGATTATCACCAGGTACTATGGCTAATTTTTTCTCTTTGCCCTCTTTGTTTTTAATCCTCGAATCAGAATGAGTGATTAAGGGCAGAACCCTATAGTGTGTGTGTTCAGCGCTGTAGTTCCAAGTGCATCAGTTCCCAGGCTCATGGACATCAAGGCTGGTTAGGGGAGAGGCAAGTCAAACTTTTACAGAATCAATTAAAAATGTCAGAGAGTGATTCTCATTAAGGTTGAGGAGATTGATTTCTATTTTCTGTGGCACTTCTTCCACAATATTTTAATGACTTGCAGCAGTTTTATAAACACTTTATTTAGCTCTTCTCATTATGCTGCCTGTCACTATTGATTTAAAACGGATCCCACCACCCACCACCATCTTCCCCGAACACCTCCCACCCTCAACACCTGTCATGTTCTTCATTCAGAAGATTGTCGCTTTTAGTTTTCACAGTTGTGACTTACAACATAAGCAGCAGTAGGAGGTCCTTTTTAATTGATAAAAAGTCAAAATACTGTGAGTGTTGGAGTTGTGAAATTAAAATGTAGTTGTCGTGAACACTCAGCAGGTCAGGTAGTATCCGTGGAGAGAAAAATAAATAAATTTCAAGTCAATGACCCTTCCTCCAGCTGGAAACAGTTGAAGTGTCGCAGGTTTTAAGTAATTGTAGAGGCTGGGAGGGAGAGGAGGGGAAGAAAGACTGGAAGGGAAATTCTCTGATCAGCTGGAAAACGGGAGAAACAAAATGGCGAAAGGAATGAGGGTGCTTGTGGAAAAGAGGATGATCTTTCCAACAAATGTAGAAATAAAAAAAAGAGGTGGAATGGGAAGGATTGCTAATACCTGCTCATGATCTGAAACTTGAATGTCAAGTGCAAGAGAACATAGATTGTAAGATGAAATGTTGAATTTAGTACTCATAGTCATATAGAATGGAATCAAGCCCTTCGGCCCAACTTGCCCACTCCGAGCAACATATCTCAAGTGAAGTCAAGTCAAGTTTATTCGTCACATACACATACGAGATGTGCAGTGAAATGAAAAGTGGCAATGCTCGCGGACTTTGTGCAAAAACAAACAAACAAACAACAAACTACAAACAGAATGTAACAGAATCACATATTATTTTACATGTTACCTATTGTGGGAGGAAGGAAAAAGAAAAAAAAAACGATTTTAAAAAAAAACGTAAGAATGGTACAGTAAAGTAGTCCCTGGTGAGGTAGGAGTTTACAGTTCTAATGGCCTCTGGGAAGAAACTCCTTCTCAACCTCTCCGTTCTCACAGCATGGCAACGGAGGATTTGGCTAACCGTAGTAGCTGGAACAGTCCGTTGCAGGGGTGGAAGGGGTCTCCCATGATCTTATTGGCTCTGGAGCTTACACCTTCTGATGTATAGTTCCTGCAGAGGGGCGAGTAAAGTTCCCATAGTGCGTTCGGCCGAACACACTTCTCTCTGCAGAGCCTTCTTGTCCTGGGCAGAGCAATTCCCAAACCAAATCGTGATATTTCCGGACAAGATGCTTTCCACAGCCGCTGAGTAGAAAAGCACTGGAAGGATCCTCAGAGACACTCTGAATTTCCTCAATTGCCTGAGGTGGTAAAGGCGCTGTCTTGCCTCATTCACGAGTGCTGCAGCATGTGATGTCCATGTCATATCCTCAGAGATGTGGACTCCAAGGTATTTAAAACAGCTCACCCTATCCACAGTATCCCCATTTATCCTCAATGGTGTGTACGTCCTCGGATGATGTGCCCTCCTAAAGTTCACGATCAGCTCCTTAGTTTTTTTGATGTTCAAGCGGAGGCTGTTGTCCTGACACCAGAGTGCCATCTTATACTACACCATCTACACTTATCTCATCTGCACTTGTCCCCTCCTGTCTGGGTTTGGCCCATATCCCTCTAACACTATCCTATCCATGTACCTATCTAAATATTTCCTAAACATTGCGATAGTACCTGCCTCAACTACACCACCCCCTCTCCTCCCTTTAGTAGCTCGTTCCATACACCCAAGAGCGGAACTCGCTATCAAAGCATGGAGGGGACAGGGGACACAATTGTTTGGCGGCCACGCGCGCATGCGCACACTCACAAATACGCTCGCGAGGCTTCGGAGACTCAATCTCAACTCTGCCTGTCTCACCGGGTTAACTACAGCCCTGTCTGGACTGACGGGACACCAGCGCTGCTTCTCCATGCTGGCCATATTTCCCACAAGTCCAGGAAGGGTTGTAAGCTCCCCTGGCGGGACAGGCAGAGTTAGCTGGGTTTAGCGCTGTTACTCTGCGCTGGCCCGTCTGACTGCCGAACAAAGATCCTATAGCGGGGCTTTGCTGCCGACCTCGCTGGCCACCTGGGGGGGGGGGGGGGGGGTACTCAGGAGGGGGCAGGACAGTGCTGGAGACCTGGCTGGGATCGATCCTGGCTGCGGATGAAGCGCATGTCTGTGCCATGTCTCCCTCCTCCAATCCAAAGATCTTATAACGGAGCTCTGCTATAAGATCTTTGCTCCAATCCACCGCACTCTATCCTCAGTCCCACCCCCCACTCCTTCCTCCTCCAATCATCGCGCTGAATCATGTCCCGCCCCCATTGCCTGCCGACCGACGTGTCTCTCCTCCAATTGGCCGACATCTGCCGTTGAAGAATGTCAAATCCTGTCTGTTGCTGTTCATGCCAGGTCCAAGCAGTGTCTTTGTGTGTGAGAAGGCGTAATGGGGCTGACGTTTCACTGAAATCAGGAATGAATTTGCTCAAATAGTTCGCCATGCCAAGGAACCTCTGCAAGCTGGGCACGTCAGTGGGTGCTGGGAGTTCATTAATGGCACTGGTTTTCACTGGATCAGTTTTCAGGCTGTCCTTGGTAAATATATGGCCTAGGTATTTTACCTCATTCACTCTGAATTTGCATTTTTTGGGGTTGAGTTTGAGATGGATGGCCTCGGCACGTGGAAGTGTGGGTTCTTATCCCACTTCTGACACCATGTTGGTTTAGAGTCCTTGTAATAATAAAGACCTCACATCATGTCAGGTTATACACTGTTTATTTAGAATAAACAACTACAAGCTCTCACTTTAGAGTTTACTTCAGACTGCGGTGCAGTAGACCGCGACGCTAATAAGCTGGTGGGCGTAACTACAAAAGCATGACTCATGACATGAGCCACTAATCTACAAGGTATTGATTTTTTCCATGGCGACTTTTATTTACTCGCGGGCATTTTTTAACATATTGAAAAAATATTGCAACCTAGCTGAGGCCTCGAGTACGCGGAGACCATTCTCAAGCATGAAGGAGAGTTATGAAGACCTCCTAAGACCTCGTGTTGACCATGCTGTGAGTATGAGTCAAGGGCAACCTTGCCAGAACTCGCAGATTAGGTCGCCCAAGTGGGGCAGGCCCTTTCGGCACAACACTTGTCCCTTCATGCTGGCAAGATGTCGTAGCATGTGGCAGAATAACACGATTCTTAATCCTTGTTCTACTGTGACTGCATGGATTTCCTCTGGGTGCTCCGGTTTCTTCCCATATTCCAAAGACGTATGAGTTTGTGGGTTAATTAGTCTCTGTAAATTGTACCTGGTATATAGAGAGTGGATGTGAAAATGGGATGACATATAACTAGTGTGAACGGTGATCGACAGTTGGCGTAGACTTGGTGGGTCGAAGTGCCTGTTTCCATGCTGTGACTCTAAATGAAACTAAACTAAACTAAAAATGGGATAACATAGAACTTATATGAACGGATGAACAGTGTTTGGCATGGAACCAGTAGGCCGAAGGGCCTATTTCCATGCTGTATTTTTCAATCAATGTTTCAGTCAATCAATGCTGAAGTCAGCTAATCATTGAGGGAGCATAATCCCTTAATGTTGTGACATGTGGCTCTTCCGAAACAATATGAATACAGTCAGTGGCATCTTACGACATGAAGACACTTGATATACTTGTAAATACTTGTAAAGCCCTGTCCTGTCTCTGTCTTCTGGTCTCTGATAAAAGACAATGTACTTTCTGCATTGAGAACTTCAGAACATAATTTTTCTGTGTCTAGAAATTATGAAACGTCATAAAGAGTAATTGATTTAATCTTGAGATACTACTTTTTTCATTGCAATCAGAAATAATCCCAGATCAGACTACTTGAATTGCTCAACTCTGCCAATGGTCAGATATTATTTTGATATCCTTAAACACGTATGATAAATCTAATTTGAATCTTTGGATTGGACTCAAATTATTCCATAGAATTATATTTCTTTTCATTCCATTTCAGCTTTATGCTCATGAAAATAAATATTGATGCTGTTTAAAGTAGATCCACCTGCTGTACCAAGTAATGCAGTCAATTCATTCTCAATTTCTAAACCAGAAGAGACAGCTAATTATTGGGCAAGGATTTTCATTTGGCCTTCATTTATTTGCAGAAGAATGTTCTCCAATTTGATGTCTCGGTTAGAAATGGGAGCATTTTGATGTCAAGCGTAATAGACAGGGACTGCCGTTCAAAGGTGACCTTGTCATTTCCTCTAACATCCTAACAACGCTCAGAATACTAACATTCTTTCAGTGTGACCTGAATTTCCAGTCATCCACCCAAGTGACAAGTATCTAGATGACTTTGTATTTTCTTAAGCTGACATGCTGAGCACTGTGTAACTAAAAAGAATACACAAAAGGGCAGTGAAGAGCAAAAGTACAATTTTGGAGTGTAGATGAAGCTTGGGAAAAATCTTACTTGTGTTGCATAAATTGCAACTCCTTCCGCATTACATTCTGTTAAAAATACCTATCATTCATTTGTTACCTAGTGGCATTTTTAGAATTCTATGATACATATTGATACCAAAAATACCGGTATCATAGACGGTGAAAAATTATAGCCATAATTATCGAATTACAGCCAGATTTTGATTATCCAGGCAAGTGGGCTGGAATGGCTAATGAGGTTTAGTTCAGGTGGCATGTGTCTTTTTTTATGAAGTCAAACCTGGACAAGGCCTTCACCATGAACAGAAAGGCCCTGGGGGATGTTGTAAAGCAGAGGGATCTAGGATCAAGTGCATTGTTCCCTGAAAGTAGCATCACAGGAAGATAGGGTAGGGAAGAAGGATTTTGGTATGCTGGCCTCCATCAGTCAGAGAATTTAGTATAGAAATTGGGACATTATGTTACAGTTGTACAAGACACGGTGAGATAGCATTTAGAGTATTGTGTGCACTTTTGGTCACCCTGCTATCGGAAATATACTATTTAGCTGGAAAGACTGCAGAGGAGATTTACGAAATGTTGCCAGAACTGAGACATAGGGAAAGGTTGGGCAGGCTAGAATTTTATTCCTAAGAGTGCATGAGGTTGAGGGGTGATATTATAGAAGTGTATAAAATCATAAGGGGGTAAAAATAGGGTGAATGCATAGTCTTTGTCCCTGGGTAGGGCAATCGTGAACTCAAAGGCATAGGTTTAAGTTGAGAGGGGAAAGATTTAATAAGAACCTGAGAGACAACTTTTTCACACAGAGGGTGTTGGTATATGAAGCAAGCTGCTAGAGGAAGTAGTTGAGGTAGGTATAATAACTTTTAAAATACATTTGGACAGGTACTTTGATAGGAAAGATTTTAGAGGGATACTAGACCAAGACTAGACCGTTGGGTCCCAGTCAGACGGGAGGCCTAGTCCTCCAACACAACCTGTTCCCCCAACGTAATATTCCACCACTCAACAATAGCTCCCACGGGAGGCCTGGTCCCCCAACGCAATCCGTTCCCCAACACAATATTCCACCACTCACCCATTCCCCCAACGCAACCCGTTCCCCCAACGCAATATTCCACCACTCATCCATAGACCCCAACTGCGCAGGGGTGGCTCATTTCCCCTTAACCTTCAGCACTCATCCTCCTCTTCACCCTCCCTCTTTTTAAACTTTAAAAAATTGACATTTCACTTTAAAAAATCCAATTGCACTTGCTGCCAGGACGCAGTGTCCTGTGATTTGCAACACTGTACAGTGAAAAGTTAAGTCATCAGTTTATGTAAATGAAATTCCATTGTGACATCATAGCTGCTAACTGCCACTGCAGCTTGAACTGATTTTTCTCATACTGGATTTTGTAAAGTTGAAAATGTGAATAACTTGTAAAATGTACCATCAATCTGCACAAAATTTGATACACCACACCACAGGACAATGGTGAGTAAGGTGGTCCACACATTGTAGCGCTATCGTGTATCGTTTCGGCATAATTCAGGGCATGACTGACACGCAAACACGCAGACTCACAAACAAACAAGATGAGAGTTTTAGTAATATACTAGACCAAGTGCAGACCCGTTGGGCCTGTTCCCCCAACGTGCGGTTGTGGGGGGGGAGGCGGCATGCAGCGTCACACACACTAACTATCCCCCCGCCTCGCACTCACGCTAATTACCCCCCTTGATATTATATTAATATTATTAATTTGCTCCTTTTCCCCATAACCACCCTATCTACTGACGCATAGCCCCCAACTTGCAGTCACATCTAGAGAGGGGAAGGGGGGGGGGGGCGGAGGTAGAGAGTGAGGGCAGAGAGAGAAGGGCAGAGACAGAGAGAGAGACAGAGACACAGAGAGAGGGGCAAGAGGGAGAGGGGGGTGGAGAGGAGGAGGAGAAGAGGGAGGGTGAGAGTGATGGGGAGAGAGAGGGGGTGCTGAGAGGGGGGTGAGGGGGAGAGGTGGGGAGCAGGGAGGGGGAGGGAGGAGGGAGGAGGGAGAGGGGGAGGGGGGGGGTGGAGGGGGGGGGGGGGGAGGGGGAGGGAGGGGGGGGGGAGGGGAGGGAGGGGAGGAGGGGGGAGAGAAAAGAGGGTGAAGAGAGAAAGAGGGGAGGAGGAGGGGGAGGAGAGGAGAGGGGGGAGGACGAGGGGGGGAGGAGATGAGAGAGGGAGAGAGGGGGGGGGAGAGGAGAGGGGGGGAGGGAGGAGGGAGGGGAGAGGAGAGGAGAGGAGAGGGGGGCAGAGAGAGAGGGGGGAGAGAAAGAGAGGGGGAGAAGAGGGTGGGGAGAGGGAGGGGGGGGAGAGGAGAGGGGGGGATGGAGGAAAGGGGGGAGAGGAGAGGAGGGCGGGGGGGGGAGAGGAGAGGGTGGGGGGCAAGGAGAGGGGGGGAGAGGAGATGAGCGGAGATTGGAGAGGGGAGGACGAGAGGACTGAGCGGGGTGGTGGAGATGGAGAGGTGCGGAGAGGACGAGGGGTGGTGGGAGAGTGAGGGGGGGTGGAGAGGAGAGGGGGGGCGAGGAGCGGGGGAGAGGAGAGGGGAGAGGAGAGTGGAGAGGAGAGGGGGAAAGGAGAGGGGGGTGAGAACGAGAGAGGGGGAGCAAGAGGAGATGGGGGGGCGGACCGAGGAAGAGAGGAGAGGGGGGGGGTTGGAGCGTGAGGAAGGGGGGGAGAGGATGAGGAGGATGGGAGGGATGGGGGATGAGGGTAGGGAGAGAGACGAGGGGAGAGAGAGAGAGAAAGGGAGAGAGACAGGGGGGGAGAGAAGAGAGAAAGAGAGATGTGGGTGAGAGAAGAGGGGAGAGAGAGAGAGAGTGCCTTTTTACTTCAACCCAAACCCCCCAAACAACCATTTGCAGGCAGTGGTTTTTTACTTAAAACTAACCACATTTTCATTTTCAAACCACATTAAGGGTACTCACAGCTGTGTAGACATTTGTTCAGTGTCATTCAGAGCTCCATCTTGCAGAGACTGATTGAGGCACACCACTTCCTGGTTTTATAGTCGCTCCCCCTCTCTCCAGCAGGGGCAGCAGAGAGAATGGTGAATT
Source organism: Amblyraja radiata (assembly GCF_010909765.2). Classification (NCBI taxonomy): domain Eukaryota; kingdom Metazoa; phylum Chordata; class Chondrichthyes; order Rajiformes; family Rajidae; genus Amblyraja; species Amblyraja radiata. Next base: position 43,758,254 of record NC_045963.1, on the reverse strand, counting down.
TTTAAAAAAACATTAATTTCTCTCTGATTTTTCATCGATGGGAAAAATACTCTGGTCCACGAAGGCAGACATGGGCTCTGATCGAGGTGGCCAAAAATGACGGCCGTAGGTGCGGCGTTCTCTCGGAAATCGCTGCACAGTAGGCCAAAAGCGGTCAAGATCAGACTTTTAGTAATATATAGATACTAGACCAAGTGGGACCCGTTGGGCCCCATCCCCCATCGTGGGGGGGGGGGGGGGGTGGGGGGGGTGTGGGGCGCGGCATCTCTCGGGAGGGCTGGCCCCAGAATGTAATATTCCACCACTCACCCATAACCCCAAACTGCGCAGGTGCGGCTAACGGGTTCCCGTTGTGACATAACCCCCCCCCCCCACACACACTAACCCTCCCCACACACATGCACTAACCCCCCCACACACACTAACCCCCCATCTCACACACTAACCCCCTCACACACTAACCCCCCCACATACTAACACCCCCCACACACACACACTAACCCCCCCCACGCACATACTAACCCCACCCCCACACACATCCTAACACCCCCACACACACTAACCCCCTTCCCCCACACACTAACACCTCCCATGTGCACTAACCCTCCCCACACACACACACTACCCCCAACACACACTCACCCCCCCACACACACACACTAATCCCCCTCCACATACATCAACCTTCCCTGCACACCAACCCCCAACACACACTACCCACCCACACACACTAACTCCCTCCTACACCCACTAACCCCACCCCACACACACTAACCCCTCCCCAACACACACACACTAACCCCCCCCCCCCCCCAACACTTGGGGGGGCGACGTCAGAGGAAAGTTCTGGAATCTTTTTTTCAAAAACGCCAATCAATCCTTCCCACGTGAAACCCCCCCCCCCCCATGGAGTCACTCTCTCTCTCTGGCTCTCTCTCTCTCTCTCTCTTTGTCACTCACTCTCTCTCTGACACTTGCTCTCTCTCTGGCTCTCTCTCTCTCTCTCTCTGTCCGTGTCCAGCGTGTTTTTTTTGATGGAATTGAGATCCCATTGTGCTGCCTTGAGCCGCGGGAGGGGGAGGGCCGATCGCGGCTCTGGGCCCTGTCTCTGTCTCTCTGCCTCTCTCTGTCTCCGTCTCTGTCTCTCTCTCTCTCTGTCACTCGCTCTCTCTCTGCCTCTCTCTCTCTGCACTTGGTCTAGTATATATATATATATATATACTAGACCAAGTGCAGACCCGTTGGGTCTGTTCCCCCAACGTGCGGTTGCGGGGGGGGGGGGGGGGGAAGGCGGCACGCAGCATCACACACACTAACTATCCCCCCCCCCGCACTCACGCTAATTACCCCCTTGATATTATATTAATATTATTAATTTGCTCCTTTTACCCCATAACCACCCTATCTACTGACGCATAGCCCCCAACTTGCAGTCACATCTAGCGAGGGGGGGTAGAAAGTGAGGGCAGAGAGAGAAGGGGCAGAGGCAGAGAGAGAGACAGAGACACAGAGAGAGGGGCAAGAGGGATAGGGGGGTGGAGAGGAGGATAAGAGGGAGGGTGGGTGAGGGGGGAATGGTGGGGGAGGAGGGGAGGAGAGAGAGGGTGAGAGTGAGGGGGAAAGAGAGGGGGTGGTGAGAGAGGGGTGAGGTGGGGAGCAGGGAGGGGGAGGGAGGGGGTAGGGTGGAGGGAAGAGGGTAGGGGGTGTGGAGGGGAGGGGGTTTAGGGGAGGGAGGGAGGGTGGGGGAGGGGAGGAGGGGAGAGAGGGGGGGAGAGAGGGGAAAGAGGGGGAGAGAGAGGGTGTGCTGAGAGGGGAGGGGGAGAAGTGGAGAGCAGGGATGGGGAGGGAGGGTGGAGGGAAGGCGGTAGTGGTGTTTCGAGGGGAGGGGGTTTAGGGGAGCAATGGTGGGGGAGGGGATGGAGGGGAGGGGGGGAGAAAAAGAGGGGAGTGAAAGAGGGGGGGGGAGAGGAGAGGAGAGGGAGGGGAGAGGAGAGGGGGAGAGAAGAGGGGGGGAGAGGAGAGGGGGGAGAGGAGAGGGGGGGGAGGAGAGGGGGGGGAGGAGAGGGGGGGGAGGAGAGGGGGGGGAGGAGAGGGGGGGGAGGAGAGGGGGGGGAGGAGAGGGGGGGGAGGAGAGGGGGGGGAGGAGAGGGGGGGAGGAGAGGGGGGGGAGGAGAGGGGGGGGAGGAGAGGGGGGGAGGAGAGGGGGGGAGGGGAGGGGGGGAGGAGAGGAAAGGGGGGGGGAGGGGAAAGCGGGGGGGGGGGAGAACCTAAAAACATTTTAGAACCAAAAAGACACATTCTGCAAGCATTGTAGAACGAAAAGAGACACTTTTATATATATATATATATATATATATATATATATATATACCAGACCAAGTGCAGACCCGTTGGGTCTGTTTCCCCAACGTGCGTTTGTGGGGGGGGGGGGGGGGGGGGGGAGGCAGCACGCAGCGTCACACACACTAACCATCCCCCCCGCACCCTGCTTTTACCCCATAACCACCCTATCTACTGACGCATAGCCCCCAACTTGCAGTCACATCTAGAGGGGGGGGGGGGGGGTAGAGAGTGAGGGCAGAGAGAGAAGGGGCAGAGGCAGGGGCAGAGACAGAGACACAGAGAGAGGGGCAAGAGGGATAGGGGGAGGAGAGGAGGATAAGAGGGAGGGTGGGGGAGGAGGGGAGGAGAGAGAGAGGGTGAGAGTGAGGGGGAAAGAGAGGGGGCGCTGAGAGGGGGGTGAGGTGGGGAGCAGGGAGGGAGGGGGGAGGGTGGAGGGAAGAGGGTAGGGGATGTGGAGGGGAGGGGGTTTAGGGGCGGGAGGGTGGGGATGGAGGGGAGAGAGGGGGGGAGAGAGGGGGGAGAGGGAAAGAGGGGAAAGAGGGGAAGAGAGAGGGTGTGCTGAGAGGGGAGGGGGAGAGGTGGGGAGCAGGGAGGGGGAGAGAGGTTGCAGGGAAGGGGTATGGGTGTGTGGAGGGGAGGGGGTTTAGGGGAGGAATGGTGGGGGAGGGGGGGAGAAAAGGAGGGGAGAGAGAGAGGGGGGAGGGGGGGAGAGGAGAGGAGAGGGGGGATAGGGGGGAGAGGAGAGGGGGGGAACGGAGAGGGGGGAGAGGAGAGGGGGGGGAGTGGAGAGGGGAGGAGAGGAGAGGGGGAAGAGGAGAGGGGGGGAGAGGAGAGGGGGGGGGAGGGGAAAGGGGGGGGGGGAGAACCTAAAAAAAACATTTTAGAACCGAAAAAGACACATTCTGCAAGCATTGTAGAACCAAAAGAGACACTTTTTGCAAACATGTTAGAACCAATAAACACTTTTTGCAAACATTTTAGAACCAATAGACACATTCTGCAAGTGTTTTAGAACCACGAAGGACACTTACATTTGAGTGGACATGTGTTCAGTGTTATTCACAGCTCAGAGAAACGTGACCCTCTGCCTTCCTCCAGCTTGCAGACACTGATTGAGGCACACCACTTCCTGGTTTTATAGTCCCTCCCCCCAGCAGGGCCAGTAGAGAGAATGGGGAATTTTGTAAAATCATTAATATCTCTGTCATTTTTCATCGACGGGAAAAATCCTCAGCACACATATGGCGGGGGGGGGGGGGGGGGGGGGGGCTCTGAGCAAGGTGGCCAAAAATGACGGCTGTAGGTGGCGGCGTTCTCTCGGAAATCGCAGCACAGATGGCCAAAACCGGTCAAGAACAGACTTTTAGTAATATAGATTAGTAGTATATAGATAGATGGGCCAAACATGGATAAATGCAACTAGCTGAGATGGGGCATGGACGAGTTGGTTCAATATACCTATTTGCATGATGATGACTATGGCATATAGTTTGCAGAATTTGTATATAGAGCGCAAAGAATAAAGTTTTCCAATAGATGACTGCCTCACAGCGCCAGAGACACTGGTTCGATCCTGACCTTGGTGCTGTGTGTGCAATGTATGCGTGTTCTTCCTGTGACTGTGTTTCCTCCTGGTGACCCAGTTTCCTCCCAAATCCCAAAGACATACCAGTTTGTAGGTTAATTGACCTCTGTAAATTGCCCGTCGTGTGTAGGAAATGGATGAAAATGTGGGATAACATAGAATTATTGTGAATGGGTGATCAGTGGTCAGCATGGACTTAGTGGGCCGAAAGGCCTGTATCATGCTGTATCCATAAACTAAACTAAACTAAACTAAACTAAAATGAAAGAAAGGCAGAATCTAGACCAAGTAGCACCCTGTAGAGTTTTGGAACGTTTATATCTTTACGCTTACCTTAAAGGGGCTATCCCACTTTGGCGACCTAAATGGCGAGTTTAGAAGAGATTTGGAGAGTTTGAAAAAAATGCCATGTTGAAGACCTCCTTCGACTAAGTAGAAGACCTCCTTCGACCTTCTTCGACTATGTTGAAGACCACCTTCGACTAGCTTCGGGAAAATTGGACATCGAATAGTGGAGAGTGAAGACGACTTCCTTCGACCTCCCTTCGACTATGTTGAAGACTATCTACGACTACCTTCGATTACCTTTGACTACCCTGATTACCTACGAATAACATGCCGACCTACTACGACCTACTTTGACTAAACCTACGAGTAAAAAAATTATCTATGTTTTCCATAGTGACCTTTTTTTACTCGCGGGCATTTTTCAACATGTTGAAAAATACCCCGCGACTTAGAGTGAGGCCTCGAGTACGCGGGGACTACTCTCGAGCATGAAGGAGAGTTACAAAGACCTCCTAGGGCCTCGTGTCGACCATGCTGCGAGTATGAGTCGAGGGCAAACTCGTCTGAACTCGTGGATTAGGTCGCCGCAGTGGGACAGCCCCTTAAGTTCTTTTAACAGAGGCCTGAAGCAGAGTAAATGTTCAGTGCTCTAGAATTCCCCAAGCTCCATCCTCAGATTAACAGACTGTTTGACAACAGAATTAAATATCCCATATCAGCCGTCCTCATTACCCAAATTTAATGCAAAATGTAACAAATTATCTCCAGGCTGGATTATAAAGGAGAAGTTGTGCGAGTGCTCAGATTTTGCCATGGGCTTGCCTTCAGTTCTTCGCATCAGAAGGAATGCTGTACTCTTGGGTGAGTTACAGACCTATTAACTGTCTCATTTCCTTTACCTTCTATTTTTGTAGCACTTGATATCTTTTATCAGGCTTCTAAACAGCCCTTCCATAAACTAGGGTACTATCCAATTCAGCTCTGCCCTATTGTAGACATTGATTTTGTCCCTCGAACTGGTGAACTATATTCTGCTCTCTGCATCTTCCCTTTTGCTCTACATATTGTACTTGAGTTTATCTTGATTATATTTATGTATAGCATGCAAAACAAAGCTTTTCACTATACCTTCGTACTCAGATTCAGATTCAGATTCAGATTCAACTTTAATTGTCATTGTCCGTGTACAGTACAGAGACAACGAAATGCATTTAGCATCTCCCTGGAAGAGCGACATAGCATATGATTTGAATAAATATTTACATTAGCATATATACAGACATAGTGTTTTTCCTGTGGGAGGAGTGTCCGGGGGGGGGGGGGGGAGGTGATTGGCAGTCACAGAGGTACGTTGTTGAGTAGTGTGACAGCCGCCGGGAAGAAGCTGTTCCTGGACCTGCTGGTCCGGCAACGGAGAGACCTGTAGCGCCTCCCGGATGGTAGGAGGGTAAACAGTCCATGGTTGGGGTGAGAGCAGTCCTTGGCGATGCTGAGCGCCCTCCGCAGACAACGCTTGCTTTGAACAGACTCAATGGAGGGGAGCGAGGAACCGGTGATGCGTTGGGCAAGTTTTCACCACCCTCTACAATGCCTTCCGGTCGGAGACAGAGCAGTTGCCATACCATACTGTGATACAGTTGGTAAGGATGCTCTCGATGGTGCAGCGGTAGAAGTTCACCAGGATCTGAGGAGACAGATGGACCTTCTTCAGTCTCCTCAGGAAGAAGAGACGCTGGTGAGCCTTCTTGATCAGAGTTGAGGTATTGTGGGTCCAAGAGAGGTCATCGGAGATGTTAACACCCAGGAACCTGAAGCTAGAAACACGTTCCACCTCCGTCCCGTTAATGTGGATGGGGGTGTGCGTGCCGCCCCTGGACTTCCTGAAGTCTACAATGAGCTCCTTGATCTTCTTGGAGTTAAGGGCCAGGTTGTTGTCAGCGCACCATGCTGCTAAGTGCTGGACCTCCTCCCTGTAGGCCGACTCATCGTTGTTGCTGATGAGGCCAATCACCGTTGTATCATCTGCATACTTGATGATGGTGTTAGTACCATGTACAGGTGTGCAGTCATAGGTGAAGAGGGAGTAGAGGAGGGGGCTCAGCACACAGCCCTGTGGAACGCCGGTGTTCAGGGTGAGGGTTGAAGAGGTGTGCTTGTCTAACCTAACAGACTGTGGTCTGTTGGTTAGAAAGTCCAGTTGCAGAGAGAGGGATCGATGCCCAGGTTACCGAGTTTGGTGATCAGTTTAGATGGTATAATGGTGTTGAATGCTGAGCTGTAATCGATGAACAGCATTCTTACGTAAGTGTCTCTGTTGTCGAGGTGGGAGAGGGCGGAGTGAAGTGCCGTTGAGATGGCATCCTCCGTACTCCTGTTCTTGCGGTAGGCAAACTGATAGGGATCCAGTGTGGGGGGTAGGCAGCTTTTGAGGTGTGCCAGGACCAACCTCTCGAAGCACTTGGTGATGATGGGGGTAAGTGCAACTGGGCGGAAGTCGTTGAGGCTTGCCGCAGTGGAGTGTTTTGGCACTGGCACGATGGAGGTGGTTTTAAGGCACGTGGAGACAACTGCTTGGGCAAGTGACAGGTTGAAGATGTACTGTACATGTGACCATAATAAACATTTTCCTAAAATTAAACTATATCTTAAACCTGTATCATATTTTAAAATAAATCTTTCTAAAGAAGATAGGCTAGAACATGTACTGTAAAAGGATTTGGGATTCACTGGGAGATGGTTTCTAAAGTCCTGTGAAATAGTTGCTGCAGCTTAGACTGGTTCAATTTTAAACCTACTGGGATTTGGATGACATGAAAGTGTCATTGCAGCAAATGCAACTTTACACTCTTTGACTACTGGTGCAGCTGCTGCGAAATCCACAAGAGAGAGAGAGATTGAAAAGGAATCTATATCTGAAACAGCTCTGAATCTAAACTTACTGCCTTAAACAAGCACCATTTATCAAACAAAGGTGGTTTGAAGCACTGACGTTCTTCTTTGACTGGGGACATTTCATTTTGATTGAGATGGCCACCATCATCTGCTGAGATTTCAGTGTGTTGCCTTGCAGTCGGGACCTGAATGAGTTTTAAATGTTTTGACTTGCTTCATTCATGAAGTGATATTGAGTAGCACGTAGTTGCCTTCACATCTGCTATATTCAAACTAGATGTCTGTGATATGATTCTCTGCAGATCTTACTATGTGACTGGGATTAAAACTGAAATTCCTCCATCAGAACAGATATTAGATATGTAAAAAATATCCAAGTAATTAGAATTGGGAATTTGAGTACTTTAAGGAATTGGTTGAAATATTATACAAATTGCAAATTAGAATTGGGATTTATAAAAACATGATATCAAACACAGAGTCTGGATTAGCTCAGTGCCAACCAGACACATCTTCACTACCATTTGTTCAGAGTTTGTTTGATTATCAATCTGACTGTCTCTAAACTGTTTGATGTCTTAAGGGAGCTTATCAAATTTTAATTAAACTTTCAAAAAAAACCATACAAAGCTTTGCCCCAGTTGTTTGCTGTTATCACTGAATGGCAGTAAAATGTCTAAATACTTATTATCCAAACCCAGCTGCTATTTCTAATTATAGGTTTATTTCACACACGTGATTATCTTTTTGACATTCACACTGACACACACGCCTCATTTGATTTTATGCGTTTTCATGCTTTCTTGCATTCTGCACAATGCTGTTATCTACTGGAATAAACACCCAGGAAATATCCAAGGGTGGTGGGTATTGAATCTGAAGTGTGGACTGAATGATGGCAGTGCAGTATCACTAATGGATACATGGAAATGTATATTCAAAGCAGAGGATTGTGCTAAAGGAAATGTCAACTTTTTGCTGACGGCTGAAATGCGACCACTAGTTCACAATAATCCTTTCATTCGGGGCCATGACTGCACCTTTGATAAGCAAAACATTTTCTCCAGGACATGACACAGTAAAGTGACTTAAAGAACCTAATGGTGCAAGGCATCGGCAGCACCAAAGAGCTGACCTGTCTCACGCATCTGTTAAATTCGAGGGAGCACAATGACATGTCATCTACATATTTAAGGGAAACCTAGATTTTCTCACCTGTTACGAAAAAGCATATGCTCAAATCACCTTCATTAATGTTGATAAGCCTAAAACTAAAGTGAAAACTGGAGGAAAATATTATATTAAAACCAAATTGTACTTTCAAATCCAACCGAAATAAAATATAGAAAGGTACAGCAATGGAACATGTCCTTTGGACCACGATGTCTCTGACAAACATGAGGCTAAGTTAAACTGCTATTATCCATATCACCTCATTCCCAGCATGTCCATATGCCTATCTAAAATAAACATAATTACATTTTGCCTTATATGTCAATACATTGAAATCAATACAACACCCCTTTATGCATAAGATTTTGTTTCTTATCTACATTTGCCATACAATATAAATGAAGATGATTTATTGAATGAATGAATGAATGAATTAACTTATTCATTCATTAATCTCTTGTGGGGTGCTAGTGTGCAGGTGTGGGCAAGGGGCTGCACCAATCACCCTATTTTTGATTGTTATCTCTTCCCACTTTTGACTTCAAGCAAAGAGGGTGGACAGGAGTCTAATACATCAATTGAAGGACCTGTCCTGAAACGTAGCCTACCAATGTCCTCCACAGATGCTGTCTGACCCACTGACCCACGGCACTTGTGTTTTGCTCATGATTCCAGTCCCTGCAGTTCCTTATATCACCACATTTCTTATGTCAGCCTCAAAGATGTTTGAGAAAGTTAGCCAAGATGGTTGGTTAATTTTCTCTCCCTCTGGACACAGCTCAGCTTTGGACCTTTACCTAACTGCATGATTGAAATCAGCAATTCGCCACATGGGAAATCACTGGAGTGAACCTGCAAAGCGTTAACACATGGCATGTCCCATTGGTAATTTTAGTTGGAATTGAATATTCCATCACTGCACAACACATTTGCAGTCTGTAGAGATTTACCTCAGGCTAGTAAAAACTCATGCTGTAAATCTCCCATCATTTGCAGCAGCAAAAGTCTTAATATGTTCATGAAGCCAGTAATGAAATATCGCCCGGCATGTGCACTGAATCATGGTCAAAGGTTAGTGTGCAAGCATTGAAAACATATTCTGCTCTAAATATGATCTAATTTTCCACATCATAAGCAAGACTCCATTAAGGTTTCAAAGACGTTTTATTGTCACATGTACCAATTAAGGTACAGTGATATGTAAATTACCATACAGCCATAAGAAAAAAAAAGCAACAAGACACACAACTACATAAAAGTTAACATAAACATCCACTACAGCGGTTTCCCCACATTCCTGTCTGTGATGGAAGGCAAAAACGTCCAGTCTTCTTCCTCTTTATTCTCCGCGGCGATCAAAACCCCTGCGTCGGGGCGATCGAAATTCCCGCGTCGGGGCCATCGAAACTCCCACACCTTGGAGTTCCCGAAGTCGGTCTCTGACCAGAGACCGCGGGCGCCGTGATGTTAAGCCCGCAAACACCCACGGTTGGAGCTCCGGGGTCGACCACTAGCAAAGGGATCGCGTGGTCCGCGATGGTAAGTCCGCAGGCGACCGCGATGGAGCTCTCAAAATCACTCCAGCAAAGACCGCCAACTCCTCGATGTTAGGCCGAAGTGCGGACGGAGATACAATATGGAAAAAAAATCGCATCTCCATCAAGGTAAGGGATTAGAAATAGTTTCCCCCAACCCCCTACCCCCCGCACATAAAACAAGCTAAAAGAACACTAAAAACATACATTTAACACATGCAATTAAAGCACAAAGAAGGAAAGGACAGACAGACTGTTGGTGAGGCAGCCATTGCTGGCGCCACCCGGTGGTTACAAAAGTACTTCCTCGAATGTAAAGCATTTTGGGAGTTGGGAAGTGCCAAAGTTATGAAAAATGCTTTATGAATTGAGAAGGTAGACAAAAATGCTGGAGAAACTCAGCGGGTGAGGCAACATATATGGAGCGAAGGAATAGGCGACGTTTCGGGTCGAGACCCTTCTTCAGAATTCAGAATGTTCTTTAACACATCAAACATATTTGTGGTAATTGTCAGTAACTATTACCATTTATTTGCGAACACAAGTCCTACACATTTAGCAGGACTTGCTTTAGATGGGAATCAAAAGGGAATCCAACTCCTCAAGATCCTGCAGGCCCTTGGTGCTGGGCTGCAAACTGTTTGGTTCATTGACTTGAAACATTAACTCTGTTTCTGTCTCCATATAAGCTGTCTGACCTGCTGATTCAAGCATTTCCTGTTCTATTGTTACATTCCTTGGTCTTGTCTGATCTCTTACACTAAATTTGCATTGTAGGAAAGCTTTGATATCTATTCCTTGATTTCAAGTTGCAATTGGACCCCAATATCCTGATCCAAGCCAATCAGCAACATTGAAGTAGATCCTCACTGCTTTTAGCAGGTGTCAACACAGCATAAACCATAAGATCATGATATCAATCAGAGCAAAATGATGCCACAAGGAACTGCAGATGCTGATTTACAAAAATGATGCAAAGTGCTGGAGTAACTCAATTGGTCAGGCAGCATGTCTGGAGAACTTGGATATGATCAGTCTGAAGAAGGGTCTTGACCAGAAACATCACCTATCCATGTTCTCCAGAGATGCTTCCTGATCTGCTGAATTACTCCATAATTTTGTGACTTTTTTAGAGTAAAATGATTTAGATTGTTACTGTCATTTTTGAGCTCAATATTTCAGCTATAAAACAAAAATGGCTGGAAATACTCATCGGGTCAAGAAACATTTGTGGATAGAGGAATGTTAAGATTTTGATCTTGGACTCTTAATTCGTGTTTCCTGAATTTTCTGATTTTATTACATAATTTCAGCCACTACATATTTTTTTATATAGGATTTTTATGATAGTTTGATGGCATCGTGATTGTAATTATTGATATTTGGTTATTCACAATTAACGCAAACTGAATTCAAATTTCCAAACTGCTATAGTGGAATTTTAGGTTTAGGCTGAGGTTTATTATTGTCATGTATACCGAGCTATAATGAATAACTTAGTTACACATGCTACCCGAACGGATCAGATATACCATACATAAATGCAATCAAGTCAAAGTCAAGTACAATAGAGAGCAAAGGAGAAGATACAGAATATAGTTCTCAGCATTGTTGCGCATTGTCTTGCCTCAGTTCCACAGACATAGTCTAATATTTTCCAGATTATTTCTACAATTGGTACTAGACCAGCAATGATCCTACTTGATGTATCTACATATGAGAGGCTCATCAGTTTTTCCTTTCTTGTTAATGTTGATTTCCACAGGGTGTAATGGCAATGACTGACAGAGATTGTACAATCCAAAGGCAGCTAGTTTTCCTCAATAAGCCATTGAAACCTTGAGCACCTGTGTCAGCAAGAGCTGATAGCTTTCTTGTGTTTAATTATGAATTAGTTTGCTGAACATTGACAGAACTTTGGGGATTGACCTTGGTTTTGAATTGACTTTTCATTAAATACAATTCTCAAGTAGTTCCACAGTTGTGGAAATGCGTCCGTAACCATTTCAAGAGAAGAACTAATGGGATTGAGTTAGGAAAGTGATTGATGTTTCCATATCTTCCCTGAGAATTCTCAATTCTGTTATACAGACATATTATCCAGGCTGACACTTAAATTCAATTGGTAGGGAATGGGCAGAGGAGTAGTATTTCAGATTAAATTGTGGCTCTGTTGCTCTTTTTGTTAGTTGTAAAAGAACCCATAGCATTATTTAAAGATGTGAGGAGAATCATCTGTATTAATAATTGTCCCCCAGACAATACTACTCAAAAGATAGTATTTGGTCACTATCTCATTTTGGTTTGTGGGACTTTGCAATCTGCAAACTCGTTGTGTACCCTGCTGCAATGAGTACACCTAAAACATTTAATTAGCTAGAAAGTATTTGGTAACTGACGGAGACTGTATTACAAGCCAAAAAGTACTCTACCACCCTTTATGATGGTGAGATCCAGGCACTAACAGCCCTCGAACTGAAAAAATATATAATTTCCCTCTTATTCTTCTACCAATTATTTTAAATTATGCCTCCCAGTGCTTGACTTCCTTTTATAGGGAATTAGGTTCATCATACTACTTGGCCTATGCTCCATATATCATTTCTCCCCTCAGCCACTTCTATTCCAATTAAAACAACCCAGCTACACTTTCATAGTTACACTTTTCCAATGCTGCCAATATCCTTGTCAATATCTGGTGCGGTCACATCTTTTCTCTGACATGGTGACCTGCACTGTATGCAGAAGTTGAGCTGTAATGTAACAGATGTGTTTAATAGTTTTAGCTTAACATTCTGATACTTTACACTTTGACAAACAAACTGGTGGTCATCGGGTGGCGCCGCGAGCGGCAGCCTCGCCAGCAGCGTGTTAGTCATTTCGACTTTTTTTGTTTTTTTAGTATGTCTAAATGTATGTGTTAATGTTTCTCGGTATGTTTTTATGTGGGGGGTGGTGTGGGGGAATAGGGGGAAACCGTTTCCTGTCACTTACCTCGACGGAGTTGCAACTTTTCTCCTAGTCGCATTTTCGCCTCCCTCGTGGCCTGACAACTTGGATTAGTGCGGCCTTTCCCGGAGACGACTCAGAGCTTCAGCAGCGGGCGCGGCGCGGACTTTCCATCGCGGAGCCAGAAGAAAGGCTCTGACTGCTGGCTTGCTGACTTTAACATCATGAAGCCGCGGTCTGTGGAGCTTCTAGCCGCGGCAGTGGCGTATATTTACCATCGAGGCAGAAAACGCTGGTGGGTGTTGTGTACAGGCCACCTAACAGTAGTAGTGAAGTTGGAGATGGTATCAAACAGGAAATTAGAAATGCGTGCGACAAAGGCAAAACCGTTATAATGGGTGACTTCAATCTACATATAGATTGGGTGAATCAAATTGGCAGGGGTGCTGAGGAAGAGGATTTTTTGGAATGTATGCGGGATAGTTATCTAAATCAACATGTAGAGGAACCAACGAGAGAGCAGGCTATTTTAGACTGGGTATTGAGTAATGAGGAAGGGTTAGTTAGCAGTCTTGTTGTACGTGCCCCCTTGGGCAAGAGTGACCATAATATGGTTGAGTTCTTCATTAGGATGGAGAGTGACATTGTTAATTCAGAAACAATGGTTCTGAACTTAAAGAAAGGTAACTTTGAGGGTATGAGACGTGACTTGGCCAAGATTGACTGGCAATTAATTCTAAAAGGGTTGACGGTGGATATGCAATGGAAGACATTTAAAGACTGCATGGATGAACTACAAAAATTGTTCATCCCAGTTTGGCAAAAGAATAAATCAGGGAAGGTAGTGCATCCGTGGATAACAAGGGAACCCAGGGATAGTATCAAAGCGAAGGATGATGCGTACAAATTAGCCAGAAAAAGCAGCATACCGGAGGACTGGGAGAAATTCAGAGACCAGCAGAGGAGGACAAAGGGCTTAATTAGGGAAGGAAAAATAGATTATGAAAGAAAACTGGCAGGGAACATAAAAACTGACTGCAAAAGTTTTTATAGATATGTGAAAAGAAAGAGATTAGTTAAAACAAATGTAGGTCCCTTGCAGTCAGAAACGGGTGAGTTGATCATGGGGAACAAGGATATGGCGGACCAATTGAATAACTACTTTGGTTCCGTCTTCACTAAGGAAGACATAAATAATCTGCCGGAAATAGCAGGGGACCGCGGGTCAAAGGAGTTGGAGGAATTGAGTGAAATCCGGGTTAGCCGGGAAGTGGTGTTGGGTAAATTAAATGGATTAAAGGCCGATAAATCCCCAGGGCCAGATAGGCTGCATCCCAGAGTACTTAAGGAAGTAGCTCCAGAAATAGTGGATGCATTAGTAATAATCTTTCAAAACTCTTTAGATTCTGGAGTAGTTCCTGAGGATTGGCGGGTAGCAAACGTAACCCCACTTTTTAAGAAGGGAGGGAGAGAGAAAACGGGGAATTACAGACCAGTTAGTCTAACATCGGTAGTGGGGAAACTGCTAGAGTCAGTTATTAAAGATGGGATAGCAGCACATTTGGAAAGTGGTGAAATCATTGGACAAAGTCAGCATGGATTTACAAAAGGTAAATCATGTCTGACGAATCTTATAGAATTTTTCGAGGATGTAACTAGTAGCGTGGATAGGGGAGAACCAGTGGATGTGGTGTATCTGGACTTCCAGAAGGCTTTCGACAAGGTCCCACATAAGAGATTAGTTTACAAACTTAAAGCACACGGCATTGGGGGTTCAGTATTGGTGTGGATAGAGAACTGGCTGGCAAACAGGAAGCAAAGAGTAGGAGTAAACGGGTCCTTTTCACAATGGCAGGCAGTGACTAGTGGGGTACCGCAAGGCTCAGTGCTGGGACCCCAGCTATTTACAATATATATTAATGATCTGGATGAGGGAATTGAAGGCAATATCTCCAAGTTTGTGGATGACACGAAGCTGGGGGGCAGTGTTAGCTGTGAGGAGGATGCTAGGAGACTGCAGGGGACTTGGATAGGCTGGGTGAGTGGGCAAATGTTTGGCAGATGCAGTATAATGTGGATAAATGTGAGGTTATCCATTTTGGTGGCAAAAACAGGAAAGCAGACTATTATCTAAATGGTGGCCGACTAGGAAAAGGGGAGATGCAGCGAGACCTGGGTGTCATGGTACACCAGTCATTGAAAGTGGGCATGCAGGTGCAGCAGGCAGTGAAGAAAGCGAATGGTATGTTAGCTTTCATAGCAAAAGGATTTGAGTATAGGAGCAGGGAGGTTCTACTGCAGTTGTACAGGGTCTTGGTGAGACCACACCTGGAGTATTGCGTACAGTTTTGGTCTCCAAATCTGAGGAAGGACATTATTGCCATAGAGGGAGTGCAGAGAAGGTTCACCAGACTGATTCCTGGGATGTCAGGACTGTCTTATGAAGAAAGACTTGGTTTATACTCTCTAGAATTTAGGAGATTGAGAGGGGATCTTATAGAAACTTACAAAATTCTTAAGGGGTTGGACAGGCTAGATGCAGGAAGATTGCTCCCGATGTTGGGGAAGTCCAGGACAAGGGGTCACAGCTTAAGGATAAGGGGGAAATCCTTTAAAACCGAGATGAGAAGAACTTTTTTCACACAGAGAGTGGTGAATCTCTGGAACTCCCTGCCACAGAGGGTAGTCGAGGCCAGTTCATTGGCTATATTTAAGAGGGAGTTAGATGTGGCCCTTGTGGCTAAGGGGATCAGAGGGTATGGAGAGAAGGCAGGTACGGGATACTGAGTTGGATGATCAGCCATGATCATATTGAATGGCGGTGCAGGCTCGAAGGGCCGAATGGCCTACTCCTGCACCTAATTTCTATGTTTCTATCCCTGAGCCAGGGATCCCTTGCCGGGGATCACCAGAGAAGAGTTCCGACCGCTGGCCTGCCTGTGGCCTATAACATCGAGAAGCCGCAGTCTCCGGTAAGAAAGCGGCCGATTCGGGCACTCCAAGCTGCGGAGTGTATTCCATCCATCCCGAAGTCGGAGCTTCGATCATCCCGACGAGAGGGCTTGTACATTGGGCCATCCGTAGCGGCAACTACGGAGGGTCAAGGCCCCAAACACGGGTGAACGAAAGGAGGAAGACTGGCTGAACTTTATTGCCTTCCATCACAGTGATGACTGTGGTGGATGTTTATGTTAAGTTCTATCATGTATTGTGTTCTTTTAATTGTATGGCTGTATGGTAACTCAAATATCACTGTACCTTAATTGGTGCATGCGACAATAAATGTGAACTTGAACTTGAACTCGAGTATTTTGTACGTTTTTTTAACTACTTTCTTGCTACCTTGAAGGATTTGTGAACTTGCACTCCCATGACTCTACACAGTTCTATACCATTTGATTTATAATTCCTGCCTTGTTATATTCTCCAAAAGGATTACCTCACATTTTCTGGGTTTCATAGAACATACAACATATCCCTTTAAACTTTTCCTATTTATGTACCTTCCAAATCCCTTTTAAATGTTGATTCTGTTCCTGCCTCAGCCATTTGGTATTTCTTTCTTTTTTTATCCCCAATTTTCCTTTTAATTTAATCTCCACATTTCCTGTTATGAATAAAGTAGGTGCATTAACATCACATAAATTAATATGATCAAATTGCCAATATGGAAATGCGGCTGCAGGGTGACCAATGCTGAGTACTTTTAGGAAGGACAGGCTTAAAAGGGAAAATGAGGTGGGTATATTGTTAATAAGAGGTAACAGCAGTATAGCAGTCAAAAAGAATCTTGGTTTGACCGACTGTGGTATAGAATTAAAATCAGTTTGGATGAATCTAAGGTGTAGAACTTGTTGATAAGAATTGTTCTGATGTCAACTGTCCAAAAATTAGGGGTGATATATGGCATGTGCATATGAGAAAAGCAGAGGTGCCTGTAACAGGGATAAAACACTAATCATGAGGAGATTTAGTCTTAGTTTAGTTTAGAGATACAGTGCTGAAACAGGCCCTTCGGGTTCACCGAGTCTGTGCCGACCAGCATTTCCCGCACATTAGCACTATCCTACATACATATCCTACATATCCTACAATTAACCTACATACCCGTACTTCTTTGGAGTGTGGGTGGAAACCGAGGATCTCGGTGAAAACCTATGTGGTCACGGGAGAACGTACTAAACTCCATACGGACAGCACCGTAGTCGGGATCAAGCCCCTTGTATGTAGGTTTGAGTATCATTAGTGAAAAAAAATGTACCTGTGTCTATTGCATTTTTGCTTACTCTCTTCGCAGTATAGTAAAATCAGCTTGACTCCAATTTAGAGCCCATACCATTGTTTCCTCTTTGTTTCTTATGATTACTCGCTGAAATATGCTCATCACCACAAAAATGCTCTCCCACTGATACTCTTTCCATCTTCCCAACTTAATTAATAAAGCTACAAACATAAATAGATTATTTTGGCTTGAATGGTGTCAGGATCATTGTGTGTTGGAGTGACATTCATCCCAATAAGAGAGTTATGCATCACAGTCCTGATTTGTGCATTGTAGTTGGTGGATGCACTTTGGCCTATCAGGAGGTGAGTCACTCACTACAAATAATCCTAGCCTCTGACCTGCTCATGTAACCACAGTATTTATGTGGCTGATCCAATTAAGATTCTGGTCAATAATATCTAATATGTTCACAGCAGGGGATTTGGTGATGATGATAATATTGAATGTCAGAGCAAGGTGGGTAGACTCTCTCTACCCCCCAAAAAAAGCTGATCTCATCTCCTCTGATGATCTGCCCTTTACAGCCTTTAACCTTGTCATTCCCCAGCCCCACACTGCCTGCTTCTATCTTCTCCCCAAAATCCATAGACAGGACTGCCCTAGTAGACCCATTGTTTCTACCGGCTCTTACCTCCCTGAACTCATCTCTACATTCCTTAATTCCATCCTATCCTCCCCTTATCCAGTCCCTTCGAACCTACATCTGAGATACCTCTTACCCCCCTCAATTCTTCAAAATATTCTGTGAGACTCTCTGTTGTTGGAAGTGGTGATTTCCTGCCATGTCTGTAATGATTAGCACTTTCTAATTTTCAGCCATTCTCAAATATGGACATCACTTCATCTGAGGGGTTGTGAATATAATTGAAGAATGTGCCATATTCAGTAATTCTCCCCCATTCTGCTTTATATTGGAAGAAGAGTAATAGAACTTTGAATTAATAATAATAATAATAATAATAATAATAATAATAATAATAATAATAATAATAATAATAATAATAATAATAATAAACTTTATTTCGGACTCAAGATCCAGACAAGGGACAACATTACATAAAAATGCATTGCATATTAAAAAACATCATAAAGTACATATACAATCTTTGTATTCAAGATTAGACTTTAGATATTGATCTGAGAAACTCCAGTGCTGCAATGGGCTGAGACGATTGGCCTCTGGCAAACACACCGATCCTCCTTCTGTCAGATATGACTTATTTGGAGAACTTCTTGCCACACTTCAGCCATGATTAAATGGCGGAGTAGACTTGATGGGCCAAACGGCCTAATTCTACTACTAGTTCTTATCGCCTTATGACTTGGTCAAAAGGTCACCTTAATATCAAGGATCTTTAAAATTACCTTTAAATTTCAGCTTTTTGTCCATGTTTGGACCAATGCTGTGATGAAGTTCTGAGCAGTCCTGATGAAACCCAAATTGGGAATGAGTGAGCAAGGGTACAGGGAATAAATTATGTAGATACAAGGAACTGTAGATGCTGGAATCTTGAATAACACAAAAAGCATTGAAGTAACTCAGCAGATCAAGCAACATTTATGGAGGGAATGGGCTATGTGTATGAAGGAACTGCAGATGCTGGTTTAAACCAAAGGTAGACACAAAATGCTGGAGTAACTCAGTGGGACAGGCAGCATCAATGGAGAGAAGGAATGGGTGATGTTTCGGGTCGAGACCCTTCTTCAGACTGAAGTGAGGGGGGAGGGAAATAGATAGATTAGGAAGTGTGAAGGTGTGAAAGCAAGGCAAAGGGAATTGAGATCAAGGATCATTGTTAGCTGGGAGAAGGTAACAACAAAGCAATCAGAGATAAAATGTAGTCAGAGACAGTATGACTGGTCAGAGAACTGGGAACGGGGAGGGATGGAGAGAGAGGAAAAGCAAGGGTTACTTGAAGTTGGAGAAGTCAATGTTCATACTACTGGGGTGTAAGCTGCCCAAGCGAAATATGAAATGCTGTTCCTTCAATTTGCGCTGGGCCTCACTCTGACAATGGAGGAGGCCCATGACAGAAAGGTCAGTATGAGAATGGGGGGAGTTAAAGAGTCCAGCGACAGGGAGATCAGGTAGGTTAAGGCAGACTGGGCGGAGATGTTCAGCGAAACGATCGCCAAGCCTGTGCTTGGTCTCGCCGATATACAGGAGGCCACACCTGGAACCGCGGATACAGTAGCTGAGGTTGGAGGAGGTGCAAGTGAACCTCTGCCTCACTTGAAAAGACTTGAGGTCCTTGGACGGAGGGGGGAGATATAGGGATAGGTGTTGTATCTCCTGCAGTTGTAGGGGAAAGTACCTGTGGACGGGGTGGTTTGAGTGGGAAGGGACGAGTTGGCCAGGGAGTTGTGGAGGGAACGGTCTCAGCGGAAAGGGGTGGAGATGGGAAGATGTGGCTAGTGGTGGGATCCCGTTGGAGGTGGAGGAAATCATTACCATAATCATAATAGTACTTTAATGTCGGTGGGCTATGTGCTGTATGCAACGGCTGATGGGGTGGAAGGCGGACTCTGTCCCTGTTACGACTGGGGGGAGAGGGAGCAAGAGTGGAGCTGTGGGATATCGAGGAGACCCTAGTGAGGGCCTCGTCTATGATGGAAGAGGGAAACCCCCGTTCCCTAAAGAATGAGGCTAGTATGGAACACCTTATCTTGAGTGCAATTGGGAGTAGGGGATAGTCTTTACAGGCAGCATGGTGGGTAGAAATGTAGTCTAAATAGCTATGGGAGTCAGTGGGTTTATAGTGGATGTCAGTTGATAGTCTGTCTCCTGTAATGGAAATTGTGAGATCAAGAAACGGCAGGGAGATGTCGGAAATGGTCCAAGTGAATTTGAGTGCAGGATGGAAATTAGTAGTAAAGTTAATGAAATCAGTGAGTTCTGCATGGGTGTAGTAGGTAGCACCGATGCAGTTATCAATGTAGCGGAGGTAGAGTTCGGGGATAGGGCCAGTGTACGCCTGGAACAATGATTGTTCGACGTACCCTACAAAGACGCAGGCATAGCTGGGGCCCATGCGAGTGCCCATAGCTATGCCTTGGATTTGGAGGAAATGGGAGGAGTCGAAGGCGTGGAGAGTGTTGGTAGAGGGAAATTGGCTGGTTCTGAGGGAATGGACCGTTGTGTTTTGGGTCGGTACCCTCCTTCATACGATGTTTGGCAACATTGTATTACCAATGATTGAAGGTAGATAAAAGCAGTATTTATCTCGATTATAGACAAGGCCGGCATACCTGGACAACTATCCATATTGCCGGATTGATGCCCAGTTCTAGTACACTGGTAGAACTTGCCTGGAGAAAATTATTTTTCAAGTCAGTCTTTTAATTGCATTCATTTTTATTCTTACTTTGAGCTAACATAAATCAGCTCTTAATCTAGGGGAGAGTGTAGCAGGATCCAAAATCCTATTCACTATCACATTGCGAACATTATGGTTCTCAGCAAAGTATCCAGCATGGCAAATTAATTATCTTTTTCCTCGGATTCTGATGGTTACTCTTGCAGAACACCATTTCTGCAAATGTAACAAGAAGACAAACATTCATATTATTTGGGGTGAAAATGCTTGAAGCGGTAAAGGAGATACAGCACTCCGAGGGCTTCTGCCCACTTTTTAATAGCCTATCTGTTAATGCTTGTTTAATTTGCAGTTCTGTTCACAGGAGGAACTGCTTATGCTAAACATCTGCTATGCACCATGAGCAGCCTTGGGCTATTTCCCTTCACATTAATAATGCTTGTCAGCTGCATCCACCAGCTCCTGAACTGGCAAGCGTGTTTTTCTCCCAAGTGGGTCCCTTACCTTAACAAGATTGTTGGTCAAAATATTCTAGCATTCCCACCCATTAACTCCATCCTTGCCCGGCAGCTCTGAGCATTTTAATTTGGGGCACTGATGATCGTCGTAAAGCAATGAAGTCAGTGCTCTGCATGGATGGTTTTCTCATTTAACTGCAAGCTTTAACCAACTACTTGTACCAGCATCAAAGTGAAGTTGCTTTCCAACCAGTAGGTGCTGTTCACATACCGCAATGATATTTCGACTGTCTTTTAAATATAATACTGCCCCTTTCCCTTTACTTATGACTTTGAGGAAGCAACGTGAGTATATAGAGCCAAATGAGAAGGCTTATGTAAAGATCGGAAGTCGTGGAGCCCAAGAATCATTAGCAGGGAAAGAGGCCCATGTCGACCAAGATGCCCCATCTATTCTAGTCCCACTTGCCCGTTTTTGGCCATTACCTTTCCTATCCATGTACCTGTCCATATGTCTTTCAATTGTTATATTACCTGCCTCAACTACCTCTGGCAGCTCATTCCATATACTCACCACTCTGTGTGAAAGAATTGCCCCTCTGTTAAATCTTTTCTCTCTCATCTTAAACCTTAAACCTTAACCATCTTAAACCTTTAGTACGTGATTCCCCTACCCTGGATAAAAGACGCCAAGCATTCACCGTATTTATTCCCCTCGTCATCGTATACGCCTCTGTAAGATCACCCCACGTCCTCCAGCCTGGCCATCCTCTCACTATAGCTCAAGTCTTCAAGTTCCGGCAATGTCCTCGTAAATCTTCACTGTACTCTTTCCAGCTGAACAACATCCTTCCTATAGCAGGGTGACCGAAACTAAACACCTAAAGTAATCTAGTTCAGTCCAAATCCAAGGTTTTAAATCTAAAGCTACAAAGATGTGAAAGGTGAGTGGCCTATGTTAGATTGGGAAATTACAATAAAAGGTAAATAACAGTAGCTAACAGAGAACATATAGCATAGAACAGTACAGCATAGGAAAAGACCCTTCGTCACACTGTGTTTTTGATTTTCTGTTTTTGGATTGAATTCTGTTTTTAATTTGTGTCTCTGTGATGTCTTTATTACTTGTTATATTCCGATTATATGTTATTCCGATTACTATGTAAGGTGTCCTTGAGATGTCTGAAAGGCGCCCATTAAATAAAATTTATTATTATTACCTAGTCCGTGCCAAACATGATACCAAATTAATCCTCTGCCAGCACATGATCCATATCCCTCCACTCTCTGCTTATCCATGCACCACTCTAAAACCTCTTAAATGAGACTATTGCATCTGCCTCCACCACCCCTCTCTGTGTCAAATACCTACCCTGCACATCTCCTATAGATGTTGTCCCTCCTACCTTAAAGCTATGCCTTTTAACATTTAAATAATCAGGACATAATTTGCAGAGATACTGTATTTGTATCCCTTTAAATCACAAAAAAACAATCAGGAGAAGTGGTCCAGCATGGCTAACAAGAAAAGTTAATGGTACTAGTTCAAAGGAAAAGGGTTATAATATTGCCAAAGAGGAGCTATAAGCCTATTGAGGGAAAATAGTTCAGCAATTGGTCTAGGAATTGATAAAGAAAGTGCTGGAAGCTGTAAAACCTTCTACAGAAAGGGAGAAGGCATTTTCTTTTCGACAAAATAAAATAAAATAATAAATTTAAGGTGGATCTCTCAAAGACTGAGACAGGAGACATTATGTTGGGGGAATAAAAAAATAGCGAGGAAATTAAAGTACAGGTATTGTGTTTCTGTCCTCGTGGAGAAAGATATCAAAAATCTCCTGGAAGTAGAGGAGACAATATGTCTGGGATAAAGGGGAGGTAAAAGAAATTAGCAATACTTAAAAAAATGTAGAACTTAATGGAACTGAAAGTCAATGGATCAGGTGTAGCGGCGCCTGCTGGCGCACGCAGATATCGAACCCGGTGTTGAGAAGCCGCGGTCACATGGCTCGGGAGGGGCTGCTTGTTTCGCACGGTTTTTCACTTGCGCGCGTTAGTTCAGCGCTGACCACCGTTGTGGGCAGACGTGTCTGGAGAACCTGTATAGTGGATATCGAACTTTTGAATAAAGATCTGTTAAAAACTCCAGTAGTCATTTCTCAGACCACTAAATTGGTGACCCCGACCTGTCTAGCCGTCGTTAGACAAGAAGAATTATGCAGGAAGAGACTGTTCCTGCAGAATCAGCCATCATGAGGCAGGGCGCACTGGCCTTCAAACTTCCAGCCTTTTGGCCTGATCAACCTCAAGTGTGGTTCGCCCATGTTGAGGCACAGTTCCACCTACATCGCATCGACGCGGACGACACCATGTATTTCCATGTGATGGGCGCATTGCCACAGGACTGTGCCTCGAGGCTGTTGCCTTACATCAGAGACCCTCCGTCCAGCGGCAAGTATGAAGGGTTGAAGGCCCTGTTATTCCATGCTTACGGCCTTACCCGCAGAGACAGTGCGGCAAGGCTGCTACATATGGACTGTATCGGCGACCGAAGGCCATCGACGATCATGGCAAAGATGTTGGCCCTGATGGACGGGCACCGCCCTTGCCTGCTTTTCGAACAGGCGTTATTAGAGCAGATGCCCGACGAAGTACAGCTAATGCTCGCCGGAGCTGATTTCAGCGACCCGCAGCGGCTCGCGTAGAGAGCTGACGAACTGTGGGCGCACAGACGGCGGGACGTTTATGCTTTCGCCCGCCCCCTGGTCACACAACGGGTGCAGCCGAGCTGACATCGAGAAGAAGAAGAGACCCAGCCCAGCGCCGAAGAGGAATCGCTGCAGCCAGTGGTCTACAGTCAACGCAGATGGTGCTACTACCACCAACGATACGGTCCAAAGAAGCACAGAAGGCGTTTGAAGGTGCAAAGACCGCATTGGCCAACGCCACTATGCTGGAACACCCTAGGGCGTCAGCCCAAACGGCCCTCACCGTGGACGCTTCCGATGTGGGGGTAGGTGATGTCCTCGAACAGTGTGTAGGTAGTTGCTGGGTGCTGCTGGCATTTTTCAGCAGGCAACTGCGAGCCCCCAAAGTTAAATACAGCGCTTTCGACATGGAGCTCCTCGCACTTTACCCAGCGAACCGCCATTTTCATTATTTCCTGGAGGGGCGCGCTTTCACCGCATTCACCGACCATATGCCGCTAACATTTGCTTTGGCCAAGGTGTCTGACCCTTGGTCTGCCAGACAGCAACGGCACCTCGCCTACATTTCCGAATTCACGTCTGATATTCGGCATGTGGCAGGGAAGCTGAAAATTGTGGCTGACATGTTGTCCTGTCCAGCGCTGCCCGAAGTATCAGCGCTTAGCCTAGGCGTTGATTATGAGGAGCTGGCCGCTGCCCAACAGGCAGATGCCGGTATGGAGGTTTACCGCAATGCTGAATCTGGACTGAAGCTGGTTAAAGTGCCATGTAGCACCTCCGGCGTACAGGTCCTTTGCGATATCTCCACGAGCAAAGCCCGTCCTATTGTCCCGGTCGCTTGGCAACATCGAATTTTCGACACCATCCACAGCCTAGTGCACCCGTCCATTCGCACCACCACTGCCTTGGTTGCGGCGATGTTCGTCTGGCACGGGTTAAGGAAGCAAGTCGCTGCATGGGTTCGTTCCTGCATCCCATGCCAGACCTCCAAAGTGCAGAGACATGTGCACCCGCAGGTCCAGGATTTCGCCGTCCCGGACGGCAGGTTCCTGCACATCCATGTCGACCTGGTAGGTCCCTTGCCTTGTTCGCGCGAGGCTACCCACTTACTGACCATCGTGGACAGGCTTACCAGGTGGGCAGAGGCAATTCCGTTAACGGATACCTCCACTGAAGCATGCGCAAGGCCCATTGTCTCCAATTGGATCGCTCGTTTCGGGGTCCCCTCAGATATGGTTCGTCTTCGGTACATGTGCCTACTGTGTTACGAGATTGTGCTTATGTTTTTCTCTATAGAGACGCTCATCACTCGCCGTTACAGCGGGTGTACGAGGGTCCTTACAAGGTGCTCAGTACTGGTGTCTCGACGTTCACGTTGGACATGGGTGGCAGAGAGGAGTTCTTCTCCGTGAGCCGCCTTAAGTCAGCACACGTCGACGAGGATAGCCCAGTGACAGTGGCTACTCCACGGCGTAGAGGACGTTCACCTGCCGTTTTACTGCCCTCTGCACCTGTTACCCCCGGTCGTGTTTCTCCAGTCCCCTTTGTTACACCCGTCCCTCGTTCGAGTTTTTAGCGCCCCTCTGGTCCTGTTTTACCGGTCCCTAATGTTACGCTCGCCCCGCAACCTTGGACTACGCGTTCCGGTTGCACCATCCGTTTACCGGTGCATTTCCGTGCCGCGGATTCTGGGGGGGGCCATGTAGCGGCGCCTGCTGGCGCACGCAGATAACGGACCCGGCGTTCGGAAGCCGCGGTCACATGACTCGGGAGGGGCTGCTTGTTTCGCGCAGTTTTTCACTTGCGCACGTTAGTTCAGCGCTGACCATTGTTGCGGGCAGACGTGTCTGGAGAACCTGTATACTGGATATTGAACTTTTGAATAAAGATCTGTTGAAAATCTGTTTAGTGGTCGTTTCTCAGACCACTAAACAGGACTTGATAATGTATATGGGTTATAATTATGACTTGGAGACAGTGGATGCTGATTTGTTATCTCCCAAAATTCTACAGGTTAGAGAACAGTCTGCACAAATCTAGGAAAAGATGAAGTATGAGTAAACAGGAAATTATCAGTTAGCCTGACATTATTTTTAAGCTAGTTGTTTAGACCACTTAGAAAATAGTAATGTGTGGTTTAAGTTTAGTTTTAGTTTTAGGTTTATTGTCAAGTATACCGAGGTACAGTTCTGCAATGAGGTAGAGGAAAATCGGAAGGACCACTCAGAAGTCTTATAACAAAGGGGAAGAAGCTGTTCCTAGACTGGGATGAAATATCAGGGAATGGATAGGCGATATTTCGAGTCGGGAATGGTTCTTCGGACTGATAGGTGATGTTTTCGATCGGGACACATTCAAACTGCAATCTGAAGAGGTCCGGATACTCCAACACTTTGTATTTTGCGTTCGAATGAATCCCAACAGTTCTTGGTGTGATAGAATAATGTTCTCTGTTCGTGAAATTGGTTGGTGCCAATGAGCACTAGATTATCTTTAACATCCCTTTGATGTAATAAAATGACTGGGGCATTTATGGACACTTTATCAGACAATTTGTACATTTAGTCACAAAAAGAGATAATGAGACAGGTGATTAAAAACTCGGTCAAAGAGTTAGACTTTAAGGAAGATCTTAAAGGAGCAGTGAGAGGTGGAGGGACAGAAATGTAGGGGAGATATTTAGTGGGAGAGTCTAGGACAGAGACACTAGTGGGAGATTCTAGGACCAGAGGCCATAGCCTCAGAATAAAAGAATGTACCTTTAGAGAGGAGGAATTTATTAAGTTAGAAGGTGGTGAATCTCTGGTATTCATTGCCACAGAAGGGTGGAGGACATCAATGAATAGTTTTAAGCCAGAGATTGACAGATTTATGATTCGTACGGGTATCAGGAAATATGAGATGAAGGCAGGAGAATTAGCAATGTTACAAAATTTTGAGATGTTAAAAATCAAGTCTGTAATTTGTCCCATCAGATAAAGTATAAAAAGAAGTTTAATTTGACACCTAATTCACTTTCGTATCTTCAGTATTAAAAACGTTATGGCCATTTTCATACTCTGAAATTAGCATCTTGTTCCCTATTGCTTTTCCATCGACTTAACTCAAAAGCTGTGATCGAGGACAGTCAAAAGCCCATAACTTTCTTAAAAATTAAGAGAACTGAATGAAATATTCAGTTATTGTAGATTGAAGCATTCTGAAACAAATATGAAACAATCTTACTTGGATGACCTGAAATTAAAGCATATAATTAGTTAGTTACCTAATTGTAGCTAATTACAAAATTAAATTACTAGATCTAAACATCTATCCATTTGTTAAGAAAAGGTTAACATTTTTAAATAGCCTAAGTGTCCAAATAACATTCACACAAGAATTCACAATATAACATGATTTTTAAATCTCATTGTCATAAATTTATAGGCCAAATGGAAGGAATTTAATGTTTAATTCCCGTAAATTAATGGGCATTTTAATCATCTTGCGAGTGTGTTTTTGTGGAACGCAATCGATTGGAACGTTGTGGTTGCAGTGAATTTGAACCCCATATCGGCAGGAAAAACATTGCCTGTTCGTATGCGGCCAAAATCACATTTTCGCCAATGAAATTTGGATTAAAGTCATTCTAAGAAGCAAGTTTATATGTAAAATACACGACTTAGCTTATGTTTTGTCTCCTACGTGAGATCCGTCCCTTGTAGGCATTGACGGCGTTAGAAGTAGCTTTTTATTTTACTCTAGGGATTAAATTGTCCCACGATTTTTTTTTTAAACTTCCGAGAACGGAAGTCGGAACGATTTTTCTGCAGCAGCCGAACAGCCTGAGAAAGTTCGACTCCGACAGGCAGGAGAAAACGGCATTTTAATCCTGCCCCCCCCCCCCCCCCCAAAGTCATGCACACGGCCAGTGGCGGAACTGCAGCGCCGTTGAAGGTGAGTATTGTAACATCGCTAGGAGAATTGGGTTGAGAAGGAAAGATAGATCAGCCATAATTGATTGAGTAGATTTGATGGGCCAAATGGCCTAATTCTGCTCCTATAATTTATGAAATTTCCTGAGCTGGTGGTTGATGCTGGCAATAGTGAGAGCAATGATGTGACAGAAGTGGCGAACGGCTGTTTACTTAGATGGTTCCAGATTTGCAAAGCCAGGGAGTGGTGGAGCTGCCATGGAATTTAAATGTCATAGTGTGAATTTGATGTACTGCTTCCCCTGAGCTAATGCATGTCCATGAACATGGTAACAGGTGAACAGGACTATGTAAGCTGTTGGATGCATTTCTAAGTTTATTGGGAATAAAAAATGGGAGCTCTGCCTAGGGAACATTGGAATAATTGGATGGGAGGTAACAAAAGCAGTGATATGCCTGGTCAAATGCTCATCAGATGAAGCATGAAATGATCCCAGATAGGTCAAGGCGGCTGCAACAGTGACAATGACAATACCAGCAGTATTATGTCTTTGAAGTGATTTAACTGCTGGTCTGGGTGCAGCCAATTTCAATGTTTTGCAAATACTATATATTAATATTAACATTTCATAAGTATATTATTGTCTATAAAGCATTTGGAACAGACAAAGGTTGTGATAGAATCTATGCAAAAAAAAACAAAGACTTTCTTTTGTTTTTTGCATTACCAACAATTTTTGGAAGGTATGGCATCTGACAAATGAATCATTTGCCTAAAAAGCACAATGATGTTTTCTTTTGAAACAATATATCCTGGTGTGTAAGAACATGCCATTTTCCAATGTCTTTAATATAAATTATCTATTTAGGGCCAGAGAGTCTTTATAATATATTATTTATTTTTGCTGAAGGCAATTTTAAATGGCACTGTCATTTTCCAGTTGCTGAGTGGCCAAGTGTTGTTCTTGGTCTGATTGCAGCCAATATACACCAGAGACCATTTTGTTGGAATACTGATCCATAGAAGGGAAAGTTATTCAAAGTCATAATAATTGATTACTTTATCATAATCCCAATTGAAAATACTCATGTCTAGACAGGTTCAGCTTTGATGCTTTCCATCACCTGGTGGGCCTGTTGAAAAGACCAGTTATTAGGTTGTGGTGTGAACGACCACATCTCCCTGTAAAACCATTCTGGCCTGCGTCACATCCTGCAGAGTAGGGAGAGAGGTTAGGAAATTAGAACAGAACAGCACGTGATTGTCTTCTTCTTCTTCCCCTGCTCTTAGTGATCCAGTGTTGGTATTCCCGTGTGTGGATCAACATGTCATCTGCTTGGATTGTTTCTACCTATATTGCATGACACGGCTGAATGACCGGCAGTTTATTCATGACCAAGAGGTTGGATATTCTCTCCCTTGTGTCGGTGAGTCCCAAATTAAAATGTGGCTGTTACTGTTTTCATCTTTTGTCACATGAAGGATCTGCATTGACTAAAATTTGTGAAATAAATGCAGTGTTAACATCGGTGCTGTATTTAGACATGATGGGGTTAAATAACAAGATATAGTTCAATATTTTGATCAGAAGTATTTGAGGGAAAAGAACACCACAGCATAGATAGGAAATGTTAATGAGACATAGATGTTAATTGGAGTAATCTGTCAATTGGACGTTTACAAATGTTCCATCTCTGGAAATGATGATGGGAGTGTTCTTTCTTCGTATTAAAATTATTGCAAACAGCACTGTTACCTCTACAACTCATTTTTTGTCAGCTTTCACACTTTTGTAATATAGAAGTTCACAGCCTAAGAAGTATCCTGACCCGAAACATCGTCTGTCCATTTCCTCCACAGATGCTGCCTGACCTATTGAGTTTCTCCAGCACTTTGTGTTTTGCAGAGGTTAAGTCTTCCATTAGTAAAGCCTGTGAAGAAATGATGAAAATGTGACATTGCTATTACATTGGTTTGGTGGATGAGGGTAGCACAGATGCATGTCAAGACAAGTGAAATAAATGCAAGATTAAAACACATAAGACTAGCCGATGAAAGAAACTGGAGCAAAACACAGTGGTGGAGGAACTCAATGGGTCAGGCAGCATCTGTGGAGGGATGGACAGTTGACAATTCAGTCAAGATCCTTCCTCTGGATGGATGAGTGAAGGGATGGGGCCCAATACAAAGGGATGAGGAGGTGGAACACCTGATAGGAGGATCCAGGTGAAAAGGTGGTTGATTGGTGGATGGAGTCAGATGGGAGAGAGAGGCATAGAGAAATAAATAAATGCAATCTGGGTTTGCACTCCCATGAGCATTCGGCTGATTTTCTTTGGAACATCAGAAACTGCGGGGACATCTGATAGAAGTAGATAAAAATTATGAGATGCATAGAAAGCCTTATGACCTGGACAGGTTGAGTGAGTGGGCAGATGCGTGGCAGATGCAGTATAATATAGATAAATGTGAGGTTATCCACTTTGGTGGCAAAAACAAGGGGGCAGATTATTATCTCAATGGGGTTAGGTTAGGTAAGGGAGAGGTACAGCGAGACCTGGGTGTCCTTGTACACCGGTCACTGAAAGTTGGCTACAGGTACAGCAGGCAGTGAAGAAAGCTAATGGAATGTTTGCCTTCATAACAAGAGGATTTCAGTATAGGAGTAAAGAGGTTCTTCTGCAGTTGTATAGGGCTCTGGTAAGACCACATCTGGAGTATTGTGTACAGTTTTGGTCTCCTAATTTGAGGAAGGACATCCTTGTGATTGAGGCAGTGCAGCGTAGGTTCACGAGATTGATCCCTGGGATGGCGGGACTATCATATGAGGAAAGATTGAAAAGACTGGGCTTGTATTCACTGGAGTTTAGAAGGATGAGGGGGTAGCTTATAGAAACATATACAATTATAAAAGGACTGGACAAGCTAGATGCAGGAAAAATGTTCCGAATGTTGGGAGAGTCCAGAACCGGGGGCCACAGTCTTAGAATAAAGGGGAGGTAATTTAAGACTGAGGTGAGAAAAAACTTTTTCACCCAGAGAGTTGTGAATTTGTGGAATTCCCTGCCACAGAGGGCAGTGGAGGCCAAATCACTGGATGGATTTAAGAGAGAGTTAGATAGAGCTCTAGGGGCTGGTGGAATCAAGGGATATGGGGAGAAGGCAGGCACGAGTTATTGATTGGGGACGATCAGCCATGATCACAATGAATGGGTGTGCTGGCTCGAAGGGCCGAATGTCCTCCTCCTGCACCTATTTTCTATGTTTCTATGAAAGGGTAGACAGTTAGAACATTTTCATAAAGTAGAAATGTCAAATATGAGAGGACATAGCTTTAAGGCGAATGGGACAAAGTTGAAAGGAGATGTGCGGGACAAGTCTTTTTACACAAGAGGGTAGTGAGTGCCTGGAACTCACTGCCAGGCATGGTGGTGGAGGCACATATGATAGTGGCATTTAAGAGGCTTTTAGATAGGCACATGGATATGCAGGAAATGGCGGGGTATGGATCACGTGCAGGCAGAGGAGATTAGTTTAGCTTGGCATCATGTTTGGCACAGACATTGTGAGCCTAAGAATCTGTTCCTGTTCTGTACTTTTCTATGTTGAACGTACTTGATGTGGTGAGGCTGCGTAAATAATGGGAGAAGGCTCATGTGTGATGTAAGCACCATCATACAACAACTGGGCAAAATTATATATGTTAGGAAGCTGACCGCATTTGGACACGAGAATATTCTTACAGCTTTTAACTTTTCTCTCTCATTCTATTTAAATGTTACAATGTAAAAAACAACCTAAATTCTTGGTTGGATGGTTAACAAGAATCTCAACCTGGCTTAGTTATTTCTCTTTTTTTGTTTCATTACTAAACATATTATGCTCTGCAGAAAACGTATTGGAGGAGTTACTGAGACAAATGACATTAGGGAACTGCATTACCATAAACAGATAATTAATGCAAGTATCATTGCTCTTTCATTTCATACTTAATAGCGATCATATCACAGTTCAATTACTAGAATTAAATTACTTTCCAAAATTCATTGAAGAGAATGTCTATTTCTATTCTGGTCTCCATGTAACAAAATGGTTGCAGGGTGTGCTGAGCTTGATAGAATCCTTTAAAAATGATGAAGGTGAAGTGCATACAAGAATTTAAATTTACTGGCATTGAGAAGGGCCAGTTGTCATCCAGTATGTTATGTGCTAATCTTGTGCTCCTGTATCTACAATCTCATAGAATCATAAAGCGTGGAAACAGGCCTTTCTGCCGACTTGCCCATGCTGACCAACATGCCAGTTTATACTAGTCCCACCTGCCTGCAATTGACCTATATCCTTCAAAACCTATCCTGTCCATGTACCTGTCCAAATGATTTTTAAACATAGTGATAGTATCTGCCTCAACTACCTCCTTTGGCAGCTTGTTCCATATACCCAACACCCTCTGTGCAAAGAAACGTTGCCCATCAGGTTCTTATTAAAGCTTCCTCCCCTCATCTTAAACTTATGTCCTCTGATTCCCCTACACTAGGTAAAAGCCTCTGTGCATTTAACCTATCTATTTCTCTCATGATCCTATAGATCCCTCTGACCCTATATCCCTCTGCTCTACAACACTACAAAAGCCCTGCATATTCACTGTGCAGGTCGTGCCCTGGTTAGACTTTCCAAAATGCAACATCTTGCATTAATCTGTATTATGGATGAGGCCTCCATACCTGGAATTCTGGGCACATTTTTGGTCAGCTTATTCTCAACCCGAAACGTCACCCATTCCTTCTTCTGCCTGTCCCGCTGAGTTACTCCAGCTTTTTGTGTCTATCTAAAGAAGAACATAGTTGCAATGGAGGCAATCCAAAAATGTCACCGGATTCCTGGGGCGAGGGGAATGTCCTATCAAGAGAGGTTAACCAAGTTAGGTCTGTATTCCCTGGAGTTTAAAAGAATAAAGGTGATCTTATTCAGACAGGGCTTGACAAGTAGATGTCAAGATGTTCTCAGTAACAGTTGAGTCTCAGATGAGAGGACATCGATTTAATGGGCAGTCATTTATACCTGAGCTGCATATAGATGTCTTCTTGCAGAATGTAGTAAACCTCTTGAAGTCCCTGCCGCAGAGACCTGTGGAGACTAGCTCAGTAAAAGTATTTAAAGTGGACATGATACATTTGTGAAAGGATCGGGATTAAAGGTTACTCAAATTGGTAAAGAGGAGGGATTGAAGCATGGGGTAGACCAGCTGTGATCATATTGAATGCTGGGTCAGGCTTTAGGGTCTACTCCTGCTATTTTCATGTGTTCTTGTGTTCGAACAGCAATCTCAAAGTCTCCGTTGCGAGATGTGAACAGTTTTATTGTCACCCTGTTACCTATAAAATTACAATAGCTAAAAATATTTCATGTAATTATGACGTTTCAACAAAATGAATTGCAGCAAAACTAAATATTGGGCGATCCTTAATCATATGAAATTTGAAATCTGATTATAGAGTGATGTCATCCCTGGACATTTCTTTAATTGCTTGCACTTTTAGCTGTATGCGACAATTTAATTGTGGGTTACTTACTTTGCCTGCAGAGGTTGCAATTTGTCATTGTGTCCCAAATCCTTGATGCATTGATGCATAAGGATATTAACAGCTTGTGACACCAGTAATCCAGATTTATTGGGGGATATCAGAAACTTAATACTGAGCAATTAGGTCATATTATATATGCAACATATATAAGAAACCATTCTTAATTGTGTTCTCCTTAACAGCTGCTGCAATGAAGGATGACAATTTGATTTAGCAGTAGTTGTCATTTGCCTCAGGCATCTTCTGGAATTTATGCAAAGGGGAATTAGACAGAACTTCTGGAGCTTAAATACTGAAGTCAATGATGGAAATGTATATCACACAAACAGTGCATTTTTTAATGGTGAAAATAAGGTTTGTATTGCAATTGCCACTGCAATATTGCCCGAACACCTTACCTTTTACTCACCAATGCTTGTTTTTACTTAATATGCATGCATTTCCTTTTTGACCACTGTTTATTGCCCTGAAGAAGAAAATGATGACCTGTTTTCTTGAACTACTGCAATGCAAGGTTAAGATGCTCCCTCAGAATTGTCACATTGGCTTTAAGGTTTCAAGCTAAAGATGATGAGGCAATGTTTCTTGAATTTAGGGAAATTGTAACTGGTAGTGCTACCAAAATGGTGGGTGAAGATGCCTATGAAACCAAGAGAAGTGGATATGCTTGAATGCTCTGGTTTCCATCCACATTCAAAGTTCAAGCTTGTAGGTTAACACAGTAACGCTGTAGCACTCCATTCTGCACTCTGGTTATTTTTCGCTTTACACTACTTGCCGTACTTGTTTATGGCTCGATTGTACTTATGTATGGCATAATTTGACTGGATAGCATGCAAAACAAAGTTTTTTACTGTAGCTTGGTGCATATTTCAATAATAAATCAATATCAATAATATACCAATGCTCATTTAGAGCCAACATGATGGGCCAAATGGTCTCCTCCTTTGATATAATAAGTCAGCAATGCATAACGACTCATGAATGGTTATTGCCTAGTAATATCCAAGGAATAGAATTTTGAGTAGCCTGGAGTTACCCCTGAATATCTGTATAAAAATAGGAACAACTGGAACTATTCAACGCGTGATGAGAACAAAAGTGCAAATTTTTAAACTGAACATCTTCAAACTGGAAGAGGTTAGAGAAGGATAACATTAATGCAGATAATAGCCAGTGAAAGGGGAAGAGGGCAAAATATTAGCCAAGGATTAGGTCTGTGTTGGAATGGAGGGCAAGCATGAATAAATGTGTGAAATATTGATGGTGTATGACAAAGTGGGTTGATCAATGATCAAACAAAGGATGAATCCATAAGAAATAGCGATTGAGTGAGGAACAAAGGGAATGATGGTGCCCTGCATGCACTGGGACTCAACAATTCTCTATGAGGAATATAAGTTCAAAATACAAATTAAAAAGTAATCGCATCCAGCTAAAAGTAAGATGGAAGGAAAAGACAAAATGATTCTACAATATTTAATGGGAAAATAACTTCAAAACTTTAAAGTGCATGAAGAGATTGAAGGTTAGGATTGGTCTAAAAAGTGTGCCTATCGTTGCATTTGGTAACAAGATATGAATACCACAGAAATTATAGACAGACCAAAAAGACTTCAAGCTCATAACAATGCCAGGATATTTATATTTCTTGAATGGTGGAAAATGAAATTTATGGAGTTGTTACTTCACTGAATGCCGGTTGGGAGTTACTGCTGTAACAGATTCGCTAACATAAAACCCATTGTTCAAAGTTAACAACCAAGCCTAAGCAACATCCGTTCTCAGATTGAAACTATAATAAAATGGATTAAGACCAGATTTTGGATGAAAAGGGCCAACTACAACAGCCTATTTTGGATTGAGGAAAACAAAAATTGAAATATCTTGAGAAGATTCTTCATGGAAGACTTCTATGGGACAGAGATTCAAATGTAGTAATAGATAAGCAATCCTTTGGACATACTATGATAAATCAGTGCTCTGAAGAGGAACAGTCTTTCATGATAATAAGTCAGGTTGTGATGGTATTCTTACTCTGAGTTAGACAGTTGTGACCAAATCTAGGCTGATATTCAAGTGCAATATTGGAGGTGCATTATATTGTTGAGGATAAGATTTTTAAGAATCAAACGTCAAGAATGTTTAATTGTTATGTGTTCAGAAATTGAAATTCGTGCTTGCTGCAGTTTTAAGGGCCCCTTTGATGCAATAACACACAAATACATCTTTGATAATCAACAATGCAATAAATTAATAATCAATAATACAAGGGTAATTTTTAACCAGGCCATAATAGTGCAAAACTAAAATCCATAGTGCAAGCAAAACAAAGTCCATAGTTGCTGAGGTAAGATTGACATTAAAGCAAAACACCATAGTTCCCTCAGATGGATATTAAGCCACACAGACATTCTGCCATTGACCTATTGTAATTCATATCTAGTCCAACATTAATAAAACTGAGTATGTGGACATCATTGAAGTAATCATTGCGGCAACAGGCGAGACTCCAGGCTGTTTTGTTTAGAGATACAGCGCGGAAACAGGCCCTTCGGCCCACCAGGTCTGCGCCGACCAGCGATCCCCGCACATTAACCCTATCCTACACACACTAGGGACAATATTTACATTTACCAAGCCAATTAACCTACAAACCTGTAAGTCTTTGGAGTGTGGGAGGAAACCAAAGATCTCGGAGAAAACCCACGCAGATCACGGGGAGAACGTACAAACTCCTGTAGCACCTGTAGTCGGGATCGAACCTGGGTCTCCAGTGTTGCATTTGCTGTAAGACAGCAACTCTACCGCTGTGCCACCGTGACCGCCCTGTGTGTTGCCTCCCTGGTGCCAGGGTCCAGGACGTCTCGGAGCGGCTGCACGACATCCTCAAGTGAGGGGCAGCAGACGGAGGTTGTTGTGCATGTTGGCACGGTATAGGTCGGAAGAGGAAGGATATTCTGCAACAAGATTTATGAAATTTGGCAGAAGACTGAAAAGCAGGGCCTGCAGGGTCGTGGTCTCAGGAATGCTTCCAGGACCTTGTGCTAATGAAGGAAAGAATAGGAAGGTAGAGAATATGAATGTATGGCTGAGGAGTTGGTGCACGGGGCAACAATTCAGATTTCTGGATCATTGGGATCTATTCTGGTGCAGGGGTGACCTGCATAAAAGGTACGGGTTGCACCTAAACTGGAGGGGACCAGCATCCTAGCGGTAAGGTTTGCTAATGCTACACGGGAGGGTTTAAACTAGATTGGCAGGGGGGTGGGATCTCGTGCAGGACAGAGGCACAGGAGAGGCTAGAAGTTGGTATGGAGGGTGGTGTGGGAAAGTTTAATGGACAGAATAGGTTAAAAGCTGGAGAGCGAGGAAGGAGGGTTGGTTTAAACTGCACGTATTTTAATGTAAGGGATTGACCGGTAAGGCACATGAGCTTAGGGCATGGATAGGTACGAGCGATTGGGACATTGTAGCCATGACTGAAACCTGGTTAAAGGAGGGGCAGGACTGGCAGCTCAAGTTTCGGGGGTACAGGAGAGACAGGGGTGAGGAAAAAAGAGATGGGGGAGTTGCATTGTTGGTTAAGGAGGATGTCACGGCTGTGTTCAGAGGTGATTTTAAGGACGATTCGTCTAGTGAGGCTACATGGGTGGAGCTGAGGAACAAGAAAGGGATGATCACCTTGTTGGGGGTGTACTACAGACACCCAAATAGTCAATGGGAATTAGAAGAGCAAATGTGCCGGGTGATTGCAGACAGCTGCAGGTCAAATAAGGTTGTTGTGGGGGATTTCAACTTTCCCAATACAGACTGGGAAAACCATAGCGTGAAGGGTTTAGATGGGGTGCAATTCCTCAAAACTGTTCAGGAGAGTTTTCTTAAACAATATGTGGAGTCTCCCACACATGAGAGGGTATGTTTTTTAAAGTGTACTGAAGAGAGTTCAGGATGTGTATGTCCCCGTTAGAATGAAAGGCAAAGCAGGCAAACGTAAGGAAGCATGTCTGATGAGGGAAATTGGGACGTTAGTCAAAAACAAGAAGGATGCATGGGACAGTTATAAGCTGCTGCGATCTAGTGCATCCCTGGAAGAGTTTCGGGAACTAAGGAGCAAACTTAAAAAGGAGATCAGAAGGGTGAAAAGCGGCCAGGAGATACCTCTGGCAGATAGCATAAAAGACAATCCCAAAAGATTTTATAAATATATAAGGGGGAAAAGGGTGATGAGAGAGAGAGGAACTTCTCAGGAATAAAAGCGGTCACCCCTGTGTGGAGCCACAGGAGATGGGCAAGGCCCTCAATGAGTATTTTTCCTTTATATTTACCGAGGAGAAAGACACTAGGACGGAGGAAATTGGAGCAGTCACTGGAAGTGTCATGAGAGCAGTCAGGGTTACCGTCGATGAAGTACTTGGGTTTGAAGGTAGACAAATCTCCAGGGCCTAATCAGATATATCTGAGGACATTGCGGGAAACTAGAGAGGAAATTGCGGGAGCTCTGGTTGAAATTTACGTGTTGTCCTTAAATGCAGGAGAGGTGCCAGAGGATTGGAGGGTGGCAAATTTTGTGCCTCTTTTCAAGAAGGGCTGCAGGGAAAATGCTGGCAACTATAGGTTGGTGAGCTTAACATCTGTAGTTGGTAAGTATTTTGAGGGATAGGATATACAGGCATTTGGATGGGCAAGGGCTGATTATGGACAGTCAGCATGGTTTCGTACATGGGAAGTCGTGTCTCACAAATCTGATTGATTTTTATGAAGACGTGTACAAAAAGGTTGATGAAGGCAGAGCTGTAGATGTGTACATGGACTTTAGTAAGGCGTTTGACAAGGTGCCGCATGGTAGGCTGCTCTGGAAGGTTAGATCTCATGGGATCCAAGGAGAGATAGCTGAATGGATAGCAAATTGGTTCCATCGAAGGAAGCGGAGGGTGATGGTGGAAGGTTGCTTCCTCGAATGGAGGCGAGTGACTAATGGTGTGCCACAGGGTTCGGTGCTGGGCCCATTACTGTTTGTCATCTACATCAATGATTTGGATGAGAACATACAGGGCAAGATTAGCAAGTTTGCTGATGATACAAAAGTTAGTGGTTTTGCAGATAGTGAAGATGGTTGTGAACGATTGCAGCAGGATCTGGTTCGATTGTCCAGGAGGAATGGTTGATGGAATTTAATTCAGAGAAGGGTGAGGTGTTGCATTTTGGGACATCGAACAAAGGCAGGACCTACACAGTAAATATTAGACCTCTGGGTAGTGTTGTAGAGCAGAGGGATCTAGGAGTACAAGTGCATGGTTCCTTGAAGGTCGAATCGTAGGTAGATAAGGCGGTCAAAAACGCTTTTAGCACTTTGGCCTCCATCAGTCAGCTATTGAGCATAGAAGTTGGGAGGTCGTTGCAGTTGTATAAGGCGTTGGTGGGACCGCATTTAGAATATTGTGTTCAGTTCTGGGCACTATGTTATAGGAATGATATTGTCAAGCTTGAAAGGGTTCAGAAAAGATAACTAAAAAGGCAATACCGGGAGAAAAGATGAGGTACGAAGGTAAGCTAGCCAAGAATATAAAGGAGGATATCTCTTCTTTAAGTATGTGAAGAGGAAAAAATTAGTTAAGGCCAAAGTTGGACCCTTGAAGACTGAAAAAGGTGAATTTATTATGGGGAACAAGGAAATGGCAGATGAGTTTATCAGGTACTTTGGATCCGTCTTGATTGATATAATTTAATTGCCACACAACCAAGGTCGGTGGTATTTGGGTTGCCAGCAGCGGTACAGTAATAAAGAACACAACCACAATAAAAATTTTACACAAACATCCACCACAGCATTCATCACTGTGATGGAAGGCACAGAGCTTGATACAAACAATCTTCCTGATGTACTAGTGTCACTAGGGGCACTGCATTGAAGGCGCCTCTGCCTACAGCCTGTCCGTTTTTTCCTATCCTTTTTTTATTTTAGTTTGACTAAACAGTTTTGTTTTGGGGATTCTTTAGTTTTTCTATGTGGGGGAGGGGGGACGGGTAAGGGGGAAACCACTTCCCAGTCGCTTCCTGGCGAGGATACAACTATTTCTCCGAGTCGTGTCCTCGTCTCCCACCTCGCGGCCTACCATATGGATTGGCGCGGCCTTTCCTACCGGAGATCGGGGACCGGAACAGAGCTTCGGCAGCAGCGGCGCGGCGCTGGATTCACCGTGGAGCGGGCGATACCTACCTGGATCTCCTTTTGAAGATCCGGAACATTGGGCCCGCTACTCCAACATCGCGGGGCTGTGGTTCTCGGAGTTCCCAACACGGGCGGCGCTGACTCCAACATCGCGGAATCCCTGGGGCCCTTTGCCGAGGGCCGCCAGCGTGAATCTCCGCCCGGCGCGACCTGGGGACGTCGGGAGCTGCGGACTCCGTTGGGAAGCGGCCGATTTGGAGGTCCAAGCCGCTGAAGTTGGCCTCCCGCTCCGACGTTGGAGTGCCAACATCCTGGCGAGCAGGCCTGAGCGGCGGGCTGCCGTAGCGGCGACTGCGGAGGGATCCGGTGGCCCCAACATGGGTGAACATCAGAGGAAGATGATTGACTTTGGTGCCTTCCCTCACAGTGGGAAACTTTTGACTCCGCTGTGTGGGGATGTTTTCTGTTGAACTCTATCGTGTGTTGTGTTCTTTATTTTATTGTATGGTTGTATGGTAATCACATTTCACTGTGCCAACTGGCACATGTGACAAATAAATGTATCTTGTATCTTGTATCTTGTAGTGGCCAGAAGATATGGGGTGACGGAGGAAAATGAATGAAATCCACATTAGGCAGGAAATGATGTTGGGTAGATTGATGGGGCTGAAGGCTGATAAATCCCCAGGGCCCAATGGTCTGCATCCCAGGGTACTTAAGGAAGTGGCTCTAGAAATCATGGACGCATTGCTGTTCATTTTCCAATGTTCTATAGATTCAGGATCAGTTCATGTGGATTGGACGGTAGCTAATGTTATCCCACTTTTTAAGCAAGGCGGGAGAGAGAAAACAGGGAATTATAGACCAGTTAGCCTGACATCAGTGGTGGGGGAGATGCTGGAGTCAATCATAAAAGATGAAATAGTGCACATTTGGATAGCAGTAACAGGAT
Organism: Amblyraja radiata; assembly: GCF_010909765.2. NCBI lineage: Eukaryota > Metazoa > Chordata > Chondrichthyes > Rajiformes > Rajidae > Amblyraja > Amblyraja radiata. The sequence continues at coordinate 43,718,097 of NC_045963.1, read as the reverse complement.
CAGTCCGAGTCAGCATGGATTTACAAAGGGGAAATCATGCTTGACTAATCTTCTGGAATTTTTTGAGGATGTAACTAGGAAAATGGACAAGGGGGAGCCAGTGGATGTAGTATACCTGGACTTTCAGAAAGCATTTGATGAGGTCGAACGCACTACTCTCTGCAGAGCCTTCCTGTCCTGGGCAGAGCTGTTCCCAAACCAGATTGAGATGTTGCCGGACAAGATGTTTTCTACAGCCCCAGAGTAGAAGCACTGAAGGATCCTCAGAAAGACTCTGAATTTCTTCAGCTGCCTGAGGTGGTAAAGGCGCTGCCTTGCCTTACTCACCAGTGCGGCAGTGTGTGTTGTCCATGTCCCCTGTGATGTGGACTCCCAGGTATTTAAAGCTGCTCACCCCATCCACAGTAGTCCAATTTATCTCCAGTGGCATGTACTTCCTCGGATGTTGAGCCCTTCTAAAGTCCACAAACAGCTCCTTAGTTTTAGTGACATACAAGAGGAGACTGTTGTCCTGACACCAGAGTGCCAGATCAGCCACCTCCTCCCGGTAGGCCTTCTCATCGTTATCGGAGATCAGGCCCACCACCATAGTGTCATCAGCAAACTTGATGATGGAGTTGGAGCTGAACCTGGCCACACAGTCATGTGTGTACAGGGAGTACAGTAGGGGACTAATGATGCAACCCTGGGGGGATCCTGTGTTCAGGGTGAGGGGGTTGGAGGTATGTCTCCCATCTTGACCACCTGGGCCTGGCGGTGCGAAAGTCCAGGACCCAGGCACACAGGGGGGTGTTCAGCCCCAATTCCAGCAGCTTCTCAGCAAGTCTGGTGGGGACTATCGTGTTGAAGGCTGAACTGAAATCAATGAACAGCATCCTCACATAGCCCCCCTTCTGCTGTCAAGGTGAGAGAGAGCGGTGTGTAGAACCTGGGAGACTGCATCATCCGTGGATCTGTTCGGACGGTATGCGAACTGCAGCGGGTGCATGGTACGAGGGAGGAAGGCGCAGATGTGGTTCTTGATCAGCCTCTCAAAGCATTTCTTGACTACCGAGGTGAGGGCCACCGGTCGGTAATCATTCAAGCAAGCTGGAGAGGCATTCTTTGGCACTGGTGCAATGGTGGATCTTTTGAAGCATGCCGGGACCACGGACTTGGCCAGGGAGAGATTGAATATTGTGGTGAGCACTGGAGCAAGCTGAGTAGCACAAGACTTTAGTACCATCTGGGCCTAAAGCGTTCACACGTGTCAGAGCCCTTCTCACGTCGTGCTCGGTCACTGAGAATGTGTGCAAATCCCCAGCGGTGGACCTCCCTCCTGCCTCGTTAGCCAGCATGCTGGCGGTGTTGTTGTCAGCCAGCGAGCTAGGGGTGATGTTGCCCATCTCGAATCGTGCGTAGAAAGAGTTCAGGTCCTCAGCTAGGGAGGTGCCAGCACTCCCGGTTGAGGGGGGGCTGCTCTGGTTGTTAGTTATAGTCCGTAGCCCCTGCCAAAGGCGTCTGGTGTCCCGTTGCTCCAACTGTGACTCCATCCTGTCCCTGTACCTCCTTTTTGCGTCCTTCACCGCCCTTCGCAGTCTGTAGGACTCTGCCTTGTAGTCGTCCATATTGCTGGATGCCAGGCCGGAGTTGTGAGCAGCAGTGTGAGCATTCAAGGCAACGCGAATGGACCTGTCCACCCAGGGGTTTTTATTTGGAAAGATGCTAACCCTTACCGTAGGGACGATGTTATTTGGCTATTGTTGCAATGAAGTCCATGACCGCTTCTGCGAACTCACTGACGTCTCTGGAACTTGCTTGGAACATATTCCAGTCGACATCGTTCAGTGCATCCTACAGCATGGCCTCTGAATGGTCAGACTACTGCTTTACGTCCCTCGTCACTGCCACTTCCCGTACTATCCATTGTTTATACTCCGGCAGCAGGGAAATGGCAGCGTGGTCAGATTTTCCAAAAGGAGGGAGAGAAACGGTCTTGTAACCTTTCCTGAACAGCGTGTAGCAGTGGTCCAAAGTTCTTTCCCCCCTGGTGACACACGCGATGTGTTGGCATAAGTTAGGCATGACCTTTTTGAGATTTGCCTTATTAAAATCTCCAGCCACCGCCATAGCCGCATCAGGGTTCTTGTTTTGGTGCCGACATAACACATCGTGCAGGACCGATAGTGCCCCGTCGGTGTCTGCATGTGGTGGTACGTAGACAGCTGTGATGATCACTGAGATGAACTCCCGGGGAAGGTAGAATGGACGGCATGAGATAGGAACAAGAAAACGTCTTAATATTCCTAGGGTTGCGCCAGTTATTGTTGGTCATGAATTAAACTCCTCCACCCTTGGATTTCCTGGATTCTTCCGTTCTGTCAGCACGTAAAACAATGAAGGACTTGGTTGGCCATTTTATTTGATTCTGCATCAGCGGGGTCAGCCATGTCTCGGTCAGACAGAAGATGTTGCAGTCTCTTATGTCCCGCTGGAATCTGATCCTTGCCCTGAGGTCACCCAACTTGTTCTCTAGGGACTAGACGTTAGCCAGAAGAAGGTACAGCAGGCAGTGAAGAAAGTGAATGGCATGTGGCCTTTATAAAAAGAGGAGTTGAGTATAGGAGCAAAGAGGTCCTTCTGCAGTTGTACAGGACCCTAGTGAGACCACACCTGGTGTATTGTGTGCAGTTTTGGTCCCCTAATTTGAGGAAGGACATTCTTGCTATTGAGGGAGTGCAGCGTAGGTTCACAAAGTTAATTCCCGGGATGGCGGGACTGTCATATGCTGAGAGAATGGAGCGGCTGGGCTTGTATACTTTGGAATTTAGGATGAGAGGGAATCTTATTGAAACATATAAGATTATTAATCGTTTGGACACGCAGGAAAAATGTTCCCGATGTTGGGGGAGTTCAGAACCAGGGGCCACAGTTTAAGAATAAGGGGTGAGGCATTTAGAACGGAGATGAGGAAACACTTTTTCAAACAGAGAGTTGTGAGTCTGTGGACTTCAGAGGGCGGTGGAGTCCGGTTCTCTGGATACTTTCAAGAGAGAGCTTGATAGGGCTCTTAAAGATAGCGGAGTCAGGGGATATGGGGAGAAGGAAGGAACGGGGTACTGATTGTGGATGATCTTTCTTTTGATGAACAGTCTTTCTTTTAATAAAATAACCCTGAAGCACCAACAGCAGCAGATTGGAGTTCTAATGTTATAAAACGTCTCAAGGCACTTCACAGGAATGTTATGAAACAAAATCTGACACCAGCTAATTAGTCAATGTTAGGAGAACTTAATTATAGAGGTTGGTTTTAAGGAGCAGCTTAAATAGTGGAGTGGTAGAGGATAGAGATGTTTAAGGAGATAATTACAGAGCTTAAGAACATAGAATAGCACAGCATATGAAGTGACCCTTTGACCACAATGTCCTTACCGAACATGATACCACGTAAAACTAATCTTATCTGCCAGCAGATGATTTACATCCCTCCATTCCCCAGACATCCATGTGCTTATCTCAAAGCCTCTTAAACACCACCATCATATCTGCCTCCACCCCTGAGGTAGCACCTTCCAGGCACCTATGTAAAAAAAAACTTGCCCCTCACGTGAAAATTGGGATGTGCAACACAAAAGAGCAGACTGAATTCAAAAATCTTGGAAGACAGTATGATTTTAATGAGCTATCATAGATGAGGAACTTTGCAGAGTTCACACCATTTAAGCTATCCTTTTACGACTAAACCTAGCTGTCAGGCAGAGTTTAATAGTGCAAGGCATGTAGATGTTGAAAAAAGTAGGAATGGAAGCAAAGTAAATCAAACAGAAGTAATTAGTGTGGTCGTTCCTGGTTTTTAATAAATAATAAGTAGAAGGAAATGCAAAGAGGGAACCAATCCAGTTTTGAAACCTGAAGAAAGAATCCATGGTCTGGAAACATTTAATTCACATGTTTTTATACCAATAACCACTCGAATGAAAATCTGGAAAAATGCAGAAATCACTCAACCCGTTCTAAACAATGCACAGTACAAATGCTATGTGTGCATAACTGATTCCCACAGGATATGAAAATCAATTAAAGCATGCAGTTTCTAGAATATTATAAAATGTTCATAGGTAGTGATGAGCAGTGATTTATTGTTAATGTTTACATGCAGCTTATTGTTTGGCCAAAGAGAATATATTTTTTAAACAGGGTAAATTTTTGTGCTGCATTAAAAGATTGAGCTGATGGCCGCTGAAACCTCATAGCAGTGGCACAGTGGCGCAGCGGTAGAGTTGCGGCCTCACAACGGCAAGAACCCGGGTTTGATTCTGACTACAGGTGCTGTCGGTATGTCGTTTGTACGTTTTCCCTGTGACTGCATGGATTTTCTCCCACATATCCAAAACATGGAGGTTTGTAGGTTAATTGTGTTCTGTAAATTGTCCTTAGTGTGTAGGATAGAATTAGAGTATGGGTGATCGCTGGTTAGCGTGGACTTGATGGGCCTATTTCCATATTGTATCTCCAAAACTAAAACTAAAAGTAGCTGGAAATGCCAGTTACTCCCTCAACATTACCCAATGTCAGCCCGGGGTTTACCTTGACTCTGCTCACATGTTGGCCTGGGTGCTCTCTCTTCTGTGCCTGTTGTAGCCACATGCTTGTGAGTGACGTGCTTGATTACCATGCATTTCAGTCGAGTGTTTAATGGTCATCTTCACCAACAACAGAATGAAATTCTTACTCGCTACATCTTTTCAGTCCTGTTATAATACACATATCAACATATAATAATCAATAATACAATAAATTACTAACAGTAATACTAGGTAACCATACTAGTGCAAAGCCAAAGTCCATAGTGCAACCAAATACATAGTCCATGGAAGATCATAGTTGCTTTATTGTATTCATGTATAGTTTTTCCTGATGGATTCCAAAGAATGGGTCAACTGGGCTTATATTCGTTGGGATTTAGAAGGACGAGAGTGGATCTTATAGAAACATATAAAATTCTTAAGGGATTGGACAGGCTAGCTGCAAGAAAAATTATCCCTCTGTTCAGAACCAGGGGTCACTGTTTAAGAATAAAGGGCAGGCCATTTAGGACTGAGATGAGGGAAAATGTTTTCACCCAGAGAGTTGTGAATCTGTGGAATTCTCTGCCACAGAATGCAGTAGAGGCAAATTCACTGGATGTTTTTAAGAGAGAATTAGATATAGCTTTTAAGGTTAACGGAATCAAAGGATTTGGGGAGAAAGCAGGAACGGGGTACTGATTTAGGATGATCAGCCATGATCATTTTGAATAGCAGTGCTGGCTCGAAGGGCCGAATGGCCTACTTCTGCACCTATTTTCTATGTTTTTAAATTTCCACTGACAGGATACAACAGAACAAAAAAAGCTTTTCACTATTACCTGTACACATGGCAATAAACTAAACTGAACTAGTGTTGTGCAGTGTTCAAGAGCCAGATGGTTTCTGGGAAGAGCTGTTCTTGAACAAGGAGGTATAGAGTAGTTCAGGGGATTGTGTACACCGCCTAGAGGTGCTCCAGTGTTCATGGTTAACGAGCAGCTCTGCTGATCCGTGACCTGTCTTCATTGTCACCACAAGGAAGTGACTACATTCGTGATTTTTTGTGGCTGATCCACACTTCAGGATGCCAAGGTATCCTGAAAGATGCTTAAGCAATGCAGATGCTTTGGTGCTTGTTGTTTTCATCATTTAATGCCGATCTTTGCCATGCTCCATCTCTAATTCTCTCTGTTGCCAAAACTGTGCAGCAACATGTTATCATGAATCATGAAGGGCTCCCAGTACTAATTGCCCACAGAGCTACCCAGGTGCATGCGGTACATATTCAATGTGATGATGATTTGCTTGATGATACCGTGGGCATCATGTCGCTCTTGTGGTGGTGTTCCTGTCTTTTCTTATTGTTGGTTTCCACATATATTTCATGATTCATGTCGGGGATATGTACACTTGCTGACAGATCAAAAGCTGTGAAGCAAAAGATCTGGAATGTTTGAGTGCTGCAGTCGTAAAGCATCATGATATATTTCACAGTATCCGCAGGGTATCTGCACAAATCTCCCCTTGTAAGACGGTTTCAGCAGTGCTGATGTGGTGAGTAAGTCATGAGCATTGATGAAAACTCCCTAATCACATAGTGATACTATGTGAATGCTTGCAGTACCATCCTTATCCTGTGCTAACGTAACCAAAGTGGTGAAATCCGCTCTCCGCTCATCCTGGCTATTAAGGGGTAAATTCAGTGGATGCCCTAACAGATTATGAGCATGGGTCTGAATCAACCTGACACAATCTCCGTCAACACACTGGATGGAACAAGGGCAAAGAAACTGAGGATGGTGATGCTTTTAGAGCAGTTGGCCATGCATAGCCACCAGGTTGAGCACAAAGCAACTGTTCTTCATGGAAGTTTAACAAGATTACAATCCCCTGCCAATTATATGTGACATAACTTTTGTAATCCCAGGAGTTTAGACTCTCAGGGGTGGTGCATTTTATAACCATGGCTCCTTTGTTGCTACCCTTTCTGGTCTTCTCCACACAGCTCTTTTGTTATGTGTTCTCTGAACTTATGTTGTGCACCTTTTGCATAAGCTTTTGTAGATCCCAACATAACACAATATTGCCAATGTGGATGTCTATTATTTTGCCTCAGTCATGTCTCCTCAAATGCGTTAAATGTACTCCTCCATCTTGATCTTATTTATTTGAGCGTTCTAAATATTTGCAAAAAATACCTATCTAAACAAATACTCTCGGATGCTGGAACGTGATATACCAGTGGTATTAACTGGATCTCTATTCAGATGGAGCAAACAAACCTTAAATATCCACAACATGGGGCCCAACCTTTGCCCCATCTCACTGTCAAGAGTGCCAGGAATGGAGAACTCCATCCGGAGATGTTGAATTTAAAGATCAATGAAATTCAATTGAAAATACCTAATGTCTCATAAGGACTTTAATTGCTGTGGTTAGTATCTACGTGTCTGCACTTAAGGTCGCAAATGCAGCAAGAAGACGACTCACATCATCTAAAGCACTTCTGTTAAATTTGGAGAGAAGCTAATCCAAAAATCATTTATCTTAACTACGTTCCTGCACCCAACTCACTCCTTCTTGGAAGTCAAAATTTTCTCTGCCGTCCCGTTTTCTGCAAGTATTTTGTCACTTTGGTATCACAATAAAGTTTAAAGGAGATATGTGGGGCAACATTTAAAAAAAGAGGGTGGTGGGTGCATGGAATAGGCTGCTAGCGTTGTCATGGAGGCAACCATGATAATGGTGTTTAAGAGGCTTTTATATAGGCACATGGATATGCAGGGAATGGAGGGATATTGATCGTGTGCTGGCAGAGGAGATTGTTTTTTCTTGGTATTATGTTCGGCACAGATATTGTGGGCCGAAGAGCCTGTTCCTGTGGTGTACATTTCTTTACTCTAAAGCAGCAAGCACATTCCTGCATAAAACCCATCACTCAGATGAGGCATTTCCCTCTTAATTAAACATAAGAGATCCCATGACAGTATTTGAAATAGAAACTAGGCATTTGTCCAAGTATCTTGGCCAATACTTATTTGTTAACTGATGTGACAGAAACAGATAAATAACCTTCCTTTTGTCTCAATACGATTAGGATACTCTAGTTCCACCACCATTTTCAGCAGTTAGCTACAGGTTTAAAATTGTGGCTTTCATCTTGTGAGTATGTACTTTTATCATAGTGACATTTGTTTGTAGGTACAAGTTTAAAGAATTGATATTGATCTAAATCAGCTGTGAATTTTCTTCAAAATCATTACATTGTCAAAAAGAAGAAAAACATTAAATAGAGAATTATAAAATGTCAGCGTAAATTTCAATTCCTTTCAGAAGATTAATGGTATAGCATTACAGTCAGTTGAAGGCTACCAAAATGGAAAATTAATACGTAAAAGAATCCAGCCTACTTTAAAAGCCTAAAAACAAATGTTAATAATGATTAATTATAGGAGATTAGAGATAAAATATGAATTAAATAGCACAAAAGTATTTACTTTAAATCAGTAGCTCTTTGAATACATTCTTGCCAGCTAGAGTATGCTTTATCTCCAGGCTCCACATTTGGCAGAGGACAGATCTGGAGAAATGTGTTCAATATTCAGTTACTCTGAGAGAATCATTTTCTCTCAAAATACCTTGCAACCAATTTCCAACAGGGAAATAAATCTTAATGATCCTGCGAAGTATTCCCCTCTATCTAATTACACAATCACAAGTTGACTTTAATAGCTGTCTTTCTGTGCACTGGAGAACAGTTAGCGGGACAATTTGATTTGCTTTCTTGGTACAAAATAGATTTTCATTTATGCTTGTTTTCGCAGTTTTCAGATGGATTTTTCCAAGCAATCTAAACAGTGTTTTTGTAGCAATAATCACCGTTTAAAGATGCATTATCCAATTGAGCTGGGTTTACTGGAAACATGAAATCAAAATTATGCTCTTACTAATGCAAATGATTTTTTTTCTACAAAGTTACTTGTTAATTGGAATTTTATTCTGGCTGGGTAATGTTTGTCAATCTCAAGTGTTTGGCTGAAAATTACAGAATTTATCAAGCCCTTATCTGTGACAGCAGAATTGCAAGACAATATTGTAGATGGTATTACAGAAGATAAACTTATTTTGAAAAACTTTCCTCAATGTTTGTGGAACCTTTGCGTTCATCTTGAATTTACTGCTATGCAGTGGAATGGGTTTTCCTCACACCAATAAACCCTTGGTCAAAACCTAGGAACTGTGATCCCATTGTTGTTTCCAAATCAGAAAGTTATGGATCGAGTCCCACTAGCAGGACTTGAGTTCAGTCCTAAGCTGACATTTCAAGCACTGTTTCGGGTAAGATGTTAAACCGAGCTCCCATCTATTGTCTCATGCAGATATATTCAATGAAAATCTGGTGAGTTCTCCTGAGTATCCTGCAGATATTTATCCCTCTACCTGCACAAGCAAAACTCTTTATCATACAATGTTTGTGTCAATGTTTGTGGGGTCTTGTATGCAAATTAGTTGCCACATTTTCCACAGTGTAACGGTAGCTACATTTCAAACATAGCAGTAAGTAACTTTGGCCACGTGGGGCATGATAAAAATGAAAGTCTTTGTTCCTTCATATTCAATTTTAACATTGGTTCTATGTCAGGTACAGTATAGGTCTAGTATAGTATAGATATTAATACAGAATATTAAGCATGCAGGTACAGCAGGCAGTGAAGAAAGCGAATGGCATGTTGGCCAACAAGAGGAATTGAATATAGGAGCAAAGAGGTCCTTCTGCAGTTGTACAGAGCCCTAGTGAGACCACACCTGGAGCATTGAGTGCAGTTTTGGTCCCCTAATTTGAGGAAGGTCATTCTTGCTATTGAGGGAATGCAGCGTAGGTTTACAAGGTTAATTCCCACGATGGCGGGACTATCATATGCTGAGAGAACGGAGCAGCTGGGCTTGTTCACTCTGAAGTTTAGAAGGAAAAGAGGGGATCTCATTGAAACATATAAGATTGTTTAGGGCTTGGACACACTAGAGGCAGGAAACATGTTCCCAATGTTGGGGGAGTCCAGAACCAGGGGCCACAGTTTAAGAATAAGGAGTAAGCCATTTAGAATGGAGACGAGGAAATACTTTTTCTCACAGAGAGTGGTGAGTCTGTGGAATTCTCTGCCTCAGAGGGCGGTGGAGGCAGGTTCTCTGGATGCTTTCAAGAGAGAGCTAGATAGGGCTCTTAAAAATAGCGGAGTCAGGGAATGTAGGGAGAAGGCAGGAACGGGGTACTGATTGGGGATGATCAGCCATGATCAAATTGAATGGCGGTGCTGGCTCGAAGGGCCAAATGGCCTACTCCTGCACCTATTGTCTATTGTCTATTGTCTATTGTCTAATATAGCAACTAAGGTCTTAAAGCACCAGTCAAGTAAATCAATCTTATGGATTTTGAATATAATGGAGATTATATCTGCCTGCATGCTTATGTTGCTGGGTGTCTTCTCTGGTGATGCTCTGCCAGGCCTGTATTGCAGCCATCTTTAGTTTATGCTTGTTTTGGGGGCTAGACCCCTTCAGTTTTCTCTTCAGCATATAAAAGGCATGCTCAATTGGGTTCAGATCGGGTGATTGACGGCCACTCAAGAATTAACCGTTTTTTAGCTATGAAAAACTCCTTTGTTCCTTGGCCTGCCAGTCCCTTTGCGATTAGTAAGCTCACCAGTGCTCTCTTTCTTCTTAATGATGTTCCAAACAGTAGATTTTGGTGAGCCTTAGGTTTGGCTGATGTCTCCAACAGTTTTATTCTTGTTTCTCAGTCTCATTATGGCTTCATTGATTTTCATTGGCACAACTTTGGTTCTCATGTTGATAAACAGCAATGAAAGTTCCCAGAGGTGATGGAAAGGCTGGAGAAAAGACTGGGTGCTGAGAGCTCTCTTATACCTGCATTAAGGAGGCATTTAAACACACCCGAGCAATTACAAACATCTGTGAAGCCATGTGTCCCAAACATTATAGTGCCCTGAAATAGAGGGACTATGTATAAACACAGCTGTAATTTCTACATGCTGAAACCAAAATGTATAAAAATACCCTTTAATAAAATCTGACAATCTGCACCTTTAACCACATGTGATTTTTTCTATTACAAATCTCAAATTGTGCAGTACACTGATTAGCTTGTTTTGAACTTATGCACAAGGAAAACTGGGTTGTGACAAAGAGAACTAAAAATAGAATGCATTTTTGTGCTGTAATAGGCTAAACTATCAAGAAGGGCTTTTAGAAATGAGCTTTGCACCAAATGCCTTTCTCAGTGGCTTGAATAGATTTCCATACAAAAGAATGTTAATTCTGGCATTTCCACATTAACTGCAGAAAACATGCCATCCAACCAAATTGGTGAAGGTAAAAAAAAGAAGCATCCACTGATGTCAATTTCTTTGCATTTTCATTTATTTAATTTGTTTGCTCATGGAATATGGGGATCATTGGCAATGTATTCTTAACTGCCTTTGAGAATAAGGTGATGAGTTGTCGTATTGAATCGTAATGGTCCTTGTGATAATCCTGTTAATATTGGCTAAATTAAAAACACCATAAAACGGAGGATCCCTGCACTTGTCAGAATTGCTTAACCCTTGTCAGCTGAACTTTACAGGCTTTGATTGGCGCCAGCCAGTCTAGGCTCAGACTGATATGCAGGATAGTAAGGGGTCCAGGTGTTCTCCATGTTTCTCTTAAATTGATAACATGTATAGTGGTTTTGCAAACTAACCTTAAATGCATCATTTCTATTGGGTCGCTGCAAAAGCATTGTAAACAGTATATATAATGTTGCAAGATGGTCATCCTATTAATTGATGATTGGTCAAACTGTTGAGCCTGGAGAAGTTGTTTGAATCTCAGGGCACATGTTTCAATGTTTGTTCTTGTTTGTTTCCTTCGAGAGCTTTCTTTCTTATACAATGTATGAGCTGTTGTATTATTGGGTTAGGGAAATATCTGTTATGTATGGGGTTAATCGATATCTGTAATCGGGTTATTAAGAGACCACCCCCATGTGGTTTGGCCCCTCGAGGTCCCGGGACATATAAAAGTCCGCTACCACGAGGTCCAGCGTCGATCTTCTGGGAGAGCGCTTGGGACTGCGTGAACTTCTGGAGTGTCTCTGTCTGAGCGAGGCCTAGAGGGCTTGATCAGGCAGATACGAGGATTGAACCCGTGGTGGGATAGGTACAGTAGTTGAACAGTAATGCGCTTTTGTTAAAATAAAATGTAGTTGTTTCAAGTGCTTGATTCAGTGTTTTTACTGAAACTAGACTGGGGGGAAGCTGAAGTAGAGAATCTTTATTTCCACCTTTGAGCAGAGTGAAAGGTATGACATACATTTTGATAATCATCTTGGAAAATGCCAGAGGCATGGAAATCCAGCACAAACATTACATCAACTGTTACTTGCAAGGCAATTCTGCTGAATATTTGTGAGTTTTTCTGCAAGATTCTAGAATCTTGAGCAAAACACAAAGTGCTGGAGTAAATTAGTAGGTCAGGCATCTGTGGAGGGAATGGACAGGCGATGTTTCAGGTCAGGACCCTTCTTCAGACTGGCTGCCTTGAATACCTTGAGGAATTACTGTCCTTTTATGGTAATTTAAGGTAAATATTTGCTGAAGTCTCTGGCAGAATAAGCCTTCCTGACCAGAGCCCCACCTCATCCACCCACTCGTAGATTGCTGCCTTTCTCTGCTGGGTCTTTCCTGCTCCTTGGTGTCCTGCTGTAAGCCCTGAAGGCGCATCCACCAAAGCCTTCATAACTCCTTGGAACAGATTCAGGCTCACAAAACTCCACATTAAGCCTCGGTGTGCTGTCATGACTTCAGAAAGATCATCAGTTTACAACACTGAGAAACAAGTAAATATGCACAACTGAATGTCATTCCTGTGAACAAACGGCATATCGTGAGGATTCTTTGAAATAGCACATTGAGGGAATTTTCTTGGAGCTAAAGACTGGATTCCCCGTCCATGATTTAGACAAGACATTAACTGGATCAAAGTGGTGCAGCTTGTAGAGCTACTGCTTCACAGTGCCGGAGACCCGTTTGATCCTGACCTCGGATGCTGGCTGCGTGTGGAGTTTGCATGTTCTCCTTGTGACCATGTGGGTTTCCGCCAGGTGGTCTGGTTTCCTTCCACATCCCAGACATGTGAGTTTGTAGGTTAATTAGACCCTGTAAATTGCCCCTAGTGTGTCAAAGGAGTGGATGCGAAAGTGGGATAACATAGGACTAGTGTGATCGAGTGATCGATGGTTGTCATAGACTCAGTAGGCCGAAGGGCCTGTTTCCATACTGTATCTTTCAATCAAAAAATCCATAATCCAGTTTAGCAGTGCTTGCATCAATCAGTGTCACTCAAGGATTATCATCATGAACTGTCTACTCTGCATGCTTTCTGCATGTGTGTACTGCATGCACAGTTGCAGTAACCAATTCACTGCACGGAGCGAATTGAGCTAAAAATATGCACTCATAATAAGTGGTCGAAATTGGAAGCAAATCTGCACCCAGAGCATGGAAAATCCCAACTTGATGCAGCACAATGTTGTGGCTGCAGTTTCTGAATATAATGGGATGTGAATCAGTTCAAAAATCATTTATGGAAATTATTTCATGATTCTTAGTGAAAGACTTGTGAATAATGAAATTTTCCTCTTATCTATTTCGTGAAATTGTCAAAGCATACATATTACCTGGTTCTCGGAGACGTATAATCATTTCCCATTGAAGTTCGCAATGGTATCATAAATTTCCTTATAGTGGTTCTTTGATCATCAAACTCACAATATGGCCGATCATAACCTTTGAATGGGAAGGTGCTATTTCATTAGGCAATTATTAAATGGAACAGTTGATGTAAATTATATGTGGGCTAACTCTACCCTCCTCATCTGATTACATCCCAAAGCTTGTTCACACACCCAATCATATGGTTTGCATACTGTCTTGGAATGTGATATGAGAACACTTCAGACCTAGAGGACCAGGTGTACGAGATCTTGTAAATTGCGATGGAAGGATTTGATGAACCAGCGATATTATTCCTATCTAACTCCATTATTCACAGATAGAAAGTTTTGGGAAGAAATTGCTGTGGAACTGTCTGGAAACATGTGATGTGCCTACAAATGGCCCAGATTAACATTGACCTCTTTTTTTAAAATTAATTGGGGTGACCCATCCAGCTTGTTGATTGATGGAGCAGGCTTGATGGGCCGAATGACTTAATTCTGCTCCTATGTCTTATCGTCTATTCAAGTTCTTGTCATGCCATTGAGAATGCCATTCTTTGCAGATGAAACATTCTGTCAAGAAAGTCAAGAGTGTTTAATTGTCATAAGTACCAACAATGAATCATTGAAACATAAGTACCAACAAGTTTCTTACTCGCACCAAATTAACAGGCCAGTAAATACAATAAACACAGATAACATATAAAATCAATAAATTAATAACTACGATATTAATAAATTAAAAACAAAAAAAATCAATACATTTATAACTACAATATTATTGCAAAAAACTGAGTCCCTAATGTGCCTGATCCACAGGCGATTTTTCAGGCGACTGTCAAGTTGCCGGCAGTCGCCTGAAAAACCGGCAACTGGAATGGCGACTGTCAGAATGGAACACACACATTGCTTCCTTCACCAGCCCGTTATGCAGGCGGGGGGAGTGCTGTTTGAGTGAAATTCACACGGTGCAAAGCCAAGGTGATACAAACACACACCGCGATGAGCAAGAAGGTTGGCGCTGTAATTAAGACTGCTAAAGCACAGTGTATGGTAAGTCCTTTAAAAGAGGGGGGGGAGAGAAGGGGGGAGAAGGAGTGGAGACAACTTTTAAGAAGCCAGAGATACATGGCTGTGAAGCTCGGCGGACATTTAACATTACCGGTCGGTTATCCTTGGTTGTGACAACTACTGCTTACATTTTATTTCCCCAATGAGCCAATGAAATTCACTGGTCAGCACCGGCTACAACCGACGAGAACCTACGAGAACCTTCGACCTCCTGGCAACCCACTAGGACCTCCTGGCGACCCACCTACGGCACAAGAATTCTTGCAACTCTCCATGGCGGCTTCATTCTGGTCACCGCTAATTTTTCAACATGTTGAAAAATTTGTGGCGACCATAATGAGGCCGTGACTAGTTCCCAGAATGCAGGAACTCCTCACGACCATGAAGGCGACTACCCGGCAACCGCCCGCGAACATGTGGCGACCATGTGGCGACCGCAGATTCTCCTGCAGTCGCCTAACAAGTCGCCTAAGTGGGACAGGCCCATAATGCAACTAAAGATAGTCCATAGAAGTTCACAGTTGAGGTTCACAATACCTGAAAACAATTGTGTTGTTTTCAAAACCCTGATGGTTGTTAAAAAGATGCTATTCTTAAACCTGGTAACTTACTGAGAAAAAAAACGTCCCCCACTCTTGAATTCTTCACATCTCCAACTCTGTTCTTACTTTTTCTTATTTCCTGCACTCTATCGACTCTCACTTGATGCTCTCATTTGTTTGTGACACTATTTCTCATTTTATTTCCTGTGTGACCCATCTCATACAATTTTGATTTGCCGCTTTCTCTCTTTCTGTTCGTTTCCCAGTTTGTCTCTCGGACACATACTTGAGCAACAAAACTCACTACAGGTGGTCAGTGAAAAAATTCATAATTTTTGTGGAAGGATGTTATTTTACAACAAATGATCTGTCAAAAATTGAATTATTCCACATGCTCACAGTTAGATACTGAACTCTTCCATATTTCCAGTCCACTCAGTAATAATTTATTCTATATATGGAGTAGATCACAGTTGATTCCAAATGTATCCACATTTACAGTCTGTTCTCCAATGATTAATTTTCTGCATTTACAATTATGTCAAGAATGATAATGAATCATTTGATTTTTATTGATTACAGGACTGTAATAGACAAATCCTTATTTTAATGCCTTGTTTAACTATTCTGATATTAGAAAATAATTACAGGATGCTATTTTAAATTTAAAGATTTTTGAATCAGTTTGATTGGAGTTTACAAAACCCCATGTTCTTGCAGTTTAAAATCTCTTTTTCTGTTCATTTCTCTCACATTCTGTCTGCCTGTCAAATTCATTTCCCCCTTTTCTGGGTTGTTCGCCTCTATTGCTTGCCTTCTTTACTCCCTCCCCTTCCTTCACTTCCAATGCCAACCCTCACACTTAAAGTATTTTTTCTCTGCTTCCCCCTTCCCCCTTTCCATATCTTTTTCTTCTTCCACTCATCCCCCTTGCTCCCATTTTTTGGTAATTTCATAACCAACTTTATATTATTTTAGCATCAAAACATATTTAGTTCCTCCCAATTAGCCAAGAGCAATACTCCTCTGTGCTCTCATGCTGTAACCTGTCCTTCAAACGACTGTTCCTTTGACCTATTTTGCTACCAATACTTACTTCATTGTTAATCTTGTTCTGGAAAAAAAAATCTGCATAGCTACAAAAACCATGGCATTCTTATAGCCAAAAATATTGAAATACAAACAAAAGTTTTCTGACTAAGCTTGTAGATTGCCACAACAGATATATGAGTACATTTTGATTAAGTTCCGTCAAAGATGGCAGCAATATGAGGCAGGTCAGCTAAGTTTTTGATATGTTACACATTTGTTTTCTTCAGAATCTTAAAGGAATTGTCCTCCAGGAAAAAAATAAAGAAAGCTTGTTGAAAATAATAATACTTCTGTAGAGAATTCTTCCGACTTTCTTGAACCGAGTCACTGCACAGGCTGCAATTGCTGCAAAGATTTGGCAGTATTTAGCGTAAATCCGCATTCCCTGAGTAATACTGCTTATTAGCCCCCCACTAATTACCTTGTAGCCAAGTAACCTTTTGGGACTTCATCAGGTAATTATAACTGTGGCTTATTCCTGCATTAATCCTTTAAGAATTCTTAACCAGAAAGGATTATGCAGCACTAATATCCAGGTTCTCCACAAGATCCATGCTGTTAATTGTTTCAATTAATATTTGGCAGCTCTTCAGTAATTCTTAAGATGCCATTGACTAAAAGTGATTTAGTGAAGCTCCAAAGTGGATGCGAAACAAGCTATTTCATTTGGCATTAACATGGTCTGCCTGGTTCTTCGATTGAAGTTATTCCTCTAGCTCATCGAGGTATCAAAGGGTCTGATAGCACTATTAACTTTCTAGAAGATGGTTCAGCAGTCAGGGGATTAGAGTTGATGTTTAGCTTAACCTGCCTGTGGTGAGTTGCTATCAGAGTAATGAAGATATGGACAGAAGCCAAAAGCGAATCTCACAGCAGCCACTGCAGTGTGAGTGAATGTGCAAATTCTGGTGAGACTTGCTTCATCACGTCGGTAGAGATCCTAATATGCTTACTGCTGGTGAATTCTAAACTACCAGTGCAATTCCCAACTTCTTTATAATAACAACTTCCTTTGAGGTAGTGAAACATAGCGACAGGAGAAAATTTATCATTATCTGCGTGAATTTGACACCACTTTACGTGATGAGATGTTCAAGCAGTGGATGATGAACTAAGTCAAAGAACACAGAGTGCTGTATATTTATATATATATAGATATACTAGACTAAGTGGGACCCGTTGGGTCCCATGTTCACACAGGAGGGCTGGTCCCCCAACGCAATATTCCACCTCTCCACCAATTCCAATATTGGCCAGTGGGGGGGGGGGGGGGCTTTCTCAAGCGCTAGTATGGGTGTTGTGGGCCGAAGGGACTGGTTTCCAGAAGGCTACTATGGACATTGTGGGCCGAATGGATTCTTGGGCTGGCAGCTCAGTCACTCGGTCCTGGTGGGCTGGCAGCTCAGTCATTCAGGCCTGGTGGGCTGGCAGCTCAGTCACTCAGGCCTGGTGGGCTGGCAGCTCAGTCACTCAGGCCTGGTGGGCTGGCAGCTCAGTCACTCAGGCCTGGTGGGCTGGCAGCTCAGTCACTCAGGCCTGGTGAGCTCGCAGCTCAGTCACTCAGGCCTGGTGGGCTGGCAGCTCAGTCACTCAGGCCTGGTCGGCTGGCAGCTCAGAAACTGCCAGAAATTCTGCACAAAACAGGTGAGAGACTCTGTGATGAGATGCATTTTAATTTCATTTCCATTGCCATTGCAGTTTCAAGGCACAGGGCAGGCCAAACAGCTGATTGCAATGGCAGTGGAAATGAAATGAAAATGCAATGAGCTGTTTGGCCTGCTCTGTGCTTTAAAACTGCAATGGCAATGGAAATGAAGTGAAAATGCAGTTTCAAAGCACAGGGCAGGCCAAACAGCTGATTGCATTTTCATTTCAGTTCCATTGCCATGGCAGTTTCAAAGCACAGGGCAGGCCAAACAGCTCATTGCATTTTCATTTCATTTCCACTGCCATTGCAATTTCAAAGCACAGGGCAGGCCAAACAGCTCATTGCAGTTTCATTTCATTTCCATTGCCATTGCAGTTTTAAAGCACAGAGCAGGCCAACTAGCTCATTTCATTTTTATTTAGGGCTAATAAATCATTTATTGAAGCACATTGTAGACTTACATTTCTGTTGATTCACAGCAGAATGAGAGTTGTGGCCTCTCCCTCGCGATCTTGCAGAGAGACACCCCCCCCCCCCCCCGGAAGGGGCATTACCTTCATCGCGGTGATTGACAGGAGAGAGGATCTCAAGGTTTTTAAACACTCATAACTCTTTTATTTTTCATCGATCGGAAAAATCCTCAGGGCCTGCGCAGCGGAGGAGGAGTGTGAGTAAGATGGGCAAAAATCACAGCCATATATGGTAGCGTTTTTTCTAAAATCAATATACAGCGCAGACAGGAAGCGGTCAAGATGAGACTTTTAATTATATAGATAGATATGTATATACACGTTTAGGGCAGTGGGCAGGTGCTAGTTTGAGTCAATGATCTTTGATTATACCTGAAATGTCGACTCCATTTCTATCTGCACAAATGCTGCTTGATCGGCTGAGTATTTACAGCATGTAATGCTTTTAGTTCAGTTTTCAAACATTTGTACATCTTGCTTTCTGATCTTGGAGGTTTGGTAGGTTGTTTATGGGGCCATAAAGAGATGTTCACACATGGATAGAATTAGAAACAGCACCATTTATATGTGGAACATAATGTCAAAATGAAGAAAAAGTGGTTTTCCAATTTTATGAGGCTGTTACGCTAGATCGTTCAAAATCCATAAGTTGTGTGTTGTGGCTCTTCTATGGAATCTTTCTTATTATTCAAAAAATTGAGAGCCTGTATTTTCTCCTTGGGGTGAAACATGGATATTTTTTTGACCTTCTTGGAAGTTTGCCAGTTTCAGTGAAGCCTTTGTATTTTTATGTAATTCATTCAGTAATGGATATCGATACCACTGCACTTGGAAGGAGAAATTGTTGTGGCTCATCCGGTTTTAACCAAAATACAATGTTTTATTTAAAAATAAGGTTTTGAATGAGAATAGAAATAGAAATAAATAATAGTTAAAATTAAAAATAACGGACTTCCGGTGGCGCTATGGAGTAGGAGAGACTCGCGCCAACTAGCTCCGTGAAAAAAACGAAAAAACGGGGGGAAAAGACAGATCCTACCTGCAGAAAACGGGACCGATTGTTTTGCACTAAGCCCGTGACGTCATCACCCGCGACACCGGCAGTATGTCGACTCAACATACTCCCCCCCACAAGGCAAAAAACGGCAAGACTAAAGAGGTAGGCCCAACTGAAGCCTCGGCCTCAGGTTTAACAGCATCCCGAGAAGACATCTCAAAGAAGAAGAAAAAGACTGAGATGGAAGAATTAAAAACGTTCCTTAAGGAGGAACTTAAAAATCTTAGACAGAACTTTCAAGAGGTTAAAGAGGAGCTGGCATCTTTTAAAAAAGAAATTAAAGAACTAATTAAAGAAGATGTTACAGAGATTGTACACGAAGTCCTTGAAGACTGGAAATTAGATATGGAAAGAAATATGACTCAAAATGTTGAAGAAGCAAATGAAAAACTGAATAAGATGGAATCCAGATTTGATTCTAAACTTGAACCTATTCTCCTGACATTAAACCAACACTACAAGATTGTAAAAGAACTTGAGGAACTTGCTGAGACAAGCACCGCAACTACAAAACAACTCATCACTGAGAACCAACGCCTATCAAAGTTATTGCATCAAATAACTGAAAAATGTACAGACTTGGAGGGACGACAGAGACGTCAGAACTTAAGAATCGTGGGCATCCAGGAAGGCAGAGAGGGGACTCGTGACCCCCGTGAATTTGCTGCAGAAGTACTGAAAACAATTTTGAACCTGGACCAGGCGCCATTACTTGCCCGAGCGCACAGAGTGCCGAGACGTCCCCCAAAGGTGGGCGACCGACCAAGAATAATGATCGTAAAGGTCCAATATGACCATGTATTGGATGACATGATGAGGAAAATTGGCAAAAGCAGAAATCTTGTATATGAAGGAGACAAGATTAGCGTATTCAGAGATTACCCTGTGGAAGTTGCTAAGAAAAGAACATTGTTCACAGAAACAAGAAGAATACTGAAGAACATAAAGAATCTGAGATATGGACTGTTATACCCCGCAACACTAAGAGTCAGTTACGAGAAGAAAGAATACTTCTTCATCAAGCATACGGAATCATTTGAATTTGCCAAGAACGTCGAGGACAAGATCGAAGATTGAAAAATATTCAACTCTTAACACCTACCCGGATACTGCTATCTCGCAGAGAAGATATGGAACTCTAAACTTTAAACTATTATATTTAAGAGTTGCCTAAAATTCGCAATAAGAATTGGGTATATTTCCTGCAACGGATATATAATACTAACATTCTAGTACTAACCTCTAACAACTATTAATAATCAAGAATATTAACTAACACTAACTAATGATAATAAGATTATTTAGATTATTTAAGAATTAATTAAAAGTATGAAATATAAGTAAAGTATGATTCAGGTATTTTATAATGAGAAATGTTTGATGGCTCTCTCTCTGATGTTTTTGTTTTTGATTATTCTTTGATAAATGTTTATATTATACAAAACTAACATTTCAATTTGAGACTACTAATTATACCATTAATGGAATATAATCAATATTTCTTTCCCCCCCACAAATTGTATGCATCGAATTGGAAACTTTCCTTTCAAGGAAAGTACGGAGCTAGTATTTTTATAAACCAAAAGCTACGGAAGTCCATAGATGCTTAGCCACATTAGGGTGGCTATCACTAACTGCACTAATTGTAGTTGTAGTTGCTTTTCTTTTTTACTTTCCACACTTTACTAACCCTATTTGCTATCACCTTTTTTATCTTATATCATATTATATTTTGTATTTGGAATGGAATTGCATATTTTATTTAAGGAGATATGTTCGGATGGAAAACAGACGTGACCTAAAATTCATCTACCTGAAGTTCAAGTATAAGGTAGGGTTGAGTGTGCTGAATCATCTGCTCTACCACTTAATCACAAGATGCAAGACATGAATATAAAAATTGGGGGTGAGGGAATTAAATTCTGTAGTTGGAATGTTAAGGGAATTAATGAACCTATCAAGAGAGGCAAAGTGTTAGCTCATTTAAAATCATTGAAAACAGATATAATATTTCTCCAGGAGACACATCTTAAAAAGGAAGCACAACACAGATTGAAAGCAAAATGGATTGCTAAAGCGTACCACTCTTCATTCTCACATAAATCAAGAGGTGTTGCAATATTAATTCGTAAAGGTATACCCTTTAAACATATATCAATGATAGAAGACATTGAAGGCAGATATATTGTAATAATAGGGGAGTTATACTTAAAAAAGGTGACTCTCCTCAATGTGTATGGACCAAATTTTGATAGCCCTCTGTTTTTTAAGAGAATTCTTAACAATATCCCGGAAGGTACACAACAAAACTTAATAATCGGTGGAGATTTAAATTGTACTTTGGATGCTTGTTTGGATAGATCATCAACTCAAAGAAAACTAAAATCTCGATCAAGTGAATTTTTAAATTCATACATTAATACTACTAATATTAAGGACGTTTGGAGAATTGAAAATCCATCGGGCCGAGAATATTCATTTTACTCACCAGTACATAAAACTTACTCAAGGATAGACTATTTTTTAGTAGATTCAAAACTTATCCCATTTACCTATAACTCACAATATCATAACATCATAATCTCAGACCACGCCCCATTAACATTTATGATCAAAGTAAACGGAATGGCAGAGACACAGTCACAATGGAGATTTAATCCCCAAATCTTAAAAGATAAGTCATGTAATGAATATCTAGTAAAACAGATTAAAATGTTTTTTGAGGCTAACGATAGCCTTGAAATCTCTGCCTCCCTTCTTTGGGAAACATTTAAAGCATTTGTACGAGGAGCATTAATTTCTTCCCAATCATTTTTTAATAAAGAGAATAGGGCCAAACAACAGAAACTGGAAATGGAAATAAAGCAATTAGACACAGAAAATGCAGCAGCACCATCCACGATAAAACACAATAAAATTGCAGTATTGAAATATAAATTAAACAAGATTTATTCAGACCAAGTTATAAAACTTTATCAACATACAAAACAATTAAATTTTGAATTTGGTGACAAATCACAAAAACTATTAGCGCGTCAACTTCGCAAATTGGACGGGGAAAAAACAATATACAAAATTAGAACAGATAAGGGAGAAACATTAACACTGCCTAAAGATATTAATGATAGATTTCTACAATACTACCAAAAATTGTATTCATCTAAAATAACAGAACAATCAACGGGAATGGAAACATTTTTACAGAATTGTAAGTTTGCGGGTCTAGATCAGAAAGAGAGAGAATTGCTAGGGGCTGAAATTACGATAAAAGACATTGAAGAATCAATAAAGTCCTTAAAAAACGGAAAGTCGGCAGGACCCGATGGTCTAAATTCGGAATTTTATAAAAGAAATTATGATTTGCTTTCCCCACGCCTACAGACAATGTACAAACACGCTTATACTCAACAGAAACTCCCAGAAACTCTAAATGAATCTACAATCATACTTATACCAAAAACGGACAAGGATCTTGAAGACCCAGGTTCATACAGAGCTATAGCCCTCTTAAATACTGATCAGAAAATATTAACTAAGATTCTATCTAATAGATTGAGCTTAGTGAACAGCAAATTAATACATCCCGACCAAACAGGGTTTATCCCCAAACGGTATTCATTTTATAATCTGAGAAGATTATTTAATATTATATACTCCAATAGAATCCCTAACGCAGAGCTAGCAATTATCTCGTTAGATGCTGAAAAAGCATTTGACCAGGTACAATGGCCATATTTATTTTCGGTGATGGAAAAATTTCAACTAGGAGAGAAGTACTGTACATGGGTTAAATTGTTATATTCTAATCCAACAGCTAGAATATTAACAAACAAAATGTTATCAACTAAATTTAATCTCTCTAGAGGCTGTAGACAAGGATGCTCACTATCCCCACTATTATTTGCTCTTGCAATCGAACCCCTAGCAGAAAGCGTTAGAAACCATCCAGGAATATTTGGATACAATACTAGAGACACAAGGAATAAAATCTCCTTATATGCAGATGATATACTAATATATATTACAAAATTAGAAACTAGTATTCCAAACCTATTAAATCTAATAACTCAATTTGGTCAGTTTTCGGGATATAGAATCAATTGGAATAAAAGCGAAATCATGCCAATAACAAAATTCAATTTACATACAATACAACAATCCCCTTTTAAAATAGTTAAAGATAAATTTAAATACTTAGGAATCTATGTAACTAAGACATATACCTCTTTATTTAAACTAAATTTCCCACCCTTACTGAATAAACTACATAAGAATATTCAATACTGGAAAACACTCCCCATTTCTATGCTTGGGAGAATTAATGCTATAAAAATGATTTTTTTACCGCAACTGCTGAACCTACTTCAATTAATTCCGATATATATCCCAAAAACTTTTTTCAAAAAAGTCGATTCCATTGTTACAAGTTTTGCCTGGGATTATAAGAATCATAGAATAAGTAAAAAACATTTATGTAAATCAAAGATAAATGGAGGTCTGGCTTTGCCAAATTTCTTATTTTATTTTTGGGCAGTCCATATTAAAAACATGAATTTCTGGCTGGAAGAAATGGATCAACAACCAGATTGGCTAATGATGGAAAAGGAAGACTGTCTACCTTTTGAAATTGGACCGATCATATTTGCCCCCACAAAACTGCACAAAAAAACCTATAAAGAAAACCCCATAATACATAGTGGAATACGAATTTGGAAACAAATAAAAAAAGATTTAAAATTGAATAATATACCACTCTGCCTTCCCATTGTAAATAATCCTTTATTCAAATCATCCTTTATGGACAAAGGTTTCACACAATGGAAAAATTATGGAATCAAAAATATAGGACATCTTTATGGGAAAGGTACTTTTCTTTCATTTCAAGAGTTACAACAGAATTATGGACTGCACTCAAATAATTTCTTCAGATATCTACAAATTAGAGATTATGTTAAATCTAATACACAAGTCTACAGGAATAGGGAATCAGAAATTCTTGATGAATGTCTGAACAAGCATCCTAATACTGAAAAACTAATAGCTTATATTTATAACACCCTACTAAATAACGAGGTACCACCGACCGAACCATATAGATACAAATGGGAAAATGAAATAGGTCATCCTATCACGAAAGATATGTGGGACGAAAGTTTACAACAAATACATCAATGTTCATTAAATGCCAGACATACTTTAATACTATTCAAGGTCTTACATAGACTACACTTCTCTAAAATAAAACTAAATAGAATCTTCCCACAAATCTCTCCTATTTGTGATAAATGTCTACATTTAGAGGCTAATTTAACACATACGTTTGCAAACTGTATAAAACTTAAACATTTCTGGACTGATATTTTTGAAATAACTTCAGAAGTTATTAATACAAAACTGGACCCAGACACAAAATTAATAATACTTGGAATATCAGAACAAAGCTTAACACTCACAACAAACCAAAGAAATTTCCTCAATTACAGTATAATAACCAGAAAAAAATTAATATTAAAATTTTGGAAAGGCCCTACAACCCCCACAATTAAAATGTGGATTACGGAAATGTCGGAGACCCTATACTTAGAAAGAATTAGACTTGTCTTAATGGACAAACAAGATCTTTTCCATAAAATTTGGGCTCCATTCATTAACTATCTGAAGGGATAGATTGGCACAGCACGAGGACCCAGCTGAAACTTGAACTCAGGAATAGATGAAAAGCTATACTTTATAACCTACGAACCTATCTCCATTGATGTATTACAGGTAACCCATTCCACCTCCCTTGTTTTTCTGTTGTGTTTTTTTTTTGCTTTCTTTTTTATTTGTAACTTTCTACCCTCTCTTTTTCCCTTTCTATAAAAAATAAAAACACTAGAAGCAGAAGTAATTGATAATGGAAAATTTTAATAATGTATGACTGATGTATATGAAAAGTTTTTTTACTATAATATGTAACTACATTTTATAATATGTCTACTTCTAATAAATAAATTTTTTAAAAAATTAAAAAATTAAAAATTAAAAATAACAATGAAACATGGTGGAGAAATTCAGCAACAGGCAATTTCCCTGAAGATAGGAACATGTTTAATTGCGAGGGATTTAAAATTCCACCGGATGGACATGAGACGGTGAAAATTCAACAGTTGACTGACAGAACAAAGAGGAGAGGTTAACTGAACCCCTTTTGAGTCAGGAGGAGCAAGCAGGCTTGTCTCAAGAAAGGTTTTAACATCACTTTTGTCTACCACAGACTAGCTCTCTGAACTACCATGAATCTCTGAGCCCGTGGAATCACTGAGGCAGAGTACAACACAAAAATCAACTCTCTCAGCCCACCACATCCATGGTTCGTTTTTGCCCTTCTACACTAATCCCATTTGCGTGCACTACAATGGTATCCTTCTATGCCTTGCCTGTTTAAGTGACTGTCTAAATGCCTCTTAATCATAGTAATTGTAGTAACCATAGGGTAAAAAAGAATTTCCCTTCAAATCCCCCGTGATCTCCTCAAAACTCCTCCCTCCTACCTTAAGCCTATGTCCGCTTGTTTTATAGTTCCTCTGCCATGGGAAAAAGACTTTAACTGTCTATGCCTCTAATAATCTTATACAATTCTATCAGCACATTCTTAGCCTCTTTTGCTTCAGGAATACTAGCCCAGCCTTGCTTATCTCTCCCCATATCTTTTCTCCACTTCAAGCAACATTCTAGTGAATCTTCTTTGCATTTTGCCTGGTGCAACCACATGCTTCCCATAGTGTGGCAGTCAGAACTGTACACCATAGTCCAGGTGCAGCCTAACCACAGTGTTGTAAAATTGCAACGTAACAACCCCAATTCTTATATTTGCTGCCTCGACTGATGAGTATGCTATATGCCTTCTGCTCTACCCTATCCACTACTGCAGCCACTATCAGGGAACGCTTGACCTGAATGACTCATAAGGTCATAAGTAATAGTAGAATTAGGCCATTCGGCCCATCAAGTCTACTCCAATCATGGCTGATCTATCTCTCCCTCCTAATCCCATTCTCCAGCCTTCTCCCCATAACCTCTGACACCTGTAGAAATTGGTTTCACTGGTCGGTTTCACTGACTCGGTTTTACTGTTTATCAACCACCCACTGTATATGTGCCACCTACATTTGATTACCTGAAATGCGTCATCTTGAATTTAGTGGGATTAAATTCCGCTTGCAACACTGCCCAATTTATCATCTGATCTATACCTTTTGGTAGTCTTAGACAACGATCATCCTTGGTATCAATACACCAACAACTTACCATATAACCATATAACAATTACAGCACGGAAACAGGCCATCTCGACCCTTCTAGTCCGTGCCGAACACGTATTCTCCCCTAGTCCCATATACCTGCGCTCACACCATAACCCTCCATTCCTTTCCTGTCCATATAACTATCCAATTTATTTTTAAATGATAAAAACGAACCTGCCTCCACCACCTTCACTGGAAGCTCATTCCACACAGCCACCACTCTCTGAGTAAAGAAGTTCCCCCTCATGTTACCCCTAAACTTCTGTCCCTTAATTCTCAAGTCATGTCTCCTTGTTTGAATCTTCGCTACTCTCAGTGGGAAAAGCTTATCCACGTCAACTCTGTCTATCCCTCTCATCATTTTAAAGACCTCTATCAAATCCCCCCTTAACCTTCTGCGCTCCAAAGAATAAAGCCCTAACTTGTTCAACCTTTCTCTGTAACTTAGTTGCTGAAACCCAGGCAACATTCTAGTAAATCTCCTCTGTACTCTCTCTATTTTGTTGACATCCTTCCTATAATTAGGTGACCAAAATTGTACACCATACTCCAGAATTGGCCTCACCAATGCCTTGTACAATTTTAACATTACATCCCAACTTCTATACTCAATGCTCTGATTTATAAAGGCCAGCACACCAAAAGCTTTCTTTACCACCCTATCTACATGAGATTCCACTTTCAGGGAACTGTGCACAGTTATTCCCAGAT
The DNA here is from genome assembly GCF_010909765.2 of Amblyraja radiata. Taxonomy (NCBI): domain Eukaryota; kingdom Metazoa; phylum Chordata; class Chondrichthyes; order Rajiformes; family Rajidae; genus Amblyraja; species Amblyraja radiata. Next base: position 43,690,897 of record NC_045963.1, on the reverse strand, counting down.
CCCTTTGTTCACCTGCATTCTTCAATTCCCTACCATTTACCATGTACGTCCTATTTTGATTTGTCCTGCCAAGATGTAGCACCTCACACTTATCAGCATTAAACTCCATCTGCCATCTTTCAGCCCACTCTTCCAACTGGCATAAATCTCTCTGTAGACTTTGAAAATCTACTTCATTATCCACAACCCCACCTATCTTAGTATCATCTGCATACTTACTAATCCAATTTACCACACCATCATCCAGATCATTGATGTACATGACAAACAACAGTGGACCCAACACAGATCCCTGTGGCACCCCACTAGTCACTGGCCTCCAACCTGACAAACAACCATCCACCATTACTCTCTGGCATCTCCCATTCAGCCACTGTTGAATCCATCTTGCTACTCCACCATTAATACCCAACAATTGAACCTTCTTAACCAACCTTCCGTGAGGAACCTTGTCAAAGGCCTTACTGAAGTCCATATATACAACATCCACTGCTTTACCCTCATCAATTTCCCGAGTAACCTCTTCAAAAAATTCAAGAAGATTAGTCAAACATGACCTTCCAGGCACAAATCCATGTTGACTGTTCCTAATCAGACCCTGTTTATCCAGATGCTTATATATATTATCTCTAAGTGACCTTTCCATTAATTTGCCCACCACTGATGTCAAACTAACAGGTCTATAATTGCTAGATTTACTCTTAGACCCCTTTTTAAACAATGGAACAACATGCGCAGTACGCCAATCCTCCGGCACTATTCCCGTTTCTAATGACATTTGAAATATTTCTGTCATTGCCCCTGCTATTTCTACACTAACTTCCCTCAATGTCCTAGGGAATATCCTGTCCGGACCTGGAGACTTATCCACTTTTATATTTCTCAAAAGTGTCAGTACTTCCTCTTCTTTGAATCTCATAGTTTCCATAGCTACTCTACTTGTTTCCCTTACCTCACATAATTCAATATCCTTCTCCTTGGTGAATACCGAAGAAAATAAATTGTTCAATATCTCCCCCATCTCTTTTGGCTCTGCAGATAGCTGTCCACTCTGACTCTCTAATGGACCAATTTTATCCCTTGTTGTGTGTCATTTGCATATTTACTCATCATAATTCCTATATTCACAATCAAGTTTTTGATATACATCACATATGGCAGAGATTTCAGCAACATTCCATGTGGTACGTCAGAAATCACAGATTTCCAATAAGAAACAAATCCTTCCACTGTTACCCTCTGCCTCCTATCAACAAACCAATTTTAGTTTCAAATCAGCAAGTTCTATGTGCGTTAACATTTTAGACCAGGATACCTTAGGAAAGTATGCTTAGGCAACATCAACCATCCTATCTTAGTTTAGAGATACCACATGAAAATAGGCCTTTCAGCCATCAAATCCACGCCGCCCATCGATCACCCATTCACACTAGTTCTATGTTATCCCACTTTCTCATCCACTCCCTACACACTAGAGGTCATTTGCAGAGGCCTATTAACCTACAAACCCACACATCGAAAGCAACATTCGGTATTCTCTAGTCTACTGGTATCTCACCTTTGGTTAACAATAATGGAAAGATTAAACAAAAACTTGCCGTTTGAAGTTCGATCTTTATTTTTTGAGAAGTTGAAGTGAGGGAATACGTGAAGAACCCGCCAGCCCGCATGTGTGTCAATCTTCAAAGCAACTGTATGAAACCACAGACCACTTGCGCAAACTTAAACTATAGAAAGATTAACAACACTTGACTTGCCAAATGATCTTTATGAGATTCAGGGTTGGGAGTGGAGGGCACGTAGTCCCTCACTTCAACTTCTCATAAAATAAAGATCAAACTTCAAACGGTAAGTTTTTGTTTAATCTTTCTATTTTATATCGAAGTCTTGGGCTATTAACAACATGATGCTAACTTACATACATGTACAATGCCCTTAATCAGACAACAGTCCCAATTGCCTTTGGGTTAGACAATAGTTCATGCAACACTGTTCAGAATTCTACCTGCAACCATCCAGACATGTTCAACAAAATTTTATAACTTCTGAAAATGCGGTTATCTGAGCCTCCTGCTGTTGCAAGAAAATGATCAAAGGGGAAAATCCATTCTATTGGCTGCTAACGAGCCAGATCCCCTGGTAGAGTGATACTTGAAACTATTTGAATTCACTCCTGCTTTTAGCTCTCACACTCTATCCATCTTGAAATAGTCTGCACCAACAATCTCTTGTGGAACTATTAAATAACTATGAAGAAACTATCCTTCGTTTCATAGGTACTAGTAAGCTCAGTGTACCTTTTTACATAATAAACACCCCCAATGTCCGATCTGGTGGGTATGCTGTCAACTCCAACTTACCCAACCGTGCCCGTTTGCTTTATGAGTTCATTCCCATAAAAGCTACCCTTATGTCCGATATGACCCAGAGATCCAGACGGAGATTGTGTAAAGACTGTGCTCTTTGCCTGATTTGGCATCCTCCATTTTTCTTCAACCTTTAGAGAATATTAGACTATACCCCTCTAGTTCTTGGGCAGACTCCTCTTCCACTTGGATAGCCGTAGTTTCCTCTTTGAACCATAAGTACGGAAATCTTGGCTTCTCTTGCCGCGGAGGAATTATTCAACCAGAAAACTGAATCTTATAAGTATTTATGATTTGTAAAATGGAAAATTTGGAGGTTATCTGTCCCCACCTGTATGTCGAACCGTCTTACCTATCTCTGACTTGAATATCGACCGCACATCTCATGCAACTGATGTAATAACATTTGCATACTCAACAACCTCCACCTCATTGTTGCTTTACTGTCCATGACGAGACAGACAGTGGCTGTAGATGTGATCAAGGCAGTTTCTGAGAAAGCCCTTGCTATAAAAACCACCAACATTGCTAATAAACTAATAGACAAAAGGTGTTTATCAACCTCCGCCACGAAGATCCAGCAATCCCTGGGATAGACACTACCAAAAATTAGCCACAGGCAGAAGACTAATAGTCAACTGATCCTAGATTTTGCTCTATCTCTTTGCACAGACATCCTGCCCCGCTGGGGACAATACTGAGTATGAGGAGAGCGCTGCATCCATGGTGATCGCTGAAACCTGCGAATAAAAAGCCCTCTGGCTTGGTTAATTGTGTAGGCCTGGTGCTCCAAACCAGCCTCAGTGAAGCGGTATCAGCCACTCACTTAGTAGAGATGATATGCATGCATGTAAATGGGAGTCTTAGGGTGTATTTACCACCCACCACAGCCTTGAAATTCTTTTGCACTAAATTAACATAAATTGGATAGACTTCAGGCTTTTACCATCCTGACAATTGAGTTTAGACTGCAAATACACAAACGTGCTAAAGTGTCTACTGTAAATCAGACAGCAGAATTCCCTCTACTGACCTTGCAAAGGCCGAATCCTTCCCTGAGAAAACTCAGAACTTTCTGGGGTATAAGGCGTTTTGACTTGTTTTGCTTCAACTGGTGACATCAACCTACGAAGCTCCAGTGTCTGGCAGAATCATAACATATATCAGATCCTTATGAGTTGAAGCGTAACATCCACTTGATGTGGGAATACGAGTTCCCTGTCAACTCCTCACCGTCAGAGTCACCACGAATCCTCAACACCCCTCCTCAGAGTGGAAAATATCACAATGCAACCCTGAGCCAGGAATTGCTCCATAGTCCTCTGACTGGAACCACCTGTCTCGGTCGCCAGTGTGCGCAACACATTCTCTTCAACCAGCCTCTCAATCAGGAATTCTGGTATTGTGAGCCTACAGATTATATATTATATATATATTTACTATTTACAACATGAACCTGCAAGTCAGATAAAAAATGCTACAAGCCAGATCGGCCTTCTGCTGGTAGCTACCTATCCCCGAGAGGATGGCGAATGATGTTCCAGCGAGCTGGGAACTCTACTAGCCGAGCTGAACGAATTAAGCATTTGTTGAGGGAAACCTCAAACTACCTCACTCTACTGAGCAGCCTGATAACCTCAAATGTTGAGGCAGTGCTTCCCTGGCCAATAAGTTCCATATGGACAGCCAGTTTCAAGTTGGTCTACCCTGAACCAGGGTAGCCAAACTGTTCCTACTTGGAACTTACAGAGGTTGCTGTGCAAGGCACCCTGCCAATGTCTCTGCATCAACCTGCTCTTCTCCAGAGACAGTGAAAGGTACTACACAGACTATGCTGCCAGTAAATCCAAACCCAGGTCGACAGACTGCTCCATTTTGGAGTTTTTACGCAGGTTAGTAAAGAGACCTTACCGGCCAGCGTCTCTGAGCCCAGGTCGACCTGCTTGTTGGAGCTTCAGCGAAGTTCCATTGCAGACCATGTCTGACCACATCTTGAGCCCCACGCTTGCCAAACAGCTCCCTTCCGGAGCTCAAAAGCAACATTGCTGTACAAGATACGCCTGCCAGCATTTCTGAACCCAATGGGACAGACTGCTCCTTCAGACTACAGCCTCTTTGGAGCCTTGCTGGAGCTTACTGTGCAGGTCCTGCTACCAGTTACTCTCAGCCTGGTTTGACAGGCCGCTCCTTCGGCCCCTTCTGCTCCTTCAGAGCCTTAGCAGAGCTCATTGAACAGGCCGTGACCGCCATTACTCCGACCCTGACTCGACAGGCTCCTCCTGCGGGACTTCTGCCTTTTTTGGAGCCTTGCTGGAGCTGACTGTGTAGATCGCGCTGCCAGTTTCTCCCAGCCTGGATCGGCAGGCTGCTTCTTCGGCCAGCTGCTCCTTCGGAGCCTCAGCGGGGCTCACTGAACAGGTCACCCCTGCCACTACTGCAAGCCTGGTTCAACAGGCTGCTCTTGCGGGGCCAGCTAGTGACTCCCGACTGCTCCTTTCCAGAGCTTCAATGGAGGTAGCTGTATGGGCCGCGCCCATCAGCCTCAAGACGGTAGCTGTTTTATGCCCTGTCTGACCAGCCTCACCAGCGGTAGCTGTAGGGGCACCCCCGTCAGCTACTCGGGTCCTGCCGCCCGCTCTTGTTCAGAGCCTCCACGGCGGTAGCTGTATGGGCAGCGCCCGTCAGCTTTTCGAGTCCGGCCGCCTGCTCCCATTCGAAGCCCCCACGGGCCGCGCCCGTCAGCTTCTCCGGGCCCGCTGCACCTATTTTCGGAGCAGCGGCCCATTCCTGAAAAAATATGTTTTTATCTGCCGGAGCAGTTTCGAACTGCTCCGAATCCCACGCCGTGCGTCGACATATCGACGCGCATGCGGGCTGGCGGGTTCTTCACGTAGTCTCATCACGAGACTTCGATATAAAATCTCTATTAGGGCTCCAATTATTCACTCCCTTGTTTCCAATGGGATTTATAAACCATTATGTATCCCATGACACCCTTCTTAATACTGAGCTGCCCCAGTTTATCCATGTATCCCCTCCCTGAACTCACGGTCTTCCACACCCTTCTCCCAGGTGAATACAAGTGAGATGTATTAATTTAGTACTATGACTATATATCCCCTAGCTCCACTTATAAATAATTCCTTTGGTCCCGAAGACGACACTTTTTCCTGAGCTATCATCATATTCATAGCTCCTTGGCACAATCTCACCTCGTAATACAGGTGTCTTCACCTGCATCAATTGCATCTATATACAAGCAGAACACATCTCCGACTACTTTCAATGGGTGAACAGACTCCACAGTGGAATGAGATGTTTATAAATTGCAGAATTCACACATCAGTACTTCCTTCATAATCCAGCGCATTATTTCAGAGGGACAGCACCTCGCACCTATGTCTTCTGTGCTTACAAATCCAGTATCAACATGTTTAATGGACACTGTGACTGCACATGTACTCAGATTCCATTCCCATAGTTATGTCAGGAGTACAGCACCTCACATCTGTGTCTTATGTGCTTACAATTCAGCATAAACATGTTTAACCTACACCGTGACTGCACATGTACTCAGATTCCATTCCCGTACAGATATAAGGGAGGAATAGATAATAATGCTGGTGACATACCATGCAAGACTGAGGGAGCATTAGGTTCCTGCATTATGAGAACTCTTCCTGTGGCTGCAACATAAATATCTGGTTGAAGCTTGCAATGAGGCGCATACTAATAATCTTGGCTAGTCATTGGCGCTATCAGCTATCATTAAAAACTCTTGTCTTTGGAAGCACACCCAGTGGTGCTGCCAACCCTGGGTCATTGGCTTCAGTATGAGCTCACCTCTCACACATAAGTAACAGATGGTTCCTTCCTCCAGAAGTCAATATTTGCAGAAAGATGCAGGATACAGTGCGAGTCCGATGGCTGTTGTCAGGCATGCTTGGTGCAAGGATTTAAGGGGGCTACGCGGAACTTCTGGAATGCCTCCGTGTAGGTGAGGGCAGTCAACAGTATTGACTCAAAGATGAGCCAGCAGTGTCCAGCTTGTCTGACCATCTCTACAAGTTCAATAGGAACATTGACAGTCTTCTTTTGGGCACTGGCAGAGGTGCAGGAGAACCTGATATCCATTTTAGGAATGACTTGCTCTATTACGCTGAGACACAGTTCCTTCAGAGCTCCATTAACCCTGAGCCAGCTGATTCCCAGGGTCACCAGATCAGTGTTGCTTTCAGGAAGGAGGTGAATCTTCCACGTTCTATCTGCCAACCTTGTCTGGGTCAAAGGACAAAGGACATTTATTGTCACATACACCAAATGGTGTAGTGAAATTTGTCTTGCCATGCAGCACACAGATAAAGATTAGACATAACATTAAAGGAATTTAACAATAAACATAAACAGTCCTGGAGGTGATAATGAGTTTCCTGTCCTCTCTTTTGCCATCTCCGGATCAGAGGCACCATCGAGCACAGCCTGCTTCCCCAGACTGAGGACACGCCAGTTGGTTCCACTCAGTTTGAAGTCAGCTCAAACTCCCCTATAGCCCTGGAGTACACTTCCTGTCCTCTGCTGCGGTGATAAGGACAAGTTTAGCACTCTTCAGTGGCTGGAAAATTCCTAGTAGTGTTATGTGCATATAGCTTTTGAATGGATAATAGGAGAATTTAAAAGACATTTTGACAGGAACCTGGATAAGAAAGATTTAGAGGGATATGGGCCAAATGTGGGCTTGCTTAGATGGGGCATCTTGATCGGCATGGACAATTTGGGTCGAAAGGGTCTGTTCCCATGCTGTATGATTGTCTGGATGCCTGATGTGGTCTCAGCTTCATGGGTTAAGTGCCAGCAGTTGAAATAAATTAATATAGGACAGTGGTGCAGTTGGTAGAGCTGCTATCTCACAACACCAGAGACCAGGGGTTCATTCCTGACCAAGTTGTCTGTGTGGAGTTTGTGTGTTCTCCCTGCGACAGTGTGGGTTTCCTCCGGGTGCTCCAGTTTCCTCCCACATCCCAAAAACATGACGGGTTGAGCGCTAATTGGCCTCTGTAAATTGCCCCCAGTGTGCAGGAAGTGGATGAGAAAGTGGGATAACAGAACTAATGTGAATGGGTGATTGATGGGCAGCGTGGACTTAGTGGGCCAACGTGCCTGTTTCCATGCTGTATGTTTGATTAATCAATCTAGGGCATTTTGATTATGTCTACTATATCTGAAAGAGCATGACGTTACATGTAGGAGCCCAACGGTGGTGTTTCATTTTAATTAGTCAAAGCTAATTTAGTTTAGTGTGTCTGTTTTGTTTCTTCCTTTACACTGATGCTGATTCCATGTTCTTTCTGATGCATTTTTTGGTGTTGAGATAATTTTGTAATGATAGATGGTTAACATTGTACAGTTGATGGACTTAATTGCTTTTGACTTCATTTTACTGACAGTTAATTACTTAATTACAAGATATTCCATACAACATGAGAACTGAGGAGGAGGGTTGAATAACTCAGTTGCTTTTCATCTTGAATAAAACATAACATAAAATTTAAATTAACAGTCGTGGAGGGAGGGGAGAGGGGAAAGATATGATCTAGTTGGGATCTGTCAGTTGCAAAGGGTATCAGGAAAAATCGCTCTCATTGTGTTTTGTGGTAGATTTGTAATTATATTCTTTAAGAGCGTGTTAAAAAATTGGGAGGAAATAGTAAACAAACAAAGCAATCATTCTGTTGTTAGGATTGTGATGTGGTTGTTCCCTCTAATCCAGAGGTGGCAGAAGAGAGGACAGGAAGCTTGTTATCATGAGTCAAGCGTTTTTAATTGTCAACTAGACCAAGTGCAGACCCGTGCTAGACCAAAATAACCCCCCCGCACATACGCTAACTACCCCCCTTGATATTATATTAATATTATTAATTTGCTCCTTTTACCCCATAACCGCCCTATCCACTGACGCATGGCCCCCAACTTGCAGGCACATCTAGAGAGGGAGGGAGGGGTGGAGAGTGAGGGCAAAGAGAGAATGGGGAGAGACAGAGAGAGGGGCAGAGACAGAAGGGCAAGAGACAGAGGGAGAAGGGGGGTGGAGGGGGTGGGTGAGGGGGGGAGGGTGGGGGAAGAGGGGAGAGAGAGATAGGAGGAGAGAGCGTAGGAGAGAGAGGGGAGGGGGAGAGGGGGGCAGAGAGGGGGGAAGGGAAGGGGGAGAGGGGTGGGAAGGGAGGGGGAGAGGTGGCAGAGGGAAGGGAGGGGGAGGGTGGGGAGGGGGTGGGGTGGAGGGAAGGGGGTAGGGGAGGGGTGGAGGGGAGGGGTGGAGGGGAGGGGGGAAGGAGGTTTAGGGGAGGGAGTGTGGGGGAGGGCGGAGGGGTGGGTGAGAGGAAGGGGGAGAGAGAGAGGGGGGGAGAGAGAGAGAGGGGGGGAGAGAGATAGAGAGGGGGAGGGAGAGAGATGGGAGAGAGAGAGATGGGGGAGTGAGAGGGAGAGGGGGAGAGACAGAGAGAGCAAAATGCGACCATGCGTCACGCGTTCAGAATGTTCTGTAAATGAAGCGTCCGCGTCTCATGCACGAAAGTTGTCGGCAGCTCTATGGAATCCCCCCCCCCCCCCCCCCCCCCCCCCCCCCACACACACACACACACACAGCGGGTCCGATTTAAGCTGTCAATTAGGACAGCAAATTTTTTTTTTTTAAACTGTCTTTGAAATTAAAAGTTAATGTTAAGAGTTAGTGATGTTAAGTGAGAAATAATTCAATTCAATTCAATGAAAAACAATGGAATCAACAAACTGGCAGGTTGTGGGGCCAGGAAGCAGTTGGGCCAGGTGCAAAGGCATTGTGATGTCAGCGGGCGGGGACGGGCGGGGCCAGCAGCCACGCTGGGGCGGGCAGGGCCGGGCGGGGCCTGGAGGCAGTTGGGCCAGTTGCAAAGGCATTGTGAGGTCAGCAGCTGGGCAACCTTAATATTTATTTATAATGTCAGTTTGGTGATAAATGTTAGTAAATATCTCTGGAAATAATGGGCCAAATTGAAATCGTAAGGACATTTTCTACCAGAAGATGTAAAATTTTCACTGTTATTGTAACGTCAGCAGCTGGGCAGCGGTCAGATACGACCACACATTAGTACGACCACACCTACGACAACCTACGACCACACAGGTGACAACCAAAGTCAACCTATGTCCACCCGCGACAAGGTACGACAAGCAACTACCCTGTCGGCGACAACTGAAGACAATTCAGTCACCGGTACCTGTCGCCGGTTGACGTAGGTTGACGTAGGTAGTCACCAATAGAATTCACCGAAGTCAGCGCCCGGCGACAACCTGCGTCATCCTGGAGACAACTTACGACAGGAGACGACAAGCTACGTCAAGCCCACAGTCGGCGAAAATTTTTGAACATGTCAAAATCCAGCGGCGACCAGAAAAACTTTACGAGTCTTTAGGCGACTTGAGACTACTCACGACCATACGGGCATCACCCTGCGACCATGTGACGACAGCCTAGTTGCCTGTAGTCACCAAAAAAATCGCCTATGTGGGACAGGAGCTTTAGGCACTGGTCAGACTGCATTTGGAGTATTGTGAACAGTTTTGGACCCCATATCTGAGGAGGGATGTGCTGGTGGTGGAGAGGGTCCATAGGAAGTTTACGACAATGATAATGTGGATGATTGGGTTAACATATGATGAGCATTTGACGACGCTGGGCTGCACTCACTGGAGTTTCAAAGAATGAGGGGGGACCTCATTGAAACTTACCGAATAATGAAAGGCCTGGGTAGAATGGATGTGGAAAGGAAGTGGGAGAGTCTGGGACCAGAGGGCACAGCCTCAGAATAAAATGATGTATCTTTAGAAAGGATATGAGCAATATCTTTAGCCAGAGGGTGGTAAATCTGTGGAATTCTGCCACAGACGGATGTGGAGGCCAAGAGATTGGCTATTTTTAAAGCGGGGCTTGACAGCTTCTTGATTAGTAAGGGTGTCAAAGATTATGGGGAGAAGGCAGGAGAATGGGTTGAGAGGGAAAGATAAATCATCCATGATTGAATGGGAGAGTGGACTCGCTGGGCAGAATTGTCTAATTCTACTCCTCTGATGTATAAATCTATGGGAAGACATGAGGATTTTATCAGGACTCGGTTGAGTTATAGGATAGGTTATAGGAGTTATAGGATAGGTTTGGCAGTCTAGGACTTTATTTGTGGAGGACTGGAGGCAGAGGGGTGGTCTAATAGAGATGTATCAAATCATGAGGAGAATAGAGAGAGTCTTTTTTCCAGGATTGGCAAATCAACAACTAGAGGGCAAAGGTTTAAAGTTCAAGTTCACATTTATTGTCACATGCATCAATTATTTGAGTTACCATTCAGCCATACAAGTAAAAAAGAACACAATACACAATAAAGTTTACATAAATATCCAGCACAGTGGAATCAACATTCCTCACTGTGATGGAAGATAATAAAGTTCAGTCATCTTCCTCGTTTGTTCACCTGTGTTGGTCAGGGCCTTTAAACCCTCAGCACTGCCTCTGCCGATGGTCCGCTTTTCAAGCCCTCTCGTCGGGATGATGGAAACTCTGGCGTCGGGATGGATTGGAACACTCCCGCGTCATGCTCCTGAGTCGGCCTCTTCTTACCGGAGACCGCGGCTTCACGGTATTAAAGTCCACAGGCCCCGCGGTCGGAGCACTTCCACAGCGATCCTCGGCAAAGGATTGCCTGCTCCGCGATGGTAAGCTCCCGGCCGGTCTCCAGGAAAGGTCGCACCAGTCCATGTGGTGAGGCCGCAGGGGGAGACGGAGAAAGATCACATCTCCGTCGAGGTAAGTGACTGAAAATGGTTTCCCCCTATTCCCCCACCCCCCACATAAAACATACCGAGAAACATTAAAACATACATTTTAGACACAATAAAATTAACAAAAAAAGTCGAAATGACACACAGGCAGCTGGTGAGGTGGCTTTTAAGGTGAGAGGGGAAGGATGCAATAGGAACCTGAGGGGCAACTTTTCCGCATATAGGCGGCCAATGGAAGTATGGAACAAGCTGCCAAAGATAGTAGTTAAGGCAGGTACAATAACAATATTTAAAAGACAATTAGACAGCTACATGCATAGGAAAGGATTAGAGAGACAGCCCAAACACAAATAAACGGGACTAGTTTAGATGGGGCATCTTGATTTGCATGGATGAGTTGGGCCAAAGGGCCTGTTTCCATTGTGTATGACTCGATGACTCAAACTAGTTGGCATGGACAAGGTGGGCTGAAGGGCCTCTTTCTGAGCTGTACTGCTGTAGGACTGTATCACCTGAGTATATTCTGCGTAATTTTCTGGCCATTTCAATCTACCATCAGATAATAAGGTTTTATCTCTCCCCATCCGTAGTTTTGGCCACAAGCCACACAGATCTAACAGAATGCCTTTGGGTACTCAGTGTCCTTACTGCTACATTTTTAGTGGACAGTATGCTGTCCTTGGCTTGTACTCTATCTCCTATTATCAGTCCATTGAAAACGTACTTGGCCCTCCTATGTCATTTTAACTTTATTACTGGATTATTGCCAACTATTACTCATTTTATGATTTTGAACAGCAATCAATCAAATGGATATTTTAGGCTGATTGACAAGACATTTTACATATTTTTCCCCGAAACATTCTGTTCAGTTTAAGTTTGAGAATATTTTTCAGCAGGGCAGGAATCCTGCAATGCCAACCAAGATCTGGTTTATACATTTTTATTTAGGTAGCTGCAGTTAATGTACCGGACACATTTCTAATAGCTCTAAGAAGATAATATTCTATAATTTGGGTTTAAAAATAAATCTGCTAACAATTAATTCATAATCTTCCTAGCCACCTCTTTGCAGCACTTGTAGTTTTTTTAATCGGCACTTTCTCTGTGGCTGTAACATTACATTCTGATCTCTGCTTACCTTTTCTTTTACATCTGCTGATGTACCTAAGCCTGCTATAATTTTCTGGATAGCACACAAAACAAGGTTTGTAGCTGTATCTTGGTGCACATGGAAATAATAAATCACGTCCCAATTTGCACCTCATTGCTGAAGCAGAAATCAGCTTCAATAAAGCCATTCAACCTGAAATTTATTTTGTGGCTGTGAGTGTCCGAACAATTTAAAGAGTCTGAAGAAGGGTCTCGACCCGAAACGTCATCCATTCCTTCTCTCCAGAGATGCTGCCTGTCCCGCTGAGTTACTCCAACATTTTGTGGCTACCTACAAATTATTGAAGTTGTGTCAGTGATTTGTTCATTTACGATTTGACATCCAGCTGGACCTTTGCACCCATATAGATGACACTTCCTCAGTCACTGGGTATTGAAGCTGTGAATCCCTTCGGCTGTCGTGGACTGACGACCCAATTAACTGGTATAAAAATGGTCCTGGTTGTGCAGGAGGTATTCATGGTCTGTTCGCTTGCTAATCAGCCCAGGAAGGATATGAGGATATGAAAAGCATTTGTTGCTGGAGATCAATGGATAGCAGACGCAGAATGGGAAAGGGGTAAATAAAACCCAATGAGGATGTTTGAAGTTTAGAACGAGTTCGGTATTGGGTGTAGTAGTGTCATAGAATCATAGTTATATTCCTACAGCATGGAAACTGAACCTTCAGCCAACTTGTCCATGCTGACCATGATGCTTCATCTAACCTAGTTCCATTTGCCCGCATTTGGCCCAGTTCCTCCCAAACCTTTCGTATCCATGTACCTGGCTGAGTGTCTTTTAAATGCAGTTATAGTACCTGCCTCAATTACCTCCGCTGGCAGCTTGTTCCATGTATCCACCACCCTCTGAGTAGAAAAGTTGTCCCTCAGGTTCCTATTAGATATTTCCCCTCTCACTTTAAGGCTATGTCCTCTGATTCTTGATTCCCCTTGGGAAAAACTGTGCATTCATCATATCTATTCCTTAGTGGGAGAGTTACTGTGACATTGACCATGTTGCACCTGATCTGACAATTCTTTCACCAACCTCTCTCACCTTGATGAGGATAATTCACAAGAGAAAGTTGCTATTAATAAATTATTTGGCACATTTTGATGTCTGTCACGGTGCAGCAGCATATCAAGTAGCTGAGATGACATGAAACTGACAGCCAAACAGTGCTGGCTTATTACCACCCTCAGCCATAATTGTGTTACTCTCCAGGAAGATATTTTGGAACATATCAATCTTTATAATATCTTACATTAGAGCAATCTCTGACCTTTATCACAATGTTGGTATGCAACTAACTAAGGACCCATATCAGCAGCCTGAGTACCACATACACAAGAAATGGTGCTGTCCTATGTGATTACACAATAAGCATCATGTTTGTTTCACTGACGGTGAAGGAAAATATCCCTGTTTATAATTATTTATAATATTGTCAATGCAGTGACACAATCCCATAAACTAAACCTTAAGCAAAAGAGGCAGATTGTGCTTTCTGACATGTGTTGAGTACGCCCCCTTCAGGCTCTGAAGGAAGGTGCACATCGATATCTATATAAAAGAACTGAAAGAGGATAGATGTGTTACTAAAGCAAAATAACCAACAAACCTTGATTGGAAACTGAATGAATTTTAATCCCTGTGAAGATTTAGTTTGGCAGGTTTATCTTGTGAGCCATTCAAATACATGGCCGCTTGCCATTTCCCAGAACATTCTGTTTGCTCACTGCTTCTGTGCTCTGCATAAAAGGGGACATTGTTTTCTGTATTCCAGCAATGGCTGAATTGCCTTGTGCTGCGTGTGAATGGGAAACGCTCTCTTTCATGACTTAGTGACAGTTGGCGCAAGCAGCACAATATCCATGGCAGCAACCAGCAGCAGTATAAAAATTGATTCTTTCAGCCGAGTTCCATGCCATAATTGTGCCCCCAAGACTGAAGCACAAAGCGTGACTTCAGTCCTTCGGTGTGAGTGATGCAGCGTTTAGCAGGCTGTCTGAAAAGGATTTAAGGAATCACTGGCTTAGCCAGGATTTAATGCAACTTGTTGTTGTGCTGGGATACAGTAAATTTCGTGAGAGGTTTTGCCTGTCTTAATTCATTCACTTACCCTGCGAGCATTTGAAACAAAGGCCAGTTCATTCCATTGTTTCTCATGTTTTTAGTTATAAAATGTAAAAACAAAATTAAATTCTCCCCGCAAACTAAATGTTTTTGCATCATCGTTGTCACTTGTGAGTTTAAACCATTTTCTGTTTACAGGCAGTGCAGTAATGACAGCTTATTCATATAAGATTGTATCTACTCATCACAAGTATAAGCAAATAAAATGCAGGCAATATTTTAATTCAATCACAGAATGTCAGCAGCATGCAAAGAGATAGTTTAGCCCTTTGATTCTGTGCTGGCACTGGGGGAGTGCAGTTCAATTACACCTTCCCTTTAAGCAATTGCAGCTTTTTTTCCCATTTCAACCTTTAGGATGTTAAAATTGAAACTTTCTCCATGCTCACACCCCTTCCACCAACCCCTCCTGCATTACAGACGCGGACCATTAACTGCATAAGAAATGTATTCCTTCTGATTGCTTTTGGTTCCTTCATCTTATGCAGTCTGGTTTTTAATCCTTCCACCAGTGAGAATAGTTTCTCCCAAACTGCTCTGTCTAGATCCTTCGTAATTTTCAAATCTTAATCTGACCCCTTCTAAAATTCCTCTGCTCAAAGGAGAACATTCCCAGCTGCAGTCTGAAGGGTCCTGACACAAAACATCACCTATCCATGTTCTCCACAGATGCTGACCAAACCCTCTGAATTACTCCAGCACTTTGTGTCCAACAATCCCACATCTTCATTCTATTCATGGAACTAAATTGCTTGCTTATTGATATCACTTGTTATATCCAATTTGTTTTATTCATTTCAATTTTAGAAAGGTCATCAATGAGGTTCTATAAAGGAAATAAAATTGCTATCTTTAGGTCTGATTTCACTCAGGACATATGGCCTGGAAACGTATTCATGTGCTTGTTTGTGATTGTACATCATATGCAAGGATGTTGTTTTTTATTTTATATCAGGTTGTGTCAATTTTTGTAAATTGCATCTATAAATTCTATTCTAGAATTGTTTTTGGACGATACTGAAGAATAATATGACAAGCATACAGTGAATAGTAGTTTTCACTTTGTTCCATGTTGTTGCTAAAAAAATTGAAAAAATGTAGCAATATTTCTTACCTGTGGTTCCTTAGCATAAATACTACACAATAATGTTTATATTTCATGGTAGAGAAGGAAATGTTTCATACTAGGAATATGAACATAGGTGTGTAAGTAGCCCATTCAACCCAAGGCAGTTCAATTAAATTATAACTGATGTGTATCTTATTTTTGTCTATCTACATGAGTTCCATCATCTTCAATGCCCTTAGCTAACAAAAATCTGTCAATTAAATTTCCAGCTGACCAAGCCTTGACATCTCAATAGAAACGGATACAGTTATGACTTTTAAAATACATTGGACAGATATTTGAATAGGAAAGGTTCAGAGGGCCAAGGGGACAAATGCATAGCCCTATGAACCCAATATACAAACTTGATTGGCATATATAAGGTGGGCCAAAGAGACTGTTTACATGCTATCCAGTACCTATGACTCGATCTTCTTGTGGGAGACTGGTCCAGATTCCTTCTATACTTTGTGTGCAGTGTTTCCCCACGCTGCTGCTACATGGTCTAACACTGAGTTTAAAACGATGCATGCCCTCTTGTTCTGGATTTCTGATATTATAGCTGTAATTTAAGAACAACTGACATATTAAAAACTTTAGTACTAGAACCATGAAAACATTGGAGATATGAAAGGAGACACCAAGTCCAATTGAATGAAAGAGATTGCAGAGTGTGGTGGACACTGCCCAATCCATCACAGGTACTGATCTCCCCACCATTGAAGGGATCTATGAGACGTGCTGCCTCAAAAAGGCTACCAGTATCATCAAAGACTCACCACACCACACCACCATGGCCTGTAGCCACCCCACCCAGGCTACACTCTCATTTCACTGCTACTATTAGGAAGAAGGAAAAGAAGTCCAAAAACCCTGACCACATGGATAAACTCTTCACTACAACTATCAGGCTCTTGAACACTAAACAACATTAGCCTTAACTATGAACTATGAACTGTCTTTGGTTGCACTAAGAACTTTGGGGTTTTTTTGCATTATTATTGTGGGTATTAATTTATTGGTTTTCATTTATTTATATATTATCCATGCATACTGTGTTATCAGGCCAGTTATGCTGCGGCAAGTAAAAATGTAATTGTTCTCTTTGCCAATATATATGGCAATTATAGAGAATCATAGAGTCATACAGTGTGGAAACAGACCCATTGGCCCAACTTACGCACACCGACCAACATATCCCAACTACACTAGTCCCACCTGCCTGCATTTGGCCCATATCCCTCCAAACCTGTCCTATCCATGTACCTGTCTAATTGTTTCTTAAATGTGGAAATAGTCCCTGTCTCAATTAACTACCAATTAAACACTATTTCTTGAGTCTTGACTTTCTTGATGGTGTGTGACTTGTGATGGAGGGGAGCAGAGAAATGATGGAATTCTGATGTATCTACAATCCTTTTTCTTCCTTGGTGTTAGAGATTACAGGTTTGGGAGGTGCTTTTAGAATAACTCAGATGAATATCTCTGGTACATTTAGTAGATGATGCACACAAAGACCTATGGAGAAAATGTGCTTTCAGGATGGTTGTTGAGATGCCAAGCAAGCATATTTATTATGTGCTGGATGGTGTTGTGCTTCTTGAGAGTTCATCTAGGAAACTGAAGCGTCTTCAATCATGCTCCTCAATAGTGCTTTGTAAACGTGGAAAGGGTTTGGGACATCAGGAACTGAGACATTTGTCACATGATCCAAGCATCTAACCTGCTGTGATATTTAAGCAACTAGTCCAATTGGGAGGCAGGTCAATGATGACCCTCCAGCATATTGATGGTGGGGAATTTGGTGACAACAATGTCGTTGAATGTGAAGCCTAGCAGTTTAAGAACCAGCAGTTTAAGATGGCTGGACCAAGGACACTGCAGGTACAGGTCTACAAAAATAACACAAAGTGCTGGAGTAACTCAGCAGGTCAGGCAGGATCTCTAGAGGACATGGATTAGTGACGTTTTGGTTTGGGACCTGTCCGGATGCCACCTGACCCGTTGAGTTACTCCAGCCCTATTTTATTTTCATTTCTCTAAGGAACTCATTCATTGATAGTGTGAGGCTGAGATGTGAGACCAGGAACTACAATCATCTTTCGTTTTGTGGTGTATAAATTCAACTAATTGAGTGTTTTCCCTATGTTGTATATTGATTTTAGTTTTGCCTGTGCTCTATGAAGTCATTGAAGTGTAGCTTTTATGTCAAGGTCAATGACTCATCTCTGGAATGCAGATCTTTATTTCATATTTGAACCATGGATTTGATAAGGTCTGGACAGATTGATCCTAGGCATCAGACAGTAGGTTATTGAGAGTAAGTGTTGTTTGATAGTATGCTCGACAATGGCTTCTATCACTTTTCTGGTGATTAAGGGCAAACTGATTGGGCGATAATTAGCAAAGAAACAGTGCTGGAAGAACTCAGCGGATGAGGCAGCATCTGTGGAAAGAAATAGAAAGATGACCTTTCAGGTCAGGACCCTTCATCAGATTTATAAAAAGGCGATAATTAGGTTGTGTGTAACTGCTTTTTGGATATACTGCACATATCTCCATATAGCTGGGTAGATGACAGTCTTGTGACCTGCTGCATAGAATCATGGCCAGTCCTGGAATTCAGGTCTTCATGACTACAATGACTGAAGCATTGTGTTATTCCGGAGTCTTAACTGCTTCTTGTGCACAAAGTGCTGGAGTAACTCAGCAGGTCAGGCAGCATTTCTAGTGGAAACAAATAGGTGACGTTTTGTGCACAAGGTAAAATTAGGAGGCAGCTCAAGCGACAACGAAGCATCACTACCAGATGATCTCAATGCGTTCTATCCACACTTTCATAGGGGGAACACTGATGTGCCATCCCGAATCCCCATAGCCCCATTCTATTACAATATCAGTCGCAAAGACTCCGAAGACTCTTCAAAAGGGTGAACACAAGTGTCTGAACCTGATGGTATGCCTGGAGAACCTGAGCAGATCAACTGGCTGGAGTTTTTGCGGACATCTTTAATCTTTAATCGCTGAGGCCTGTGATTTCCACCTGCTTTAAAAGGGCATCAATAATACCAGTGCCCAAGAAGAATAAGGTGATGTGGCTCATGGACTGCCGACCGATGGCACTAATATCAGTGGTGATTAAGTTCTTTGAGAGGTTGGATATAGTTCATATCAACTCCTTCCTCAACAAGAACCTGGACCTCTACAGTTTGCCTACCGCCAGAACAGGCCAACAGAGGATGCGATCTCTCTGGCTCTTCACTCTGCACTGGACCATTTGGACAATAAAAACATTTACATCAGGCTGTTGTTGATAGACTACAGCTCGGCATTATCATTATCATATGGAATTATTCAAATTGGCTGGAGAATAGCTTCCATGATGGTGAGATATCAGGAGGAGGCCGAGATATGATGTAAGAAAATAATTGCACTGCCTTTCTCTCTTCATTTAACTTTAAAATGTGAAAGGTTGGATCTCATAGCTGTTTTGGATTGGCATAACTGCCTATCATTGTACTAAACCATGTAATCAGAATGTCGTAAGTGCAATTCTTGTGCTGAATTAACTGAACTCAGCAGGTTCAAATCGGGCAGTTGCAATCTACTTGTCAAAATCTACTCATTTGATGAAGCTTTAGATTGTAATATCACCTCATATAGCTCAATGCTTAGTTTTGATTGATTTATGTTGCTATGAATCACCACCGCCTGTTTTATTTTATTTAGAGTGTTGTGCAAGTGAAAATTATTATTTTGCTGCTTATTCTGTAAGACATCCATGTGCGTACATTTGGTTGACAATCGGGTTGGAATTCTGAGGTTAATGTTTCTTCTTCCTAACCCAGTGTAAATGTCCCTAATAGTTGCCACATGAACCTGCTGTGTTCCTATAATTGTATGTAAGAATAGCATTTAAGACCTTCAGATCATTTGATCAATAGCCAACATTGCCAATCCAACAGAAATCATCACAGGATCTTCAACTTTCACAGTTTGTAAGTCCATGCTTCCTTATAAATGTGTTATTTTAAGAACTGCCTATTAGCTGGGAAGAACCTACATCATTTTCAATGTAAACAAAAATCAATCATCTAAGCACCATATAGGCTGCGACCTTTCAGTCACCTTACTGTGCTCTTACCATTTGTGGTCCCAGATTTATTTTAGGGAAGAGGGCAAAGTTTAATGTGAGAGGACAAAGTTTAAAAGAGATGTGCGGGGCAATTTTTTTTTTACAGAGGATGATGAGTGTAGTATTAGTGTACTGGTCGGCATGTACT
Organism: Amblyraja radiata; assembly: GCF_010909765.2. Taxonomy (NCBI): domain Eukaryota; kingdom Metazoa; phylum Chordata; class Chondrichthyes; order Rajiformes; family Rajidae; genus Amblyraja; species Amblyraja radiata. The sequence goes on along the minus strand of NC_045963.1, from coordinate 43,671,044 downwards.
CGCTGGGTCAAAGTGCCCGCTTCCACGCCATATCTCTAAAGATGGGCAGCACAGTAGCGCAACGGTAGAGACTCGGGTTCGATTCTGACTACGAGTATTGTCTATGTGGAGCTTGTACCTATGACTGAGTAGCTTTTATCTGGGCGCTCTGGTTTCCTCCCACACTCTAAAGATGTACAGGTTTGTCGGTTAATTGGCTTCAGTAAGTTGTAAAAAAATTGTCCTTAGTGTTTGTAGGTTAGCGTACGGGGTGATCGCTGGTCGACGCAGACTCGTTGGGCCGAAGGGCCTGTTTCCGAGCTGTATCTCTAAAGTCTGAAGACTAAAGAGTGCCTGGAACACCCTGCCAGAGGTGGTGGTTGAGGCAGGTACGATAGTGGCATTTAAGAAACTCGGATAGGCACATGGATATGCAGAGAATAGAGGGATATTGATTATGATCAGGTTGATAAGAATTGGTCTTGGCATCATGATTAGCACAAACATTGTGGGCCGAAGGGCCTATTCTGCAGCTTTACTGTTCTATGTTCTATGATTGCCCCAAAAAATCCATTTCTGTGAACATGAGGTAAGATAGCTGCTGAATATTATGAGTGATCATGCACACAGCATTCTTTTCTCCTTCATGCACTTATCTACTGTACCCTTGAAGCCAACTATGTTCTTCATCGCCAAGCACTTTACAAGACTGTACCCTATTTTTCAAGCACTATCCAGTAACTATCAAATTTATGGTACAGGTGCACAACCTTTTATCCGAAAGCCTTGGGACCAGACACTTCTCGGATTTCGGAATTTTTCGGATTTCCGAATGGAAGATTTTTAGCGTAGATTAGGTAGGTAGCGCGGGCGGCTTGAAAAGTCTGGAGCGGCTGCCTCCTCCCCGGAGACCGGGGAATCATTGTAAATCATTGCTTAAATGTTAGTCAGTTAGTTTGGAGGGATTTTATGTGGTGGGGGGGGGGGGGGGTGAAGGGGCGAACTTTAATTCTTAGTCCCCTACCTGGTCGGAGAGGCGGGGAGCGGGCAATGCCTTACCGGGTCGCCGTGCAGTAAGCTCCGGAGCGCTGTGGCCGCCGACTCCCAACATCGCGGAGCTGGGGCTGCGGGCGTCCGGCCGCGGGCGGCGCCGGTTGGAGCTCCGACCCCGGCGAACTCTACCCCTGGCTGCGCGGCACTCCAAATCCAGCACCGCCCGCGGCCAGACGCCCGCAGCCCCAGCTCCGTGATGTTGGGAGTCGGCAGGCCACAGCGCTGGGATACCAGCGGGGAGCGGGCAATGCCTTACCGGGTCGCCGTGCTGTAAGCTCCGGAGCGCTGTGGCCGCCGACTCCCAACGTCGCGGAGCTGGGGCTGCGGGCGTCCGGCCGCGGGCCGCGCTGGATTTGGAGCGCCGCGCAGCCAGGGGCAGAGTTGCCGGGGTCGGAGCTACAATCGGCGGCACCCGCGGCTGGACGCCCGCAGCACCAGCTCCGCGATGTTGGGAGTCGGCGGCCACAGCGCTCCGGAGCTTACCGCACGGTGACCCGGTAAGGCATTGCCCGCTCCCCGCCTCTCCGACCAGGTAGGGAACTAAGAATTAAAGTTTCCCCTTCACATAAAAGCCCTCCAAACTAACTGACTAACATTTAAGCAATGATTTACAGATGTTTAAGTGTCTCCCCGGTCTCCGGGGAGGAGGCAGCCGCTACAGTAGTACAGACCTGGGTTGACCGTGGGTCGTTTCGTGTCAAGTTTGGCGCCAAACGCGAGCTTTGGTGTGCAGACGACATCCTGGAAAAAATGTCCGGTTTTCGGAGCTTTTCGGTTTCCGGAACTCCGGATAAAAGGTTGTGCACCTGTACTTGAAATCACCAACATTTGGAACCAACTTCTCTATTTCTGACATAGCAACCAACTTCATCACTTTAAAAGCCTCTTTCACACTCTCTCCTTTCTGGGGTTAGGGCTTGAATGTTTCCATGTAGTTCAAAAATGACATAAAATGCTGGAGTAATTCAACTGGTTAGGCAGCATCTCTGCAGAACGGTTTGTGACGTTTTGGGTCGGAACCTTCTTCAGACGAATTGTAATTGGGGGGTGGGGGGGGAAAGCTGGAAGAGAGGAGGGGCAAGATAAAGCCTGGCAAGTGGTGTGTAGGACGGAACTGCAGATGCTGGTTTGCACCGAAGATAGACACAAATGCTGGAGTAACACTGCGGGCCAGGTAGCATCTCTGGATGTCTGAAGAAGGATTTTGACCCAAAACATCACCTATTCCCTTTCTCCAGTGATGCTGCCTGACCTGCTAGGTTAATCCAGCATTTTGTGTCTATCCTGGCAAATGATGGATGGATACACATGGGGATGGGGGCATTTTGATAGAATATAGTATGGCAAAGGCCAGAGAAGAAAAGGCAAAAGGTGTGAGATGAAGCTATGTGTTGTAAATTGTGAAGCCAGAGGAAGGAATATGGGTGGTTGAGGCAAGAGAGGGGAGAAATGAATGTAAATCCAGGTGGGACACAGGGAAGAGAGGGAGTGATAAAAAAAAGGTGGGTGGGGTGGGAACGAAAGGGTAATGGGTTTGGTTAGTTACCTAAAATTGGCGAATTCAGTGTTCATACCGTTGGGTTGTGAGATATGCAAACAGATTATGAGGTGCTGTTTCTCCAGTTTGCATATGGCCTCACTCTTGCAATGGAAGAGGTCCAGGACGCTGACAACAACCTGGCCCTTAACTCCAAGAAGACCAAGGAGCTCATTGTAGACTTCAGGAAGTCCAGGGGCGGCACGCACACCCCCATCCACATTAACGGGACGGAGGTGGAACGTGTTTCTAGCTTCAGGTTCCTGGGTGTTAACATCTCCGATGACCTCTCTTGGACCCACAATACCTCAACTCTGAACAAGAAGGCTCACCAGCGTCTCTTCTTCCTGAGGAGACTGAAGAAGGTCCATCTGTCTCCTCAGATCCTGGTGAACTTCTACCGCTGCACCATCGAGAGCATCCTTACCAACTCTATCACAGTATGGTATGGCAACTGCTCTGTCTCCGACCAGAAGGCATTGCAGAGGGTGGTGAAAATTGCCCAACGCATCACCGGTTCCTCGCTCCCCTCCATTGAGTCTGTCCAAAGCAAGCGTTGTCTGCGGAGGGCGCTCAGCATCGCCAAGGACTGCTCTCACCCCAACCATGGACTGTTTACCCTCCTACCATCCGGGAGGCGCTACAGGTCTCTCCGTTGCCGGACCAGCAGGTCCAAGAACAGCTTCTTCCCGGCGGCTGTCACTCTACTCAACAACGTACCTCGGTGACTGCCAATCACCCCACCCCCCCGGACACTCCTCCCACAGGAAAAACACTATGTCTGTATATATGCTAATGTAAATATTTATTCAAATCATATGCTATGTCGCTCTTCCAGGGAGATGCTAAATGCATTTCGTTGTCTCTGTACTGTACACGGACAATGACAATTAAAGTTGAATCTGAATCTGAATCTGAATCTGAGGACAGAAAGGTCAGTATGTGAATGGGAAGGGGTGTTAAAATGGTTAGCAACCAGGAGGTCAAGGCCTTGGTGCACCGATGCAAATGTTCGGTGAGACGGTTGCTGTGTCTATGCTTGGTCTTGCCAATGTAAAGGAGATACTGACCTTAGATACTTCCCATACTAACTTACAACCCAATTGTATGAACATTAAATTTGCCAATTTTAGGTGTCTAACTAAACCGTACCCTTCCCCCCACCCTCACCCCCACCTCCCTTACTTGCTCTCGGTCCACCACGCCCTTGATATCCTGGTTGCTATCCAACAAATAAAAATAATACATCTAAATCAAACCAAGTGTTACCTGTTCATCATTCAGTAATCTATTACTGTATAAATTGTATAGATCTAAAATGATCAAAATTTCCTGTTACAACTCAAGGAAGATGGTTTGCCAATATTCAGAAGCATTTTAGCCTATGATTGATAGATGAGTAATAACATTTCTGATTCTTAATAAAAGTGTCAAAATTCGACTTGACACTTCAGAAGCAATTATATTAAATTTAAATGTAGATGTAATTTACTTTTCAATTTGTTAAAACTGAAAGGCATGTTAATTTTGACAAATTGATATCTAATACATTTTTGCAGAATAAATATGCACCCTAAATGTTTACAACCTAAGATGTATTAAATTAACACTGCTGCTCTAATTACAATTTCTTAAAGAAAAAGTGCCTTCTGACAATTCTAATCATCAGATGCAGTTGCCATAAAAATTTGCCATGTTTGCTTTGGAAATGATCTTGCCTTAGTAATTTTGGTCAGCCCATGTTCGTCCAGTTATGTTCTGTATTACATTGACAAAAATGCTTCTGGAATGAAGTTTCAAGGAACTGCAGATGCTGGTTTACAAAAGAAGACATGTATTGCTGGAGTAACACAGCTGGTCAGGCAGCATCTCTGGAAAACATGGATTTAGCGTGGGGAACCTTTTTCAGACTCATTGTGCCCCTTCCACCTACATTCCTTCCTCTAGTATCACAATTCGCAACTCTTCAATCCTTTTGTCTCACACCTTCTGAATTTTGATCTCGGACCATCTGCCTATCAATAAGCCATCCTTACTTGTAACAACCTTTTACCTGCTAAGCTTTGTCCTGCCCCTCTCTTCCAGCTCCCCCCCCCCCCCCCTACATTAGTCTGAAGAAGCATCCTGAAGCGGCCTTTTCACGGGGCGACTTGACGCAAGAGTTAACCAGAGTTTAACATCGTGGGAACCTCGTGCGATAACAGTACGGCATTCGTGGACCACCGTGGACCACGTAGCGCTAACGGCAGGTAATCGTGTATCTTGGTCACTCGGGAGAAAATTCAAGAAAGTTTGAATTTCTCCAAGAGTGACTTATACACTTGTGGTTGAGCATTGCAACATTATATGGACGTAGTGGCCAGTGCGATATCCGTAATAACTCTTGCGGGTACCGTGGGAACTCCTGCGAACGGTGAACCCAGAAGCTGGACAGAGGGGACAGAAGGTGAGTAAAAACAAGGGAACATGTGTCCTTCGAGGACGTCCCACCTAATTGTCATTGTTGGATAATCTTTTTAACAGGAACACTTGCAGAGATGGCTCCCAGAAAATCTCAAAGAAAGGGGGTAAAGCGTGTCAGAGATGTTTTTGCCATGTTGCTCTATTCAGTTTCTATATTGTTTCAGTTTCTATATCTATATTGTTGCTCTATTCAGTTTCCCAGGGGGTCGGGACGGGACTGGAGTTGGGAGGGAAAGGTGGGGGAGTCGAGGGAGAGGAGGGGGAGACAGATGGGGGTGTCTTCATTTACTGGCGGCGGGTGTCTGTCACTGAAACAGGCAGGTGAGATTTCACATCCACCTTGTGTGTGCCTCTCTCTCTCTCTCCCTCCCTCTTACACAGGCTGAGAGACTCTGCCTCTGTGAGTGTACGTCTCTTTCTCCCCCTCTCCCACACACAGTAAGACCGAGGTACTGTGCTCAGTCCATCTGTGTCTCCCACATACACAGTAAAACATGTCTCCAAATGAGCCAATTCAACCAAGGGAGGATATTTATAGTGTGTGAAAAAAAAGTTACATAATTTGTGTCACGTGTAGTTCACGATGTTCATTCAAGATTTAACGCGAAAGCTCGGGAGACGGACAAGTCACTCGCACAAATAACAGAAATGCCGAGTACCGTGGGAACTCTTTATCTACCCCCCGTTATATCGTGCGAGACTCGTGCTGGACCATGACCACTTCACTCTGGTGACATCTTGCGTCAACTTGCCCCGTGAAAAAGCCCCATAAATGTCACCTATCCAAGTTCTCCCGAGATGCTGCCTGGCCTGCTGAGCTACTCCAGCACTTTGTGTCATCTCTTGTTCCTGAATGAAGTGGCTCCAGTCTGGTCAACTTGTTCAATCTTCATGTATGAACTTGTATATTGTCAGGAGATCCTTCTGTCGTTAGAAAATCATGCATCCCATTGGTGTGTTCATTGTCCTGTCCAAGAATAGTGCAAAAGCACCTCAAATTTTACTGCGATTAATACAATTTTTGAACAGATAATGTCATGGGTTACATCTGCAGCTTTGAATCATTCAAGTCGATAACATTGGAGAGATTTAACAAACTCATCAATAAATACTTGCCGGAAGTATATTGCTTGTCCATTCCCTCCATAGATACTGCCTGACCCACTGATTTTATTCGAGCACTTTGTGTTTTGCACAAATTACTGGCTAGTCTTTCTGTCCGCCAGATTGAAACATTGCAAACAATGGGGTAAACCTTTAGGGAGTAACACAGCCACTCATAAATATGGTGACATATTATTACAGGATGGTGAAGTGTTATATTTGCAGTTATAATAACATCCTAATTGGACAATTTATTTTATGAATTATTAATTGTAGTGCATTGTCCATTTCTCTGAACAGATTTCTAGAGTGGAGACAAGTCTTCACCTGAACTGCAAACATAGAATAAACAGTGTTGCAATTTATAATCATCAGACAGGTTCTTAAGGTGGGAGCTATCCATCAGCCTTAATGTTTTCCATAGCAGCTAACATAATACACATGCTACATGTAGGTTTTGGATTTTCTTTGCCCACGATTTGTGGTTTCTGTTAGCTTCTCTGCTCTTTATTTCCAATCCGTGTTCTTGTCTAAAAGCGCTCCTTTTGTACTTTGAGCACACTTTGTGACATCTTCATCCACATTGGGAACTCATGAACTATTTACCTCCCTCACCTCAGGATGAGTTGTTCATTCTGATCCCTTTGTTTTGGCCCAGCCTGCGCTGCTCAAGCTTCTGTTTGGACATTGCTCTAAGAATCATTATTATACATGGGTGAGGTACCAGAAGACTAATGCTGTGCCTCTGTTTAAGAAGGTCTGCAAGGAAAAACCTGAGAATTATAGACCTGTGAGCCTAACATCTGTGGTACACAAAATTGCTGGAGAAACTCAGCGGGTGCAGCAGCATCTATGGAGCGAAGGAAATAGGCGACGTTTCGGGCCGAAACCCTTCTTCAGACTGATGGGGGGTGGGGGGGAGAAGGAAGGAAAAGGGGAGGAGGAGGAGCCCGAGGGCAGGCGGATGGGAGGGTGGGAGGAGACAGCTAGAGGGTTGAGGAAGGGGAGGAGACAGCAAGGACTAGCAAAATTTGGAGAATTCAATGTTAATGCCATCCGGACGCAAGCCTAACATCTGTAGTCGGCAGGTTACTAGAGAGGATTCTGGGAGATAAGATATATATGCATTTGGATAGATAGGGGTTGATTAAGGATAGTCAGCATGGTTTTTACACGGGCCATTATGTCTTACGAATTTGATTGAGTTTTTTTGAAGAAGTAGCCAAAAAAGCCATAGATGTTGTCTATTTGGACTTCAGCAAGGCATTTGATAAAGTTCCACATGATAGACTGCTCTGAAAGGATAGATCCGTCGGATCCAGGAAGAGCTAGCCGACTACATAAAGAATTAGCTTCACGGGTGGATGCAGAGGTGATGGTGGAAGGTTGATTTTCGGACTGGAGGACTGTGACTAGTGTGCCTCAGGTATTGGTGCTGAGCCATTGCTGTTTATGCTTTATATCAACGTTTTGGATGTACAAAGCATGATTAGTAAGTTTGCAGATTACACTAAAGTGGTGGTATCATAAATAGCGATGCTAGCTATCAAAAATTAAGTAGTCCATGTTGAAAATTTGAATCTTTGACCTAAAACTAATAATAATTCAGAATACAAAATCTACAGCAGTCAGAAGTGCTTTTGGTGAAGAGGGGCAAGAGAGAACAGTGCCAGTCATTGATTCTAGTGATTGAACAATTGCCTTAATCATTCAGAATCCTTTAAGCATTGTACATATTCATGATTTTATACCTTAATGCACTGCATTCTGCAAGGAAATTGCTCTACAGCCTAAATAATCAGATTTTTCTGAATATCAACGGCAGTAAAAGCATCTTATTTGAATGACACACTTACAAATTCCATTTTGTGAGGTTGCTATTATCCTGATGTCCTTACATCTATTAAGCAGCTGGATTCTCCAACCAAAGGATTTTAAAACATTAATGATTTCATAATGTTTTCAAGAAGGAACTGCAGATGCTGGAAGATCGAAGGTACACAAAAATGCTGGAGAAACTCAGCGGGTGCAGCAGCATCTATGGAGCGAAGGAAATAGGTGATGTTTTGGGCCGAAACCCTTAATCGGTCTGAAGAAGGGTTTCGGCCCAAAACGTCACCTATTTCCTTAGCTCCATAGATGCTGCTGCACCCGCTGAGTTTCTCCAGCATTTTTGTGTACCAATGATTTCATAATGTTCTCTTAGTTTTCTTTTTCTTCCTTTCCCATCTCCGTTTTTCACAATTGCTTTGCTTGGTAATGCCCCATGAAAACAATATAGGTCCAAGCCGATGGGGACCTTACTTGCTATTTACATCTCAATTCAGCTGGCAAGCTTTTCCCAGTGTCACCTATATACCAGTAGTAATGTAAAACATGGACATCATGAATACAGTCATGTTTAAAAGTGGCATGATGGAGAGGTCATTTGGTGCCTTTATCTTTCCAGTGGTGTGCATGTGGTTAACCATTTCAGGGTCCTTCCAGTTACTTTGTGCGACAAACTATCTATATATTACTAAAATTCTCATCTTGTTTGTTTGTGAGTCTGCATGTCTATCTGTCTGCATACGTGTCTGTCATGCCCCAAAATGGTACGCGATAGCGCTACAATGTTTAGACCACCTTGCTCACCATTGTCCCGTGGTGTGATGTATCAAGTTTTGTTCCGATTGATGGTATATTTTACGAGTTATTCACATTTTTATCTTTACAAAACCCCACTTTGGGAAAAATGACAGTGGCAGTTACAGCTATGACGTCACAATGGGATCTCATTTACATAAATTACCTGTCAGCAGTTCTCCGCTGTTACAATGTTAGCAAAGACAGGACTGCCAGTGAAATGAGAGATTTGTTTCATTGTTGTAAGGAGAGGGAGGGAGTGGGGGAGGGGATGAGGAGAGGATTGTTGTTTAATGTTATTTAAACAGATAGAGGGAGAGGAGGAGGGTAGGGAGAGGAGAGGGGTTATGTAAGGAGGGAGGGGTGACTGAAGGTAGGGGAAAGGAGAGGAAGGGAGAGGTGAGGGAGGGAGAGGTGAGGGAGGGAGAGGTGAGAGAAGGAGTGGGGGAGGGGAGGAGAGGAGAATAGTGGAAAGAAGAGGGTGGGTGAAGAGGAGGAGGGGTGCTGGGGATGAGGGGAAATGAGCCGCGCCTGCAAAGTTGGAGGCTATGGGTGAGTGGTGGAATATTGGGGGAACAGGTGAGTGATGGCAAACGGGTTGCGTTGGGGGAACGGGTGAGTGGTGGAATATTGCATTGGGGGAACTGGGCCCAACGGGTTCCACTTGGTCTAGTATCTATCTATATACTATTAAAACTCTGTGCCTGCCGCCTGCCGTCTGGCTGCCGTCCGGCTGCCTTTCTGCCTTTTGATTTGTTCCATCGTGTGATGTCACAATGCCCAATACTCGCAGATGTCCAATCGGAATGGCCGATGCTCGCAGATGTCCAATCGGAATGGATCCATTTACATGTACGGCTGCCGGCTGCATTTCTTCCTTTGATACATTGCCACGCCGAATCCAGGCGCTCAATCTCCGAGATAATTTCCATTTCGGTAGAGATTTCGCTTTTCTTTCTAAGTATCCGCTCCTCATTACATTTTGTCGTGGTTAAGTACACGTTTTTAATCAAATCCTTCTCCCCCCCCACACCCCCCCCACCCCCCAATATTTCAAAAATAAACTGGCTTCTCACCCATAGAAGCAGCCATTTCGGTAGACATTTCACTTTCCATTCCAACTATCCACTCCTCATTAGATTTCGTTATGTTTATGTCCACATTTTTCATTAAAACCTTCTCCCCCCCCCCCCCCCCCCACTCACTCATTTTGTCGCCTGCTGCTGGCCAGCGACCATAACGGCTGCTGGCGCCCGCATCTCGCCTCAAAGACGCCATTTAAAACCAGCCGCACTGCTCATTCCTGGGCCGCTTGAGTTGGAGGACCACGTCTCCCGTGGGGGCTACGGGTAGGGAACGGCTGCATTGGGGGAGCAGACCCAACGGGTCTGCCCTTGGTCTAGTATATTACTAAAACTCTCATCTTGTTTGTGATACTGTGTGGGTGTCTGCGTGCGTGCCCATGTGCTCCAGGAACTATGCCAAAACGGTACACAATAGCACTACAATTTTTGGACCACCTTACTCACAATTGTCATGTGGTGTGTTTTATCAAATTTCGTTCAGATTAATGTTATATGTTACAAGTTATTCACATTTTAAATTTAAAAAATTTAACTTCTCACTGTAAAAAATCCAATTCCAACTTGCTGCCCCTGCCCGCTACAATGTTACAATGTTACCACTGAGTCCTGTCATTTGAAACATTGTAACAGGCAGGGACAGGGCAAAAATTGGATTTATTTTAAAGAGGGAGGGTGAAATGGAGGAGGAGGTAGTGCTGGGGGATGAGGGGAAATGAGCCACACCTGCGCAGTGGAGGCTATGGGTGAGTGGTGGAATATTGCGTTTGAGAAACGGGTTGTGTTGGGGGACCACGCCTCACATGTTACAGGGACCCAACAGGTCCCACTTGGTCTAGCGATTTATAAAATGCTCCAGAGATTCTCATCTTTGAAAATGAAAATTTCATAATATTTGTAGCATTTGCATTGGTAGCAATTAATCTGTGACACACTTTTTATTTGTTCTCCCATTTCAAAATAAAATGCAAGGTCCGAATGATCCTAATAACACCTAAAATAAGGATGGATTTTGATTTAATAATGATCAATGGTTATTGTGAGTTCGATAGGCCAAAGAGTCTGTTTCCATGATGTATCACTAAAACTAAAACTAGCATTAAGCTAAAACAGGGTCCAGAAAGTAAAACCTGATGTGGAGGATCACACAGATGTCACTGCATTGCTCTGGTTTAGTTTAGTTTATTATTATCAGTGTATAGTGAATACCTTTTCTTGTGTGCTAACCAGTGAAAGAAATCGTTTGTAGAAATATGAACACCAAGAATTACTATAATAACCCATTAGATTACATATTTTTGAAGAATTTTCATTTAACACATGCATACTATTGAAGAGTTTGATTGATGCTTTCAATGTTCAAAATGGGTCCCATTTGTGATGGTGTTTGAAAAAGTACCTTAAAATTGACCTTCTTAGAGACACCAGCTAAACAGGTTGATAAAGGAACACAGCTGTGGCATATCCAGGCTGTGCTCTTCTGTACAGATCAAGTTGCTGCTTCAAACTTCAGGAATGAGTTCTGCCAATGATATTTATTAAAACAAATTTAATGGTATGCAATCATATAAGTTATTAATGTTGCGGACTTTGGTCTGAAGAAGGATCCCAACCTGAAACGCCACCCATCCCTTTTCTCCAAAGATGCTGCCTGACCTGCAGAGTTACTCCAGCACTTTGTATCTATCTTTTCTATTATTGCATAGAAACATAGAAAATAGGTGTAGGAGGTGGCCATTTGGCTCTTCGAGCCAGCACCGCCATTCATTGTGATCATGGCTGAACATCCACAATCAGTAACCCCTGCCTGCCTTCTCCCCATATCCCCTGATTCCGCTAGCCCCGAGAGCTCTATCTAACTCTCTTTTAAATTCATCCAGTGAATTGGCCTCCACTGCCTTCTGTGCCAGAGAATTCTACAAATTCACAACTCTCTGGGTGAAAAAGTTTTTTCTCATTTCAGTTTTAAATGGCCTCCCCTTTATTCTTAGACTGTGGCCCCTGGTTCTGGACTCCCCCAACATTGGGAACATTTTTCCTGCATCTAGCTTGTCCAGTCCTTTTATCATTTTATATGTTTCTATAAGATCACCTCTCACCCTTTTAAATTCCAGTAAATACAAGCCCAGTTTCCAATCTTTCCTCATATGACAGTCCCGCCATCCCGGGGATTAACCTTGTGAACCTACGCTGCACTGCCTCAATAACAAGGATGTCCTTCCTCAAATTAGTAGACCAAAACTGCGCACAATACTCCAGATGTGGTCTCACCAAGGCCCTGTACAATTGCAGAAGGACCTCTTTACTCCTATTCTCAAATCGTCTCGGTATCCAGTTGTGTTAAAATTTATAGAAAGCAGTTCTCATTTTTAAACATATATATAAATCTCGACAAAATGCTACGATAAAGAGAAGTCTGGGTACCCTTGTACCTGAAACGTTGGAAGTACAGCAACAAATCAGAGGGCAGATGGAATTTTGGTCTTTATGGCCCCCACAACTGAGCTAATCGAGTTGGAGTTGGAGTCCGTGAAAAGCAAGATTAGTGACTTGGGTCAATCCCCTTGGTAGTCAGAGGTCTCAGACAAAAAATATTCTAATTGTGCTTCAGCTGAAGCATTCATCACATCTCTGCCTACAACTTCTGCAATGGTGAGGAATCACAGGTCCCAGAGTAGAAGGGTGGAATGTGCAACTGTAGTTCCACATGCAGAATTTCAGATGGATAATTTTTAAATCCAACAATATGAATATTTACTGGTATGTCAGAAGCGATCAGGCAAAGTACCATGTCTCTATAAATAAATAAAATTTGATTGAAATTATATTAATATCAGAAAAATGAACAGATTTATGAGAAAAATGAATGAATGTTTTGAGCACCTTTCCTGATTTCAGGCATTCACAGATCATTTCACAGCAAATTAAATAATTTTGAAGTGTAGCCATTGTTCTAATATCCAGAACATGGTCTGCAGAAATGGAGAAAGCAAATGATGTGGATGAGTTTAGGAGGAAACTGGGTGAATATTTACATAGAAACAGAAACGTAGAAAATAGGTGCAGGAGGAGGCAATTCGGCCCTTCGATCCAGCACCGCCATTCATTGTGATCATGGCTGATCGTCCCCTATCAATAACCTGTGCCTGCCTTCTCTCCATATCCCTTGACTCCACTAGCCCCTAGAGCTCTATCTAACTCTCGCTTAAATCCATCCAGTGACTTGGCCTCCACTGCCCTCTGTGGCAGGGAATTCCATAAATTCACAACTCTCTGGGTGAAAAAGTTTTTTCTCACCTCAGTCTTAAATGACCTCCCCTTTATTCTAAGACTGTGGCCCCTGGTTCTGGACTCGTCCAACATTGGGAACATTTTTCCTGCATCTAGCTTGTCCAGTCCTTTTATAAGTTTATATGTTTCTACAAGATCCCCCTCATCCTTCTAAACTCCAGTGAATACAAGCCAAGTCTTTTTAATCTTTCCTCCTATGACAGTCCCGCCATCCCAGGGATCAATCTCGTGAACCTACGCTGCACTGCTTCAATTACAAAGATGTTCTTCCTCAAATTAGGAGACCAAAACTGTACACAATACTCGCGATGTGGTCTCACCAGAGCCCTATATAACAGCAGAAGAAACTCTTTACTCCTATACTGAAATCCTCTTGTTATGAAGGCCAACATTCCATTAGCTTTCTTCACTGCCTGCTGTACCTGTAAGCCAACTTTCAGTGACCGGTGTACAACGACGCCCAGGTCTCGCTGCACCTCCCCCTTACCTAACCTAACCCCATTGAGATAATAATCTGCCCCCTTGTTTTTGCCGCCAAAGTGGATAACCCCACATTTATCTACATTATACTGCATCTGCCACGCATCTGCCCACTCACTCAACTTGTCCAGGTCACCCTGCAACCTCCTAACATCCTCTTCACAGCTCACACTGCTACCCAGCTTTGTGTCAACAGCAAACTTGCTAGTGTTGCTCCTAATTCCCTCTTCCAAATCATTAATATATATGGTAAACAGTTGCGGCCCCAACATCGAGCCTTGCGGCATTCCACTCACCACTGCCTGCCATTCTGAAAAGGACCCTTTCACTCCTACTCTTTGCTTCCGGTCTGCCAACCAATTTTCTATCCACGTCAACACCCTACCCCCAATACCATGTGCTCTAATTTTAGTCACCAGTCTCTCGTGCGGGACCTTATCAAAGGCTTTCTGAAAGTCTAGACACACTACATCCACTGGCACCCCTTCATCCATTTTACTTGTCACATCCTCAAATAATTCCAGAAGATTAGTCAAGCATGATTTCCCTTTCATAAATCCATGTTGACTTGGACTAATCCTTTTACTGCTATCCAAATGGCCCATTATTACCTCTTTAATAATTAACTCCAGCATCTTTCCCACCACCGAAGTCATGCAAACAGGTCTGTAATTCCCCGTTTTCTCTCTCACTCCTTTATTGAAAAATGGGATAACATTAGCTATCCTCCAATCCACAGGAACTGATCCTGAATCTATTGAACATTGGAAAATGATCACCAATGCGTCCACTATTTCTAGAGCCACCTCCCTGAGGACCCTGGGATGCAGACCATCAGGCCAAGGAGATTTATCATCCTTCAGTCCCATTAGCGTACCCAATACTATTTCTCGCCTCATGAAAATTTATTTCAGTTCCTATACCCCCTTAGATCCTCTGTTCTCCAGTACATCTGGGAGATTGTTTGTGTCTTCCTTAGTGAAAACAGATCCGAAGTACATATTCAACTCTTCTGCCATTTCCTTGTTGCCCATAATAATTTCACCCGTGTCTGCCTTCAAGGGACCACATTTGACTTTGCTACTCTTTTTCCCTTAACATATCTAAAGAAGCTTTTACTGTCCTTATATTTATACTTATAGTTATATAATAGTTATTATATTTAGAAGTCATTATAATGCCCACTCCCATCAGAAGGTTACAGAAGCTTAAAAGCATGCACCACCAGACTCATAAATAGCTTTTTTCCCCTCTGTTATCAGGCTTTTGAATGGTTCTTCCATAAGTTTGCGTTATGTGTGATTCACCTCTACCGCATTGTTGACATTGAACTTTGTCTATGGAACTGGTGCACTACAATACTAAGAACTATATTCTGTTCTCTGTATCTTCCCTTTGCTCTACTTGTTGCACATGAGTTTGGCTTGATTGTATTTATGTACGATATATCTGATCTGATTGGATAGCATGTAAAACAAAGCTTTTCAGTGGACCAAAGGAGACAATAATAAACCTAATGGTGTTAATAATGGATGGTTGCTAGTCTTAATTTCATAAAAAATTCAAAGTGACTTTAATTGCCCATCCCTTGAGAAGATTGTTGTCTGCTACCTTGAAGCACAGTGGTTCATCTGGCAAATGTGCTCTCATAGTTTGATTTGGCAGCGTGTTCTGAGTTTTAGATCTACTGATGATGAAGGAATGGTGATACAGTTCCAAGTCAGCATGTTGTGCAATTTAAAAGGGAAGGTACTGTGCCCATAAGCCTGCTGTCTTTGTGCTAGGAAGGAGATCATAGGGTTAGGGGGTGTTGCCAAAGAAGCCAACAAGTCAATTGAGTGTACAAAATCATGAGAGGAATAGATCGGGTAGATGCACAGAGTCTCTTACCCAGAGTTGGGGAATTGAGGACCAGAGGACATAGGTTCAAGGTGAAGAGGAAAAGATTTAATAGGAATCCGAGGGGTAACCTTTTCACACAAAGGGTGGGGGGTGTATGGAACAAGCTGCCAGAGGAGGTAGTTCAGGCTGGGACTATCCCATCGTTTAAGAAACAGTTAGACAGGTGCATGGATAGGACAGGTTTGGAGGGATATGGACCAAGCGCAGGCAAGTGGGACTAGTGTAGCTGGGACATTGTTGGCCAGTTGGGCCGAAGGGCCGGTTTCCACACTGTATCACTCTATGACTCTATGACTCTAATAGATTCAGAACAATGTTGTGACTTCAGCTCACTGAAAGGCATTTGTGCACTTGGTAATGTGCACTAAGTAGTTTACTTTTTACATAACATTAGCATTGACTTCTGTACAAGTAGATGTGGAATGAGATCAAGGCTGTATTACATAATTGAAAGGGTAATAAAGATAATAGGAATGTTAGCCTTGCAGGTCAATATACCACTGCTAAAACTAATAAAAGTTCCCATTCAAGTATTGAGAAATTGCATTGCAGAGTGCATGTATATTCGCATCAATTCCCATTCAGTGATTATGTTGCTGTACGAGTCAGACTTTCGGTTAAAATGGGCCATTTGCCAACAGCCTCCTTCAAGGTGGAATCTAATCATGAGGACACCGTTATTGATGTGTGGTATCATTCATAGAGAAGGATAAATGATTGTGAAGTAATAACTGCAAGTATACCGCGGCACAATAAGCAATTGATTACTCAGTCATAGTCAGCGTGTTTAGCACAAAGAATTGCAGGTTGGATCAGAGGGTTATAAGAAAATAATAACTACGACATTGTAAAAAAAGAACCAAGTGCTGGAGTAACTCAGTGGGTCAGGCAGTAACTCTGGAGGACATGCATAAGGGACATTTTGGGGCAGGACCATTCTTCAGACTGATTGTAATAGGGGGAAGAAAGCGAGAAAATAGCTGGGGGCTGGACAAAGTCTGGCAAATGATAGGTGGATATAGATTAGAGTTTTTTTTATTGGCAGATGGGTGGACAGACAAGGGGTAAAAAGTGATTTTTAAAAAAGCTATAAGACAAGGAGAGAAGATGAGTACAATGTGAAGCCTGGGAAAGAGATATAGGTAGAAAGGGCTGGAGGGATAGGGGCAAGGTGGGGCAGTGGAATTCAATGTTCATACTGCTGGGTTGTAAGCCACCAAGCAGATTCTGATGTGCTTTATCCTCATCTCACGACAACACTGTCATATTTTTTGGCCATAAAGTTAAGGCTAGACACTAATAGTGATTCAGTTGCAATCTGAAACTGTTCCAAATGGCTTGAGGGTCCCGACTTGATCTGAAGCCAGCATTGTTAGTTGGTCATAACAGGAATATCAAGAATTGTGCAACAACTGGTCTTGGTCATCCGTCATCCTGGGTGAGCATCCAGTGCCCCACCTGGATTCAGGCCCGTTTCTCCCCTTCTCCCTCAACCCATCCACTTCCACCTGCATTCCTTCTTTTGGCTTCACAGTTTGCCCCTCTTTATCCCCAGCTCACACTTTTTTGACTTTCCATCTCTGGACTTTGTCCAACCATCTGACTATCGAAACCCCCCTCACCTATAACTACCGATCACTCACCAGGCTTTGTCCTGCTTTCCCCCTCTTCTACTTTTCTCACCCCCACCACCACCACCGCAATTAGTCTGAAGAAGGGTTCCAACCAAAACCTCACCTCTCCATGTTCTCCAGAGATACTGTCTGACCAGCTGAGTTATTCCAGCACTTTCTGAACTTTTTGAGGCAAAGGATACAAAGGATACAAAGGACATTTATTATCACATACACCAATTGGTGTAGTGAAATTTGACTTGCCATGCAGCACACAGATAAAGATAAGACACAACATTAAATAATTTAACAATAAACATAAAAACATCCCCCCACAATGGTTCCCACTGTGAGGGAAGGCACAAAGTCCAGTCCCCATCCCCATGTCCACCCATAGTCGGGCCTATTGAGGCCTCCGCAGCCGCCGCTACGGGGGCCGATGTTACAGGCCCTTCTTCGCCGGGTGATGGTGCTCCGGCGTCGGGAGAACCCTCTCAGTGGCTTGGGATGCCTGGAACGGCCGCTTCCTTACCGGAGACCGCGGCTTCAGAAGCCAACAGGCCATGCTGGACGGAGCTCCACCACTGGTGATCTCGGCGAGAGATCCCAGGCTGCCGATGTTAAAGTTCAGCACCGCCGCCCGCAACTGGCCACTCCACAGACCCGCAGCTCCGCGATGTTTCATCGGCTGAGGCTCATTTGCAATGCACTCCACAAATGAATTACTTGCCAGGGCCAAACTTGTATGGATCAAACCTGAATCATGAGGCCACCAGCAGATGCGAATCATTGGGGATTAGCATCTTCAGGAAGGACAACCATGAACACAGAGTGATACCTGATTTGTTGCTGACAATCCCTTGGCAGCAGTGAATGGGAGAATAATGCATTCGATTGGTATGTAATGACTTCCTTCCTAAAATGTTAAATGTTGTGATGTTAATAGCTACAGCAAAGTCAAAGTCAATATTATTCGTCACATGCACCCGAAGGTGCAGTGAAATGAACCTGGCAGCAACGATACACCTAAAAAGAACACACAACACACAATATAATTCAACACAAACATCCACCACAGCATTCCTCACTGTGGTGGAAGGCAACAAAGTTCAGTCAGTCCCCCTCCCCTGTTCATCCGTGGTCAGGGCCATGAACCCTCCGCAGTCGCCGCTACGGACGGCCCGATGTACAGGCCCTCTCGTCGGGATGATCAAACCTCCGACATCGGGACGGTCAAACACACTCCACGGCTTGGAGTGCCCGAATCGGCACTTTCTTACTGGAGACCGCGGCTTCAGGATGTTATAGGCAGCAGGCCGGTGGTCGGAGCTCTTCTCCGGCAATCCCCAGGCTCCAGATGGTAAGCCCATGCCACATCCGGGGCTAGAAGCTCAGCCCCATGATGCCAAAGTCACCAGGCCAGCGATCGGAGCACTCCTTACTGGCGACCTCCAGCAAGGGTTCGCCTGCTCCATGGTGGAAAAGTCCACGCTGCGCCAGCTGCTGAAGCTCTTGGGCTCGACTCCGGGAAAGGCCACTCCAATCCATGCTGTTAGGCCGCGAGGGAGGCGACATGGAAAAAGTCGCCTCACCGTCGAGGAGTCGACCAAAAGCGGTTCCCCCCTTTACCCCTCCCCCATCACCCCCCACACAAGACACACCTAGAGACACCCAAACCAACATCTAGACACACCAAAGTCGAAACAACGAACTAGCAGCCGACTAGCAGCGCCCCCACCGACCAGTTACTGGACTATGAATCTGTCATTAATAACTGCTTAATAATTCTGCTATGTGTACTATGAACCAGTCATTCAGTCCAAAGCTCATCTGAAAAGGCAGGTTGAATAACAGTGTTGATACTAGGCACTTGTATGATCTGTTAATCGTAGTATAATTAGAATGACAGAATTTATACTTCTACAGCATTGTTCCATGTCTCATTAATGTTACTCTGGAATCCACACACAATGAAGTGCATTGAAGTTTGTCCATCAGGTGCAGCTGCTATTTTGCAGAGAATAATGTATCGCCATTGGCAATGTTGAATAGCCTTTTAATCGGATTTTATTGCTGTTAGTTAAAGGAAGAGAATAAGTCAGGAAGACAGGGATTCCTAGCACCTTGGGTTATTAAATCCACAACCTTTTAACTACAGAAGCAGGAGTGGTAATAACCACGTAGAGTAGTGTTTATTAACAGTCATTGCCGCCATTCACAATTAATTGTGGATAAAGTCTTGTGTTGATTAAAATATGTCAGATGTTATGCCAGGGCTCTTGGAGGCTTTGTCTCCACTCCCTGGGAGTTCAAATCCAAATGCTCCATCATGTCACATGCCAATCTTTCCACCCAGCAGATCTGCTGGAGGATAATCATGCTAATTTCAATACATCCGTTCATTTCTCACCCTAGACTGCTGTTGACCATGTGAAATCTTCCACATGGCCGGTTATTACTGTTTTTCTCCAGGTCTTTACTTTAGACTTTAGAAATACAGCACAGAAACTGGCCCACCGAGACCGCGCTGACCAGTGATCCCCATACACTAGCACTATCCTACACACTAGGGACAATTTGCAATTTATAAAACTCAATTAACCATGCCTTTGGGATGTGGGAGCAAACCAGAGCACGCGGTCACAGGGAGAACGGACAAACTTCGTACAGACAGCAACCGTGGTTCGGATCGAACCCGGGGCTCTGGCACTGTAGGACAGCAACTCTATCGCTGCTCCACTGTGCTGCCGTAACCTTCTGGGTCTTCCCCCAGAACACCTCTATATATCAGACAAGGTGGCCCATGAGATTATTGCAGTTTGCTTGCAGCAGCATTATGGTCTTGATGAAACTGTTCATCTCATTGAAGTCTGCAGAACAAGACCTTCTAATCTTATTTCTCCAGTGTCTACCTAAAATCCAGGCAATCTTAACTCTTCCTTTCTCTGCCAAGCAATATCTCATTATTAAAGATTTCAGCCAGCTCAATTCTCTGTGCGCTCTGTCTTCAGGCTTCACTGCATGCCTGTCCCTCCATATATATCCTACCCATATTCAAAGCCACTCCTTTGGCCTCACTATCTCACATGACCTCACCACTTACCTTGTGCAATCACAAGTAAAGCCTTGAGCTGTAAACAATAAGCTGGAGGAACTAAGCGGATCAGGCAGCATCTGTGGAGGGAATAGGCAGACTCTTCAGTCAGAAGAAGGGCTGCGACCCAAAATATCTTCTGTCCATGTCCTCCAAAGATGCTCCCTTACTCACTGAGTTCCTCCAGCCTCTTGTTTTTTTGCTCAAGATTCCAGCATCTGCAGTTTCTTGTGGTTGCAAGTAAAGACTTTCCCAAACTCCTGTCTGCTCACAATCTATATTCCAATCTCCTGTCTGCTCACAATCTCCAATCCTACATTCACATGCTCGTGGCTCCGATAAAGCATTTCTACAAATTCCCTTATAAAACTCTCCAGCCATTTGCCGCATTATTTCTGGGGGCTATCATCCTGTCTTTTTCAGTCTCAAGGTGAGCATCTCCTCAATCTCACAGATTTAGATAGGAACTCAACTCTTGCATAACTCTTACCTACATAACAAGCTGCACTAAGTAGTTTGCATCATTGGAGAACCCCAATTTGGTAATTTATTAATTTGAGATATTCCCATCTATCACTCAGTAATTTAAATTGATCACAATAAGCCCTGATATTTGGAAGTAAATTCATCTAAATATACTTTGTTCAAGCTTTCCATTAGTATATTGATTTCCTCTGAAACTACATACCAGTTAATGGCTGCTCTGTTAATTAGACTGCTTATTTAAAGGGAGCACTTACTTGGCAGTGATATATTTCCTACATGTTCATCATCATGCAGTAAACAGTTTGGCCAAAGGAAGCACTCAGCACCTTTCACCAAACGTTGGCCTCTCAATGGGAAAAGAGAGGTTTTGAGAGGAACCTCAACAAGGAACTGCGGATGCTGGAATCGTGAGTAAATTACAAAGTAATGGAGTAACTCAGCAGGTCAGGCAGCATCTGTGGAAGGAATGTATAGGCAACGTTTCAGGTCAGAACTCTTCAGAATGAGGAATAGCATTGTGGGAAGTTTATTCCTACACTTCCACAAAATGTTCTATGAAATATTTTCTTTGTGCTAATAAGAAATGCAAATCTGTAGGATCTGGGAAGATATTTGAATAATAGAGTGGAGCTCCCATAAAACCAAAAATCCAATTGGGTTATTGAATAGGTTATTATTGCAGGGGAAGCTCATTAATAAAGTGGCACTGGTTAACCCAGGGTTATCGTGCACTATTCTGAGGGTCACATTTAGTCACACGATGTATATATTTATATTGTTGTCTGTTTTTCACTGTATGCTATTTTGAAGGGATATTTTAATCTCAAAAGGGGTTGGATGTGGAGACAAGCGAAACATATGAGTTAATCAGGAAGCAGATGGCTGCATACTAGACTTTAAGGGCCTGTACCACTTGGGCGTCATTTGCGTGTCACGCAGGTGAATTCCAAAATCCTGGGGCGCCGCGCGCAACCGCGCGTCACTGCCTACATCACCACGCACCATGCGCGCGTCATGCACGCCATGCGCACATCACGTGCGCGTCACAACACGCGTCGTGCCCCGTGACGCGTAAATGATGTCACTTAAATTACGCGCAAATTATGCCCAAGTGGGATAGGCCTTTAAGCATAAAAACAATATTGCAAGTCACCCTAATGTAGTTTGTTAAAGTCTCATGGCAACAGCAGATAATGTGCTTGGTGCTGCCTCTTTCAATAGCAATATTGCAGAGGAAACACAGTCAGAGAAACCAAGTGTTATGAAGTCACAGTCATAGAGTTGTACAGCATGGAAATATGCCCTTCAGCCCACTACATCTCTGCCGAGTTATATCCTTGCCTGTTCAAATGCGAGTCTTAAACATTGTGACTGTATCTGATCCACCACTTTTTCTGATCCAGATACCAGATATCAACCTATCGCTCTATCAAAAATTCCATCAAATTCCCTCTAAAATTCCTTCCTCTCACCTGAAACCTTGTTTCTGATTCTCTTGCTACAGGTAAAAAAATCTGATCATCTAACCTGCCCGCGCCTCTTACAATGCAATAGATCTGCTGCTCTAGGTGTCAGCTGCTCTACATCGGTGAGACCAAGCGTAGGCTTGGCGATCGCTTCGCCCAATACCTCCGCTCGGTTTGCAATAATCAACCTGATCTACCAGTGGCTCAACAGTTCAACTCCCCCTCCCATTCCGAATCCGACCTTTCTGGCCTGGGCCTCCTCCATGGCCAGAGTGAAGCCCACCGTAAATTGGAGGAGCAGCACCTCATATTTCGCTTGGGCAGTTTACACCCCAGCGGTATGAACATAGACTTCTCCAATTTCAAGTAGTCCCTGCTTTCTCCTCCACTTCCCAGCTCTCCCTCAGCCCACTGTCTCCGCCTCTTCCTTTCTTCTTCCCGCCCCTCTTACCCTCACATCAGTCTGAAGAAAGGTCTCGACCCGAAACGTTGCCTATTTCCTTCGCTCCATAGATGCTGCCTCACCCGCTGAGTTTCTCCAGCATTTTTGTCTACCTTTGATTTTCCAGCATCTGCAGTTCCTTCTTAAACATGCAATAGACCTTAGTTAGATCAGCCTCGGTCTCCTTCACTCAGGGAAAACAAGCCCAGCCTATTCAATCTCTCCCCATAACTGAAATCGTCCAATCCAGGCAATACCTGGTGAACTCCCTCTGCATTCTCTCTAGTACATCCACATCCTTCCTATGCGGGTCAAGGAGCATCTGTGGAGGGAATAGACTGACCACATTTTGGGTTGGGACAACTTTTTCAGTCGGAGGGAGTAGGGGGAAGAAAGCTGAAAAAGAGAGGAGAGGGTGGGACAAAGCCTGGCATGTGATAGGAGGATACAGGTCAGAAGGGAGGGGGTGATTGACAGATGGGTGGAGTAAGTGACAATATCTAGAGGTGAGAGGGAGATGAAGGAGTGTCCGATAAGGAGAAACAGGGGAGTGAAATGTAAACCCTCTACTATTTTCTCACATGTTTCCCATGGCATTTGAGAATAGATCTCACCTGATTCTGGGGATTTCTCAATGGTTGGTGGTCTCATGACATCTTACACCTCCTACTTTGTAATACCGACCAGCTCCAGATTATCAAAGTGTTCTTCCCCAAACAGACTGTCTTCCATCTAAATACCTTGTTGAATGCAGGAGAGAAGTATTTGTTTAGGACCTGGCTCTCATCACCTGGCTCCCTGCACCCTTGGTTCCTTACCAAATAGAGATATACCACGAGATAGACTCTTTTCATACCTATCCTCTGATATAGAATGAATTGGGATTCTCCTTAATCTTATTTGGCAAGGACATATCCAGGCCCCATTTTTGCCCTCCTGACTTATTTCTTAAGTTCTCTCCTACAGATATTCCTAAACAGGCTTTCTCTATTCCAGATGCCGCTCCCTGCCATATGCTTTCTTTTTCCCAAGATCCAAGCTTCCCAAATCTTATTCTGTGAGCAACTGGTTGTTTCTCAGACCAGTTTGATTGAAATTTGTATGTGCAGTCAAATGTAGTTTTATACTAAAAAGAATGCACAATGCAAAATGAAAGTCTTGTCGGCGAACAGAAATACATTTCTCAAAAGGTGCTAAGACGCTCAACATTGAGCAAAATTGCTCTGACTGCAGCTGCTTTTATTGGAAAAGTGTGGCTAAATATCTCATCCATGTTATCTGAACATATTGTACCATTGACAATACGAAAAGTAATCGGATGCTTCAGCAATTGATCATTTCTGCAACTAAATGTTTCATTAGATCTCAGCACCCACTGCATTTGATTGCCATTATTGTATCTTCCCCCATGACTAACCATGACTATGTATAAACACAGCTGTAATTTCTACATGGTGAAACCAAAATGTATAAAAATAGCCTTTATTAAAATCTGACAATGGGCACTTTAACCACATGTGATTTTCTTTCTATTGCATATCTCAAATTGTGGAGTACAGAGGCAAATAAATAAATGATGGGTCTTTGTCCCAAACATTATGGAGGGCACTGTAAGTTATGACTGTTTACCCTATTTACACCTCTCATAACTTTATATACTTTCATCAGGTCTCCACTCAACCTCTGAAGCTCTAGAGAAAATAATCCAAGTTTGTCAAACCTCTCTCTAATCCGGGCAGCATTCTGGTAAACCTTTTTTGCACCCTCTCCAAAAGTTCTACATCCTTCTTGTAATATGGTGACCAGAACTGCATACAATATTCCAAATCCAGCCTAATCAAAACTGCAACATGACTTCCTAACTCTTTTCTCTTTTATTCAATGCCCTGACCAAACAAAGCAATATAGAAACTTATAAATAACAGGACAATTCAGGTAACAATATAGGCCTTGGTTTTAGACAAGAGCTGGAGATTTTAAGTGTAGGAAGGAACTGCAGATGCTGGTTTACATCGAAGATAGATAGAAAATGCGGGAGAAACTCAGCGGGTCAGGCAGCATCTTTGGAGAGAAGGAATGGGTGACATTTCGGTTTGAGACCCTTCTTATTTAACTTTTAGAGCCATGCAGCATGGAGTCAGGCCCTTGGGGATCTACAATTGTTATAATAATTACTATTATTTCCGAACAACAACAAAGTGAAATAGCATGTTTAATAAAGAAGTCATCCTTTAGAAACTTCACAGAGGTGTAAATGATAAAATCAAAATTGTTCTGGTGAAATTAAACAAGGCATCTTAACAGAGTAATGATACTAATCTTTCTCTTTTCTATGATCACAAAAATACAAATTTATGCCAATTGTTCAGAATGATTCAGTTCATCCCCTTTGCGCAGCTTGTTTCACCTCACTGAGAAATGAACTAGATCAGTGACTCAAACCAAGTTTCACCTAATTTACTGAACTACACTAGTCCGCCAATATCTAGTATGGATCGCGAGGGTATTCATCTATTTCTGATAATGGCATTGGCGTTTCAGCATTTTTAATGTGCATTGAATTATTGGGATATAAAATTGCTTTGTAGATTAAAAGTAAAAATACTGTCAGTGTTCATTTTTTTTAGTTATTATATTTATATTTTGTTTCTGTTGGGTAAAATCACCAGCAACAATTTGGGCATACACTTTGCTGCAGGTTAGATAAACTCCATCCTCTTTATCAATATGTATATGAATAGCCCCAGTATAATGGTTAGAGTATTAACCTCTTGCCACTACTGAATATTTGAGGCTAATGCCATGCATTTTAATGGAAAATTACTGCAAACCCAGCAATCAGATTAGAATGATTTCTGACAGGAACAATATTATCATTAGTATTCATTGCTCCTTATATCCACTAGAGACCACAAATCTACATCTTCGCTTCTAATCTTTAAATCTTCCTTCAGTCTTCTTTGATAACTCTTGGGGCTGGATTTATTGCTGGCAGCACAAGAGCAATGCTACCTCAAAGGAATTATGATTTTTGACCTAACTTAAGCAGTCCATTTAAAGACCTGGCACTAGATGTCCCAGAGGCATAGCGCAGGTTTGGGTAAGTGGGAGGGACATGCTTCAGTTTAGCTAGGTCACCAGAACCATCAGCCTGCTATCTATCTTCCCTTCTGCTTGCAGTAAAATTAGGCTCAGCTGAAGCAGGAACAAACTGCCTCCAGCTATTTCACAGCATCGAAGGACACAAAGAACAGCTTAACAAGAACAAACTTTCATTTCTTAGAACCTTCCATGAATTGAAGTCATCCCAAACACATGTTTTATTATTCATTTTTTAGGAGATCGCCAAAACCTACATTATTTGTCCATCACTAATAAAAACCCAGCTTCTCCAACTGCTGCAGACTTTATGGGAAAGATTTTTTCCGCAACACTGTTGGGTTGACGACTTAAACCCAGGGATTAGTCCCCCCCCCCCCCCCCCCCCCCCCACAAGAGCTGAAGAAGGCCAGGCGTGGAGAGGGACATTGGGTCACGGGAAGATGCACTGGCTGCAACGGGGCTTTGAGTCCAGCTGGAGCTGGAGATGGAGCTGGAGCTGCTGGAGCTGGAGATCGGGGGTAAGTAACCCCAGCCCCAGTCCCAACCCTAGCCCCAACCCTAGCCCCAGCCCTAACCCTAATCCTAGCCCTAGCCCCAGCCCTAGCCCCAACCCTTGCCCCAACCCTAGCCCCAATCCTAGCCCCAGCCCTATTTCCAGCCCTAGCCCCAGCCCCAGCCCTAGACCTAACCCCAGCCTGAACCCCAGCCCCAGCCCCAGTCCTAACCCTAACCCCAGCCCTAGCCCCAGCCCTAAACCCAGCCTCAGCCCCACCCCTAGCCCTAGACCCAGCCCCAACCCTAGCCCAAGCTCCAACCCCAGCCCTAGCCCGAACCCTAGCCCTAAAGTTAGTTTTAGTCATCTGCATCACATTACGTTCCCAAACTTGATCATCTCCACCATGCTGACTCATATCCATCACATGAGTATTTTATGCTCATAACGTGTAAAATAATACAACAATGACCATAATTATCAATTGTAATTGATAAATGAACAGTATGCTTCTGCCTATTCATCAGGTTAACATTGTTTTAGAGGAAGTTGGTGAAAAGTTATGTGAAGGTTACCATTCTTGCTGAAAATCACTACTTTTTTCAGCAGTAAACTGTTACAAAGGTTTAAATCAATGCGTTAAACTGATTATTTGAGGAAGATACTATAATTTGAAAGACTGCGACAAAAATTTGATTTTATATTCTTAAATCAGTTATATTTTGCAG
This sequence comes from Amblyraja radiata, assembly GCF_010909765.2. Taxonomy (NCBI): domain Eukaryota; kingdom Metazoa; phylum Chordata; class Chondrichthyes; order Rajiformes; family Rajidae; genus Amblyraja; species Amblyraja radiata. The sequence goes on along the minus strand of NC_045963.1, from coordinate 43,644,104 downwards.
TGTTGTTCATCATAAAAATATGTCGGATATGACTGAATTCAATGGGCAACCCGGAAAAGGAAGAGGAAAAAATAAATTAAATTCTCTAAAAGATTGCGCCAAACATATTTTTCCCATAGTAGAGATGTTCATCTATGTGAAACCACATTCAAAGTTGCAAAAATTTGTTTTATTTTCTGGTTTCTAGAAACTTAAAAGTAGACACTTACTGAAGAATTACCTAGACACAAGGAACTGCAAATGATAGTTTACAAAAATAGACACAGTCCTAGACTCAGTGGGTCAGGCACCATCTCTGGAGAACATAGATAGGTGATTTTTCTGGTCATGACCTTTCTTCAGAGATGCTGCCTGGCCCACTGAGTTACTCCAGCACTTTGTGTCTTTACCTGCAGTGATGCCCTGCATTTGGGATGAATGACCTCCAACTGTCTTTCTTCATGGCAAATGTGATTGCAATTGTTGAAGTATTTATTATTTGCTGCCCATTGATTTTGGTTTTACTATGACTCCAGTAAAATACTGCCATGTTAAGGGCAATTGCACTCACATCACTTCTGGAATTCCACATTTATGGACCAAAGATGAAATACAGTCTGGAACTGAGTTATTGCTGAGTTTGTGCTGATTCGTAGCACTGTCACTTTGCAGATAATTGAGTCGATTGATTGAGTAGTAATAAGCTGGATTCTTGTTGTCTTGCATATTCCTCACCACATGCAAAATACATCTGGGAAATTATGGGAAGATCCCCCGGTACGAACTGGAACCGCTTGAATAGAGGTGCTACTAGTTTTGGCTCTACAGTACTGCAGCTAGGATTCCGTCTGGTCCCAACTATATCCAGTGGTCCTAGCATTATGATATCATGTAGTGTGAATCAAGTTGTGTGAAGACTGACGTGTGTTAGTGAGGATTCTACAGATGGAATTATGGCCTCCAGTTCTCGATTTCCCTACTCTGGGAAAGACTCTGTGTGTTTACACTATCTATTCCCCCAATGATTTTGTACACCTCTATATGGTCATCTTAGCTTTATTCCTTAGCTTCCTGTACTTCAAGGAATAAAGTCAGTCTGCTCAACCTCTCTCCATAGCTCAAGTCCTCAAGTCCTAGCCTCATATATTTTCTCTGTACTGTTTCCAGCTTAATGGCATTTTTAATGGCAAGGTGACCAAAATGTATTCATGTACTTAAATACCACTGAAGCCATGGTGGGATTTGAGCTGGTTTCTCTGAATTGTCTAACTTAAGCCTCTAGGTTTTCAGTCTGGTCACCTAATGACTGTGCTAGTGCTACATGCACATTTTTGCACAATTTATGGAAACAAAGCAAGCACAATTATTGTGAACGGGTGAAGGATCACTCGACTGTTATTTATTTGTCGTCAGGTTGTATGTCCAGACCTTACAACTGGCCACCTTTAAGGTGTTTCTGGGATAATAAACACAATTTTTCCCACTGCAATTTTCTGCCACAATTCACTGCTACTCAACTAAAATGAGGCCACAGTACACTGAGGCCATAAACTCTGATGAATGACTTGGCTACTTTTGAAACTTGGGAAGCAGAAATGCAATGATGAAATAAATCAATAAGACGCTGAGAACATTGCCAGAGCAGGAGTGTGCAGTACATAGTGAAAACATCTCATCCTCTTGCAGCCACTGAAAAATGTATTTTATTTGTTCAGACTGAACATCTTGTCAGCAAGCTTGAGAGACTTGTGCTTCATTTGGACTTTTTCTGAGAAACCTTCAGTTAGTTTAGTTTATTGTCACTGTACCGAGGTGCAGTGAAATTTGTTGCATGCTAGCCAGTCAGCGGAATGACAATACATGGTTACAAACGAGCCATTTACAGTGTATAGATACATGATAAGGGAATAACATTCAGTGCAAGGTAAAGCCAGTAAAGTCCGATCAAAGATTTTCCGAGGACTATAGTCCAACTTGGACACAATTCGTTATGAAACCAAGCTTCACAAAATTTAACCTATTTACCAATCTGCTCAAGTCCACACCAATATTCACCATGCATCACAAGGGTATTTGTTTATATCTGATGATGGCTTTGGCATTTCGACTATTAATTATAATGGATTACTGAGGTATAAGATTTGGATATAGGCAATAAAATGTGTAATGGATGAAAGATAGCAGGTGTGTTGAGGAGGTTAAATTGACTTGCTGAGTGGTGACCAGCGCCAGCAACCTGGATCTGACATGGGAGATCTCAGTTGACACAGGTGTTAAGCAGCATAATCAGCTCACGTAGCAGAAACCAGGAACTACAGTTGCTGGTTTACATAAAAAAGACACAAAGTGCTGGAGTAACCTCAGTGGGTCAGGCAGCAACCCTGGAGAACATAGATAGGTGATGTTTAAGAAAGAACTGCAGATGCTGGAAAAATCGAAGGTAGACAAAAATGCTGGAGAAACTCAACGGGTGAGGCAGCATGTATGGAGCGAAGGAATAGGTGACGCTTCAGGTCGAGACTCTTCTTCAGACTGATGTGGGGGAGGGGGGGGGGAGGGAAGAAGAAAGGAAGAGGCGGAGACAGTAGGCTGTGGGAGAGCTGGGAAGGGAAGGGGAAGGAGGGAGAATTTTCTGCGACCAAATGGCCTGTCCCACTTAGGCGATTTTTCAGCGGACTGCCGGCGACTGTCAAGTTGCCGGCAGTCGCCTGAGAAACTGGGAACTGAAATGGCGACTGTCAGAGTGGAACACACACACACATCGCAAAGGCGGGGGCCAGGATAAGTGGGGGAGCGCTGTCTGAAATTCACAAGGTACAAAGCCAAGGTGATACAGACACACACCGCAACGAATAGGGAGGTTGGCGCTGTAATTAAGACGGCTAGCACAGTGTATGGTAAGTCCTTTAAAAGAGGGGAGAAGGAGGGAGAGGGGGGGAGAAGGGGGGGGGAGAAAGGGGGAGAAAACTTTTAAGAAGCCAGACAACTTTTAATATGCCAGAGATACACAGCTGTGAAGTTTGGCAGACATTTAACATTACCGGTCAGTTTTCCTTGGTTCTGAAAACTCCTGCTTACGTTTTTTCCCCCAATGTGCCAATGAAAATGACCGGTCAGCAAAGGTGATTAACTAAAACTACCTACGACTACGTTGACCACCCATAACTACATGGCGATCCCACTACAACTGCACCTACGACTACAGGATTATCGATGTTCTCCATGGCGATCAATCTTTGGTCGCAGAAAATTTTTCAACATGTTGAAAAATTTGCGGCAACCATACTGAGGCCGCGACTTGTTCCCAGAATGCAGGAACTCCTCTCGACCATGAAGGAGACTCACCAGAGATCATCAGCGAACATGTGGCGACCATGTGGCAACCATGTGGCGAGCGCAGAGTCTCCTGAACTCGCCTATAAAGTCGCCTTACTGAGTTGCTCCAGCACCTTGCGTTATTTTTTAATCAGCTCACGTATTGGGCCAGAGCAAGTTCCAACAGAACACTTTGGAGGAAATTTTTGACACAGCGAATTTTTGACACGTCTGCTCCCACTCCCCCTAGTTTAGCTGTCTGTCAAAGCTGTCAACCTTCTTATTATCGTGTGCATGAAGGAACTGCAGATGCTGGAAGATCGAAGGTACACAGAAATGCTGGAGAAACTCAGCGGGTGCAGCAGCATCTATGGAGCGACGGAAATAGGCGACGTTTCGGGCCGAAACCCTTCTTCAACCTTCTTATTATCTATCTATCTATAATAATAATAATAATAAATTTTATATTTAATGGGCGCCTTTCATACAAAATCTCAAGGACACCTTACATAGTTCGGAAAATAAAAACATATAATCGGAGTAAAACAAGTAATTAAAGACATCACAATGACACAAATTAAAAACAGAATTCAATCCAAAAACAGAAAATCAAAAACACAGTGTGAAGAGAGAGCAGCGGCAACCAATTCGTGCCAGCGTCCACTCTCCCTTCACGGCAGCCATCTTGGACACAGACTTACAGGACTACAATTAGACAAAAAAAAAATCATCCCCCCACAGTGGATAGCACTGTGGAGGAAGGCACAATGTCCAGTCCCCACCCCATGTTCACCCCAAAGTCAGGCCTATTGGGGCCACCGCAATTGCCTCTACAGAGGCCCGATGTCCCTGGCCGTTCTCACCGAGTGATCTTGCCCCGGCGTCGGGAGAGTCCTTTCGGCGGCTGGGCCACTTGGAACGGCCGCTTCCTGGTTGGAGCCCGCGGCTGCCGAAGCCGACAAGGCCGCGCCGGTTTGGAGCACCCAGGCTCCCGTTGATAAAGTTGGCGCCGCCTCTCAACACTGCCGCCTCTACGCACGCCGCCTCTCCGCTCCGCAAACCCGCAGCCCGGAGATGTTGCTCACGGCGGTCCAGCTCGCCAGAGCTCCAGCGCGGCGACCCAGGCAAGGCATCGCCCGCTCCGCTCCGCTCCGCTCCAGCGCTCCAATGCAGTGCCGCCACGCAGGCCGAGGTGCTGGGTGGTTCCCGCCAAGAAACGGCGCTCCAAGCCCGCTGGTAGGCCACGACGACGGGTCGACGGGCAGCCCGGAAAAAAGGCTGCCACACCGACCAGGTAGGGACCTATAAATAAAGTAACACCTACCCCCCCACATTAAAAGACCATATCCCCTACAAACAAAAAAACAGGACTCACTAAAAACTAGAAAAAAAACGAATTTAAGACGGACTTAAATACTTAAATATTTTAAGTATTTAAAATCTATATACTTTTAAAACTCTGTGTGTGTGGGTGCGTGTCATTTTGCCTTTAAAACGTATTTCCTCGAAAACCAGACGCAAAAACGTGGAGATTTTTACATATTTCAGTAGGGATTTAACATGATTTCAGAAATCCACTCCTCTCTAAATTTGCTCAATTATTTACCCAGATTTTGAATTAAATTGTTCACAAAAATCACTTAAAAAAAATAATCACCACTTTCCAGCTGCTGATGTCACAATGCCCACATGCCCACCCTCTCTGTGTCTCTGTGTCCCTCTGTGTGTGCCTCTGTGTCTCTCTCTGTGCCTCTGTATCCCTCTCTGTGCCTCTGTATCCCTCTCTGTGCCTCTGTATCCATTTCTGTGCCTCTGTATCCCTCTCTGTGCCTCTGTATCCCTCTCTGTATCCCTCTCTATATCCCTCTCCATGTCCCTCTCTGTGTCCCTCTCTGTGCCCCTCTCCGTGCCTCTGTGTCCCTCTCTGTGTACCTGTGTGTCCTTCTCTGTGGTGGTTAGTGTATGTTTGGGGGGGATGGTTAGTGTGTGTGTGTGAGAGGTTGGTTAGTGTGTGTCTGACGCCGCAGGCCGCCCTTTCCCCTCACGACCGCGCGTTGAGGGGACGGGACCCAACAGGTCCCACTTGGTCTAGTAACTTATAAAACTCTGATCTTGTATGTGTGTGTGTGCGTGTGTGTCTTTTCATATGTGATTCACATCTCCTCAAAAACCCAACGCGTTAACTGAAAATTTTCAATATTCCGGTAGACTCACCTCATGTTTTCAAAATTCCCCTCATCTGAAAATTTGATTCATTATTTCCCGAGTTTTTTTTCCTAAAATTGTTCATCAATTTGATATATTTTTAAAATCTAACTGCTGAAGTGAGCTGATGACATCACAATGCCTTTGCTCCTCGCGGCAAGCTGCGCAGAATTTTCAACACGCTGCCTGCTGGGCACTATTTTCCAGGAGTGACATCAGCATCCTCCCCCCCCTCCCATCAGTTCTTCAAAAGACACAGAAAGAACGAGCAAGTGGGCTCTGTTCTGCACATCCCAAGATCATCCGAGCACTCACGAGATTCCTGACTTGCTTTTGAAGAACTTTCTCCTCGCGACCTGCTGCGGTATGTTCCATGCTCAGCGAGTCACCCCCTCCCCCGCCCCATCCCTCCTGCTGCTAACCGCTCCTCCTCGTTCCTCCCCCGCCCCATCCCTCCCGCTGCTAACCGCCTCGACACGGGTTTCCAGAGAAATTACTGTACGAGCTCTCTCTCTCTCTCCCCGTGCTCTCTCCGCTTTTCGCAGCCCGCTCGCTCGTTCGCCTGGCTCCCCTCCTCCTCTCCCCCCTCCACCTCTCCTCTATACCTCCTCCTCCTCCTCCTCTCCCCCTTCTCCCCCTCCCCTCTCCCCCTTCTCCCCCTCCCCTCTCCTCTCTACCCCCTCCTCTCTCCCCCCCTCTCTCCCCTCTACTCTCTTCCCCCTCTCCCTCTCTTCCTTCCCTCCCCTCTCCCCCCTACCCTCTCCTCCCTACCCTCCGCTTTACCGCCCCTTCTACCCCCTCTCTCCTGCCTCCTCTCTCCCTCCTCTCTCTCCCTCCCCCTCTTCCCCCCCCTCCCCCTACCCCCCCCTCCTCCACCCCCTCCCCCCTCCTCCTTTCCCCCTCCACTTCTGCCCCCCTCCTCCTCTCCCCCCTCTCACCCCTCCACTCTCCTCCCCATCCTCCTCTCTACCCCCCTCCTCTCTACCCCCCTCCTCTTTCCCCCTCTCTCCCTTCTACTCTCCCTTCCTCCCTCCCTCCCCCTCCCATCCCATCTACCCCCCTATCCCCCTCTACCTCCCCTCCTCTCTCTCCCTCCCCTCACCCACTCTGCCCCCCCTCCCCACTACCTCCCCTCACCACTACCATCTCTCCCCTCCCCTTCTCCCCTCCACCCCCTCCCTTCCCCCACCCTCCGCCCATTCCCCCTCCTCTCTAACCCCATCCTTTCTACCCCCCTCATCTCTCCCCCTTCTCTCCCCCTTCCTCTCCCCCTCCTCTCTCCCCCTTCTCTCCCCCTTCCTCTCCCCCTCCTCTCTCCCCTTCCTCTCTCCCCCTCCTCTCTCCCCTCTACTCACCCTCCCCCACTCACACACTCTCTCCCCCTCCTCTCTCTCCGCCCTCCCCTCCCCCTCCACCCCTCCCCCACTGTCCCCCCTCCCCCTCCACCCCTCCCCCACCCCACTCCCCTCCCCCCCCCTCCCCCTCCCCTTCCCCCCCTCTCCCCCTCCCCTCCCCACTCCCCCAACTCCCCCTCTCACCTCCCCCCCTCTCACACCCCTTCCTCTCACCCTCCCCCTCTCACCCCCCCTCCCCCCCCTGTTTGTGTGGAGGGTGGTTAGTGAATGCCGCAGGCCCACCCACCCCCTCCCCCCCCCCCCCCCCAACGGGTGTCCCTTGGTCTAGTCAACAATAAAATCAATATTTTTATCGTAACTGTAACAGTTTTAAAGTGATTTTAAAACACCTGAATAGTTAAAAGCTTTATTGCAGTTGTGGATAATTTGATAACTGCAACCTGCCCTCCTTCCTCGTAAGCATAAAGTCATTGTTTAGATGAATGCCCCTGCACCGGGTGTAACATGGCAGCGCATTCCCAACCAGGTTACCCAGCATACGTACCACGGAAGGTCATTCTCCAGCATGTGAATGTGGACTCCAGAAGGAGAGCATACTTGACAGAGTCCATCATGTGTTGTGAGTTGCAATGCACACTCACCAATGGCCCTGCTTGGCTGGCATTTACAAGCAAGATTCAGCCCATTTCAGTTTATATCTCTTGTAGTGGATTTTTAATAATGTACTCTGTGTTCTTGACGTATTTGGGATTGAACACTTTACAGGGTAGAGGCCAAGAAATTCACTGTTTTTTCGGCATTTCAAATCTAGAAATTGACTTTTTTCCCAGGAATAGCAACCATTTCTAAGTTGCTTTTCATTGCAGTAAATATTTTGTTTGGGCACATCCAGGCATAAGACCCCAATATTCTGGTGGAATTTGTGCATAGTTTTATTCCACATGCAATGTTTTCCCCCATTCAAAACTTAGTCTTCCTCTTTGGTCTATCTATTGCACTAGAGTTTGACGATTGTTTTTATGTATAGTATTACCTGATCTGATTGGATAAACATATTCCACACAGCCAGCACCCAAGATCAGGGTTTAACGTAGGTCTCTGGCTCTGTGAAGCAACAGCTCCACCAAGTGCGCCTCTGTGCTGCCCTTGCCCAGTGCTTAAACATTCTGCTGACACCTCAACCCCTCCTCACCAATCACTCATCCCAGCATGTCACTGTGCGGCCGAGTGCATCTGTGATCGACGCTACTTTAATCCCAAATGCAATCATTTCCAATGGGGAGCCTGCAACCAAAATGGACATCAGCTGTTGGAACCTGGACAAGGCTGCTTTTGATCATTGAATTACGTGATATTGATAGAGAAATAAGCACATGCCCTGCATTGATCTGCGAGTGGTTTACAGGAAACCTGAGAAGAACATCTTGTCGCATTTCAATTTCCATTCTCAGCCTGGCCCCATCAAAGTGAACCTCCCGCCAACATTACTAGACCAGCGTATGTAAAATATCATGACAGGATAAATCCTTCTTGCTATTGCTTCTGGTCATATCTCTTGCAACCCCCGGTGACATCAGGCAAAACAAATATAACAGTCAATCAATCAAATGAAAAACTTGCAAATATTTAAATAGAATTATCAATTAATGCAACAATGTTTTTACAGCACTGTTAATACTGAGACCTATTACCCAGATAACAAAGTGCTATGACTAGAATTTAAATTACTTCTATGCTTGTGCCATTTGATTTAAGAAATGGTTATTCAGCAACATCAGAACTTCCATTTCTTTATCCTTGTATATTTGACATTGTATTTAGACTGTTTAGTATTCACAAGAAATCCACATAGTGATGCCGTTTGGCAATATTTTGATCTTTCATCATTACATCCTTATAATGCCTCCAGTCTCAAATTAACAGCCATTTTACATCCACCTTGATTCTGTTCTGATACCAGATTCAAGGTCTGTCCCGTCAAGGTCTGTCCCATTAAGACCAAAGTTGGACCCTTGAAGTCTGAAAAGGGTGAATTTATTATGGAGATCAAGGAAATGACAGATGAGTTGAACAGGTACTTTGGATCTGTCTTCACTAAGGAGGACACAAACAATCTTCCTGATGTACTAGCCAGAGGATCTGGGGTGACGGAGGAACTGAAGGAAATCCACATTAGGCAGGAAATGGTGTTGGGTAGACTGATGGGACTGAAAGCTGATAAATCCCCAGGGGCTGATGGTCTGCATGCCAGGGTACTTAAGGAAGTGGCTCTAGAAATCGTGGATGCATTGGTGTTCATTTTCCAATGTTCTATAAATTCAGGATCAGTTCCTGTGGATTGGAGGGTAGCTAATGTTATCCCACTTGTTAAGAAAGGCGGGATAGAGAAAACAGGAAATTATAGACCAGTTAGCCTGACATCGGTGGTGGGGAAGATGCTGGAGTCAATCATAAAAGATGAAATAGCCGCACATTTGGATAGCAGTAACAGGATCGGTCCGAGTCAGCATGAATTTACGAAGGGGAAATCATGCTTGACTAATCTTCTGGAATTTTTTGAGGATGTAATTAGGAAAATGGACAAGGGAGAGCCAGTGGATGTAATGTACCTGGACTTTCAGAAAGCATTTGATAGGAGATTAGTGGGCAAAATTAGGGCATATGGTATTGGGGGTAGAGTGCTGACATGGATAGAAAATTGGTTGGCAGGCAAGAAACAAAAAAGTAGGGATTAACAGGTCCCTTTCAGAATGGCAGGCAGTGACTAGTGGGGTACCGCTAGGCTCGGTGCTGGGACAGAAGCTATTTACAATATGTATTAATGATTTAGTTGAATGGATCACAAATAACATTAGCAAATTTGCAGATGACACAAAGCTGGTTGGCAGTGTGAACTGTGAGGAGGATGCTATGAGAATGCAGGGTGACTTGGACAGGTTGGGTGAGTGGGCAGGTGCATGGCAGGTGCAGTTTAATGTGGATAAATGTGAGGTTATCCACTTTGGTAGCAAAAACAGGAAGGAAGATTATTATCTAAATTATGTCGTTGGGAAAAGGGGAAGTACAACGGGATCTGGGTGTCCTTGTTCATCAGTCCATGAAAGTAATCATGCAAGTACAGCAGGCAGTGAAGGAAGCAAATGGCATGTTGGCCTTCATATCAAGACAAGTTGAGAATAGGAGCAAATAAGTCCTTCAGTTGTACAGGGCCCTAGTGAGACCACACCTGGAGCATTGTGTGCAGTTTTGGTCTCCAAATTTAATGAAGGACATTTTTGCTATTGAGGGACTGCAGCGTAGGTTCATAAGGTTAATTCCCAGGATGGTGGGACTGTCAAATGCTTAGAGAATGGGGCGGCTGGACTTATATACTCTGGAATTTAGAAGGATGAGAGGGCATCTTATTGAAACATATAAGATTATTAAGGGTTTGGACACACTAGAGGCAGGAAACATGTTCCCGATGTTGGGGGAGTCCAGAACCAGGGACCACAGTTTAAGAATAAGGGGTAAGCCATTTAGAACGGAGATGAGGAAACACTTTTTCACACAGAGAGTTGTGAGTCTGTGGAATTCTCTGCCTCAGAGGGCGGTGGAGGCCGGTTCTCTAGATACTGTCAAGAGAGAGCTAGATAGGGCTCTTGAAGATAGCGGAATCAGGGGATATGGGGAGAAGGCAGGAATGGGGTACTGATTGTGGATGATCAACCATGATCCCATTGAATGGCGGTGCTGGCTTGAAGGGCCAAATGGCCTACTCCTGCACCTATTGTCTATTGTCCATTGCATCTGGCTCTCACATCGGAAATGTACATTAGCTTTATGAGTAGGAAAGGTTAGAGGTTTATGGGCCAATTGCAAACAAATGCAAATAGCCCAAAATGCCATCTTGGTCGACATAGACAGCGTGGCCTGTTTCCATGCTGTACAGCTGTATGATTCTGGTAATGAAAAACTGCCCACAGTTGCAAATCCCATTTTCCATTGCCTCACATGGAAGGAGTAGAGAAAGAATGGAATAGAAATGGCACATTTTTAAAGTTTTCATATTAATAAACTCAAGAAGCCACCATCACTTTGCAAGATAATATTCAAGTCATACCCCATCATGACTGGGAAATATGTATTGCTGTTCCTTCATCACACTGCGGCTAGCTCCTGGAGCTGCCTAACCAGCAGCCTTGTGTAAATACCCTTCGCACTCGGTCTGCTGTTTTCTGAAGGGCATTTCAGGACAGGCAATAAAATTGTGTTCAGCATCTGCCATCAAATTTTTCATATCTCATCCAAGTGTTCCTCAAGTGCAGGAATGACTCAGTTAACACACTGACAACTGAGTCTCATTAGCCTTGAATCAGCTGTCCAGATCGAAGAAAAGCTCTAAATGTTTCAGCTCAGGCGGAGATTAATTCAAAAATGAGAAGGAGCTGCATCTGGTCACAGAACGGATTTGATTCAAAGGGCCTGGTTGAGACTAGCGTGGTGTCACCTTTAGTAACTGGGGAGAATAGATTCACAACATGGCAGGTTTCTTCAGATATCTCTTTAAAACATCATAGAAAACAGGAAGCATATCATCTTGAATATCATCTTGAATTCGCACCAAAACTGCTCTATTTAACGAGACTCATTGTGTTCATTAGATTTAGGTTTGGGTTTATTATTGTCACGTGTACTGAGGTACCGTGAAAAACTTTGTTTTTTCATGTGACATTGGAGCAGAATTAAGCCATTCAGCCCATCAAGTCTGCCAATCAATCATGGGTGATCTATTTTTCAGATATACTATACATAAATACAATGAAGGCAAACTCAAGTGCAATAGACAGAGCATAGGGGTAGATCCAGAGTGCAGAATATAGTTCTGATCATTATAATAATAATAATAATAATAATAATAATAATGGATGGGATTTATATAGCGCCTTTCTAGAATACTCAAGGCGCTTTACATCGCATTATTCATACACTCCTCAGTCACACTCGGTGGTGGTGAGCTACTTCTGTAGCCACAGCTGCCCTGGAGCAGACTGACGGAAGCGTGGCTGGTAATCTGCGCCTACGGCCCCTCCGACCACCACCAATCACTCACACACATTCACACACAGGCAAAGGTGGGTGAAGTGTCTTGCCCAAGGACACAACGACAGTATGCACTCCACAGACAAACTTCAATGTCCATAATGGGGTAGAGATGAATCTAGCAGTACCCTCGCTTATAGAAGGTTGATAACCAAGGGGCTGCGCGATTTCAAGCTTCTGTACCTTCTGCCAGGTGGGAGCGGAGAGAAGAAGGAATGACGGGGAGGGAGAAATTTATGATCTTTGATTATGTATAGAAGTAGAGATTCGTACTTTTCGGAGCACTGAGAATCGAAGCACACATTGATAGTGCTGAAAAATGGCACTGAAATGAATGAATGAATGAATGAATGAATGAATGAATGAATGAATGAATGAATGAATAGGTTTATTGGCCAAGTATTCACATACAAGGAATTTACCTTGGTGCTCCGCCCGCAAGTTACAACATAACATACAGTGACAGTTAGGAATGACACATAAAACATTAAACATTAATAATAAAACATTATCTATTAAACATGTGAATTAAATAAAATACCAGAGCAAAAGGAGGCTACAGATTTTGGTTATTGAGTAGAGCTACTACTCGTGGAAAAAAGCTGTTTTTATGTCTGGCTGTAGCAGCTTTGACAGTCCGGAACCACCTTCGAGAGGGAAGTGATTCAAAGAGTTTGTGGCCAGGGTGAGAGGGGTCAGAGATGATCTTACCCGCTCGCTTCCATGCCCTTGCAGTGTACAGTTCGTCAATGGACGGAAAGTTGCAGCCAATAACCTTCTCAGCTGATCGGACTATTCGCTGCAGCCTCCGGATGTCGTGCTTGGTGACTGAGCCAAACCAGACCATGATGGAGAAGGTGAGGACAGACTCTATGATGGCCCCATATAATTGGACCATCATTGCCTGTGGCAGATTGTGTTTCCTCGGCTGCCACAGGACGTACACCCTCTGTTGTGCCTTTTTGACTGTGGAGTCGATGGTGGCCCCCATTTCAGGTCCTTGGAGATTATGGTTCCAAGGAACTTAAAAGACTCCACAGATGTGACTGTGGTGTTGTTGTTAGTGAGTGGGGTGAGGGGAGGGTAAAAGGGCTTTCTCATTGTGCGACCTGAAGCAAGACCTAACAAGATTTAACATCGTGGGAACCTTCTGCGATAGCAGTACGGCATTCGTGGACCACCGAGGACCTCCGTGGCGCTAACGGCAGGTAGTCGTGTGACTTGGTAAGGTCGGGAGAAAATTCAAACATTTTTGAATTTCTCCAAGAGTGTCTTGAGCAGCGTTGCAACATTGTATGGACGCAGATGCCAGTGCGATATCCGTGCGATATCCGTAATGACACTTGCGAATACCGTGGGAACTCCTGCGAACGGTAAACCCGGAAGCTGGACAGAAGGGACATAAGGTGAGTAAAAGAGGTGGTCTCAATATCGCCAATGGACCATGTGTCCATCGAGGACGTCCCACCTAATTGTCATTGTTTGAGAATCTTTTTCACAGTAAGACTTGCAGAGATGCCTCTCAGAAAATCGCAAAGAAATGGGTCAAAGAAAGTCGGAAAGTTTTAGCCATGCAGGTAAATGAGGAGGAAACTCAGCAAGAGAGACAGGTGGAGAGGCAAGAGGAGATGCCAGAGATACCACTGCCTGTGGGCTCCTTGGAGCAGGGAGAGGGTGATCAAGGTGGATTTGAGATTGCCTCCCCAGTAGCTGTTGCCTCCACAATATTCTCAGCAGACGAGAACATAAAGGTTAGATGGCAGAAGGTAAAGCCATATAACTTCAACAGGGAACAAGAGGGTGAACTGGTGGAGTGGTACCAATTCAATGAGATTCTCTATGACAAATCCAGAGAGGATTATAGAAATAGGGAGAGAAAGCGCAACCTGCTGGAGACGAAGGCTGCTGAGTATCCCCGGTGCTCATGTGAGTAACTATAACAATATATTAGTTTATGTACAGGAGAACAATTTAATGTTATCCATGATTTTAAAACATACAATGCTACAGATGTAAAAGTGCTGTTTTTGCAGTCACCTTTAATTTATCTTATAAGTCTGTCTGTTCCCTGCAGCTGCAATGTAAAAGTAGTGGCAGACAGCTTTTACACCCTCTTCGTTTGAAGTGGGAATCATATCTCTTTTAGAGCCATAAAATAAATTATGCATGAGGTCCCAAATTATTCTTTAACTCATTAAAGAGCTCGGGTGAAATTCTGACAAAGTTTTTGAATGCACTTTTATCCTCTTCGCACAGCACATTAAGCAGTTGCTCATATTGTCCTAATTGAGGTCTCCGTTGAAACATGGGCTTAACCCAGTGAGACTTCCTCTTAATTATCTTTTTAATTAATCTCACCCTTCTGCCTTCACGCAAGCGTTTTCGATGCACATGTTGCGCTAATGCATACAGCGCGTCAATGAAAATAACAACCAGCCTGTACTCGAACCAACTTTGTATAGGCATGTCTGCAAATGAGACAATTCTACGAACGGAGGATATTTATATAGCGTGTGAAAAAAAAGTGACATCATTTGTGCCACGTGATTAACTACACTACAGTCCACGATGTTCATTCACGATTAACGGGAAAGATCGGGAGACGGACAAGTCAGTCGCACAAATGACAGAATTGCCGAGTACCGTGGGAACTCTTTATCGTGGGAACACTTTATCGTGCGGAACTCGTGCTGGACCACGACCACTTCACTCGGGTGACATCTTGCTTCAGGTCGCACCGTGAGAACTCGCCATAAGCCCTCCTAAAGTCTCTGGAGTGTAGTAGCTCTGGCACAACGGTGTTGAATGCAGAGCTAAAATCAACAAACAAAATCCTCGCATAGGTCCCCTGGTGGTCTAAGTGCTGGAGGATGAAGTGCAGGCCCAGGTTCACTGCGTCATCCACAGATCTATTGGCCCGAGATGCAAACTGCAGAGGGTCCAGCTGGGGGTTCTTGATATTTTTCAGCTTGGCCAGCACAAGCCTTTCAAGGGTCTTCATGACTACAGAGGTCATTGTGACAGGCCTGTAGTCATTAAGATCAGTAATCCTTGCCTTTTGGGGTGCAGGGACAATAGTGGAGGCTTTGAAGCAGGCAGGGACAGTACAAGTTTGAAGGAACTGCAGATGCTGGAAAATCGAAGGTACACAAAAAAATGCTGGAGAAACTCAGCGGGTGCAGCAGCATCTATGGAGCGAAGGAAATAGGCAACGTTTCGGGCCAAAACCCTTCTTCAGACTTCTTCTTCTGAAGAAGGGTTTCGGCCCGAAACGTTGCCTATTTCCTTCGCTTTTCAGACTGGAGTCTTGCTTTAAGTAGGTGTGAAGTGGTGATTGGGGAGGAGTGGGTGTAGAAGAGTCCCGTCTTTGCAGACTGTGGTCTGACTGTGTTGGTTAGGGAGGGGTGGAGGGGGTACCAGGGTTACGTTTCTGCTTGTCAAACCTGCAAGAAAACTCATTCAGGTCGTTGGTCAGCTGACGATTGTCCAAAGAGGGGGGGGCTTTCATCTTGTAGCTGGTGATTTGTTGCAAGCCCTTCCAAACTGAAGAAGATTCACTAGCTGAGAACTTGCTCGTCCACTTCTCAGAGTACCTTTCCTTGGCAACTCTGATTCCTCTCCTCAGCTTGTACTTTGCCTGCCTGTAGAGGTCTGCATCCCCGCTGCTGTAGGCTTCCTCTTTAGACTGTCGGAAATGTCTGAGTTCTGCAGTAAACCAGGGCTTGTCGTTGTTGAACCAGGTCCGGGTCCTAGTTGGGATGCAACTGTTCTCACAAAGGCTGACATATGATGTATACTCTGTATACTCATCGAGGCTTGTTGTTGCATCCCTGAACACATTTCAATCCGTGCAGTCAAAGCAGGATTGTAGGTTCTCAATGCCCTCGCTTGTCCACCTTTTCGTTGTTCTGTCCACAGGCTTAGCAGATTTTAGTTTCTGCCTGTAGGTCAGAATAAGGTGAACTAGCCAATGATCAGAGAGACACAGACCAGCCCGGGGAACAGAGCGATATGCGTTCTTGATTGGCGTGTAACAGTGTTTGTGGAAGATCTGTATGATCTTATGAATAGCAGAGAAGGCCAAGGCACCAATTGGCCTACTCCTGCTTCTACCTCTTATGCTCAAACCCTACACCTTCCCAGTGGTGACATGACAAAGGTGCATTTGCCTGTTTCAGTGCTCAGAATGTTTAAGGTTCAACAAGGACAAAGCCCAAATGAAGGTTTAATTTTAATAGAACATTGAATTTTTAATGTGCTAGCGTAATGAGACATTGGGGAGTCAGTCTATTAGACCATATGTACATCAATGCTATAGAACAATTATGAGTAATATGTCTAGACAAGATGTGCTTGCCATTAAGAAACCATGGGCAACAATAGAAACTTGAACTGTGAGAGACATTCTTATTGTTTGTGCAATGCAGAAGACGGGCATAAATTTATATATTAAATTAAATTCACAGCCAGCTCAGGGTGATTGTAACATGGTCACTGGGGAGGTGGAGATATCTGTCCATTGTTGTAGCATTTAGAATCATAGAGTCTTACAGTGTGGAAACAGGTCCTTCAGCCCAACCGGCCAACACGTCCCATCTGCACAAGTCCTACCTGTCTGCATTTGGTACATATCCCTCTAAACCTGTCCTATCCATGTACCCATATAAATGTTTCTTAAACATTGTGATAGTACCTGCCTCAACTACATCCTCTGGCAACTCATTTGATGCATATATTACCCTTTTTGTAAAAAAGTTACCTCTCTTATTATGATTCTTATTAAATCTTTCCCCCATCACCTTAAACCTATGTCCCCTGGTTTTTAATTCCTCATACTCTGGGCAAGAAACATTGTGCGTCTACTCGATCTACTCCTCTCATGATTTTATACATCTTTATAAGATCACCCCTCATCCATCTGCGCTCCAAGGAAAAGAGTCCTAGCCTGCTCAACCTCACCCTATTGCTCAAGTCCTCGCGTGCTGGCAACATGCTTGTAAATCTTCTCTGTACCCTGTCCAGCTTGACAACATCATTCCTGTAATATGGTGCCCAAAACTAAACACAATGCAGCCTCACCAATGTCTTATACCACTGCAACATGACAACCCAACTCCTATACTCAATGCCCCTCCGCCACCATAGATGAGGCTCACACCAGGGTCTCATCCATACCCCGTAACACTGCTCTCTCTCCCCATCCCCGCACACGCAACAAGGGCAGAGTCCCTCTGGTCCTCACCTTTCACCCCACCAGCCGGCAAATACAACACATAATCCTCCGCCATTTCCGCCACCTCCAACGTGACCCCACCACTCGCCACATCTTCCCATCTCCCCCCATGTCTGCCTTCCGCAAAGACCGCTCCCTCCGCAACTCCCTCGTCAATTCTTCCCTTCCCTCCCGCACCACCCCCTCCCCGGGCACTTTCCGTTGCAACCGCAAGAAATGCAACACCTGTCCCTTCACCTCCCCCCTCGACTCCATTCAAGGTCTCAAGCAGTCGTTCCAGGTGCGACAAAGGTTCACCTGTATCTCCTCCAACCTCATCTACTGCATCCGCTGCTCTAGATGTCAGCTGATTTACATCGGTGAGACCAAGCGTAGGTTGGGCGACCGTTTCGCCGAACACCTCCGCTCAGTCCGCAATAACCTACCTGACCTCCCGGTGGCTCAGCACTTCAACTCTCCCTCCCATTCCCAATCCAACCTCTCTGTCCTGGGTCTCCTCCATTGCCAGAGTGAGCAACAGCGGAAATTGGAGGAACAGCACCTCATATTCCGTCTGGGGTCTTTGCGTCCTTATGGCATCAACATTGAATTCCCCCAATTTGGCTAGCCTGTGCTGTCTCCTCCCCTTCCTTCACCCTCTAGCTGTCTCCTCCCACCCTCCCATCCGCCCGCCCTCGGGCTCCTCCTCCTCCTCCCTTTTCCTTCTTTCTTTCCCCACCCCCCATCAGTCTGAAGAAGGGTTTCGGCCCGAAACGTCGCCTATTTCCTTCGCTCCATAGATGCTGCTGCACCCGCTGAGTTTCCCCAGCAATTTTGTGTACCTCCTATACTCAATGCTCTGACTGATGAAGGCCAATGTGTCAAAAGCCTTTTTGACCACCCTATCTACCTGAGATGCCACTTTCAACAAACTATATACCAGTACTCCAAGATCCCTCTGTTCTACAACACTCCCCAGAGCCCTACCGTTCATTGTGTAGGTTCTCCCCATGTTAGTGCTCCCAAAATACAACACCTCACATTTTTCTCTATTAACCATTCCTCAGCCCATCAGCCTGACCGATCAAGATCCTGCAGCAATTTTTGACAATCATCTTCATTATCTACAATACCACTCACTTTTGTGTCATCTGCAAACTTGCTAACCATGCCATGTATGTTCTCATCCAAATCATTGATATTGATGTCAAACAGTTTTTGGGTACCCGACCCGAAAAGTCAGCTATGCATGTTCTCCAGAGATATTGTCTGACCCACTGAGTTAATTCAGTAGTTTCTGTTTTATCATTATTGATCCTCATTCTCCTTCTCTTCCACAGTCCTATCAAAAACCGCTGTTGTACCGAAATCCACCATCCACCATCCTCTATTGAAAAACCTGTCCAAATCATGCTCTCACACCAGTTATACTCACCCAGAGGAAACTGAAGCAATGGTTCACACATCCCAGAGCACTGGAATGTATTGAGATTGAACTGTCTTTCATTGCTGACCAATCTCTCCTCCATTTCATTGCCATGTTTTTTAAGTCCAAGAATCTTTGCTGCAGTGTTCCCAAATCAGACTCCCTATTGCATTATAGGATCCCCATTTACATACATTGATGATCTTGCATAACAGGCTACTTGGTAACACCAGCAACTTCCACAGTTAAGGTGTGAGTTATTGATAACATTTTACATTCTTCTTATCCCTTTCCCACTCACTCTGGTGGGCTGGTGGTTAACATCATGTTTACAGACTCAGCCGTGCAAAGACTGCAGATCCACTGTGTGACTAATATACACACAATGGGAAAATAGATTACCATTATTGAGAAGAAAGCATGTTCAAGCAATCTTTCAAAATGCTCAAGTAAATGACTATTTACTTTGTACAGTAATTTTTTTTATTGGGGTACAAGAAACTGCCGATGTTGGAATCTTGAGCAAAACACTAAGTGCTGGGGGAACTCAATGGGCCAGGCAGTATTTTTTGGGGAAGGGAATGGACAGGCGACTTTTTGGGTCGGGTCCCTTCTTCAGACTCACGTTCTTTGCTCAGTTTAGTATTGGGAACTTTCCAGGTGTAGACACTTGCCATTTTATGTCTCTCACATTGAATTGTTTCAGATGTACAAGAGATAGCAGATGCTGAAAACTTGAGCAAAAAGCAAACTGCTGGAGGAACACAGCAGGTCAGGCAGCATCTGAAGAAGGAACTGGGCAGACGGTTTTGGGTTGGGATACTATTTTGAACAGAAGAAAGATCCCGATCGGAAACACCGTCTGTCCATTGTCCTGCATGGATGCTGCCTGACCTGCAGAGTACCTCCAGCCTCTTGTTTTTGTTGGAAATGCTCCAGTTGTTTACATACAACATATTAAATATCGACATGAAAGATGACCTGAAAAGCTGCTTCGCAAAATTGGAAATTATGGAATGGAAGCATCAGCTAAAAGATAAAGAACAAGTAAACTAAAAGATGAAGTGGCAAAACCAGAAAGTTGTTAGCCTGACATCAGTAATAAGGAATATGCAATATCTTGTTAAGGAAGTGGCAACAGGGTACTGAGAAAGTAATACCACCATTGAACAAAGTCAACTTGGATTAATGAAAGTGGAATCAGATTGACAAATCTGTTATGGGTATTTTGAGGTTGTAACCAGCAGAATAAATAAAGGTAACCAGTTGTTATGGTTTAGTTGGATTATCAGTAGGCCTTTGATAAAGTGTAATATAGTTGTTACTCCAACAAACCTTGTCTGGCAGAGGAGCTAATTTTCAAAAGTAAGAAAGAAAAACTGTTTGATTGTCATATGTACCAGAACAATTAAAGTATTCCGTGCTGCAATCCTTCAGGCCCATTAAGCCAATAACATAAATAACTATAGAGTAATCAATAATACAATAAATTAATAGTTAGTAATAGTAGGTGACTAGGCTATCATAGTGCAAAACCAAAGTCTGTAGTGCAACCAAACCAAAGGTCCATAGCAGATCATAGTTGCTGAGGTATGGTTGTGGTTAGTGTTGTGCAGTGTTCAAGAACCGGATAGTTGCTGGGAAGGTGTACTTGAATAATAATAATAATAATATCTTTTATTGTCATTGCACGTCAGTGCAACGAGATTTAGTGTGCAGCTCCACTGATGTACAAGAAAGGTAAATAAATACAATACATAAATAAGCAAGCTGAATTGATTGACGTGACCATCTGAGGGAGACTGTCCAAAGGGGGTGGGTGGGGGGGGGCACTCATTAGGGCCGGTTCAGAGCCGCTATAGCTCTTGGGATAAAACTGTTCCTGAGTCTGGAGGTTCGGGCGTAGAAGGCCTTGTAACGTCTGCCGGAGGGAAGTAGTTGAAACAGACCGTGGCAGGGGTGTGATGAGTCCTTATGGATGCTGAGGGCCTTCCTGAGGCACCGCGTGTGGTAGATGCCCTCCAAGGCTGGTAGCTCTGTCCCGATGATCCGCTGCGCTCTGTTGACGACGCGCTGAAGAGCTCTCCTCTCCGCCTCCGTGCAGCTGAGATACCACACTGAGATGCCATACGTTAGTATGCTCTCTGTGGTGCAGCGGTAGAACGTTGTCAGCAGCTGTTGGGGCAGACCAGTCTTTTTTAATGTCCTCAGGAAGAACAGTCGTTGCTGTGCCTTCTTGACCAGCGCGGCGGTGTTTGTGGACCATGTGAGGTCTTCTGAAATGTGAGTGCCCAGAAACTTAAAGCTGGACACTCTCTCCACACTTTCCCCGTAAATGGAGATTGGGGCGTATTCTCCAGAATGGGACCTCCTGAAGTCAATAATCAGCTCCTTGGTCTTGGAGGTGTTTAGTGCCAAGTTGTTATTGGCGCACCAGTCCGCCAGGTTCTGCACCTCCGCTCTGTATTTTGTTTCATCACCGTTGGTGATCAGCCCAATCACTGTTGTGTCGTCTGCAAACTTCACGATGGTGTTGGTGTCGAATGCAGGAACACAGTCGTGAGTGAAGAGGGAGTAGAGCATGGGGCTTAGTACACAACCCTGTGGTGTGCCGGTGCTCAGGGTGATGGTGGAGGACAGGTGCGGGCCCAGTCTCACTGCCTGCGGTCGCTCTGTGAGAAAGTTCAGGATCCAAGCGCATATCGGTGAGCTGAGGCCTAGCTGGTGGAGTTTGGTGGTGAGCTTGGTGGGGATGACCGTATTGAATGCAGAGCTATAGTCAATGAAGAGCATCCTCACATACGTGCCCTGTCTGTCCAGGTGAGTCAGGACAGTGTGAAGGGCCAGAGAGATGGCATCCTCTGTCGATCTATTTGCCCTGTATGCAAAACTATGAACTTGGAGGTCATAGTTTTCATGCTCCTGTATGTATCCTCTTCCTGGTAGTAGTGAAATGAGAACATGGCCAGGGAATTGTGGATCCTTGATGATATTTTTGCTGCCTTTTTGAGGCAGAGCCTCCTGAAAAGTTCTTCAATGGTGAGGGGAGGTCAGTACCTCAGATGGATCAGGCAATGTCCACCACTTCCTGATACCTCCTTTGCTTGTCCACACAGGCAACATGAGGAACAGTTAATCCCTCAGCATGTTGTGACACTTGGTGTTTGCATACCCAGGCTTAGACACAGCTTGATACACGCACAAAGCCACACACACAGCTGGCTGTGAGCATGAGGGCTATGTTGGGTACATTTTCCTCTCCTTTCTCTCCCAGTACATCATGGCCTACAGAAACAATCCATTTTGGGTCTCCAGAAGAGATGGGAGATGGCTTGGGTGACTACAAAGCTTGACATGGTCTATTCCTATGGCATGTACAGCAACAACAAGAGCATCTTTCTCTTGATAAGTAAGTAAGTAAGTAAGTTTATTGGCCAAGTATTCACATACTAGGAATTTGCCTTGGTGCTCCGCCCACATATAACAACATGACATACAATGACAGTTACGAATGACTCAGAAAACACTAAACATTAATAATAATAAAACATTAATGATAAAACACCATTGATCAAGCATGTGAACCAACAAAATACCAGATCAAAGGGAGGCTACAGATTTTTGGCTGTTGAGTAGAGCAACTACTCGTGGATAAAAACAGTTTTTATGTCTGGCTGTGGCAGCTTTGACAACCCGGAGTCGCCTTCCAGGGGGAAATGATTCAAAGAGTTTGTGGCCAGGATGGTGAGAGCGGTCAGAGATGATTTTGCCCGCTCGCTTCCTGGCCCTTGCAGTGTACAGTTCATCAATGGAGGGAAGGTTGCAGCCATAACCTTCTCTGCTGATCGGACGATTCGCTGCAGTCTCCAGGTGTCGTGCTTGGTGGCTGAGCCCAAACCAGACCATGATGGAGAAGGTGAGAATAGACTCTACGTTGGCCGTGTAGAATTGGACCATCATTGACTGTGGCAGATTTTGCTTCCTCAGCTGCTGTAGGAAGTACATCCTCTGTTGTGCCTTTTTGACTGTGGTAAAAGCCCCCCATTTAAGGTCCTTGGAGATGATGGTTCCCAGGAACTTAAAATACTCCACAGATGTGACTGTGGTGTTGTTGATGGTGAGTGGGGTGAGGGGAGGGGGAGCTCTCCTAAAGTCTACAATCAATTCCACTTTGATTGAGCTCTAGGTTGTTGCGACTGCACCAGGACGCCAGCTGTGACACTTCCTGTCTGTAGGCAGATTTCTCCCCATCCTCGATCAGTCCAATCAGGGTTGTGTCATCCACAAACTTGAGAAGCTTGACAGAGGTGTCTGTGAAGGTGCAGTCGTTGGTGTAGAGAGAGTAAAGGAGAGGAGAAAGTACGCAGCCTTGCGGTGCTCCTATGCTGAGCGTTTGCGGGTCCGAGATGTGCTTTCCCAGCCTCACATGCTGCTTCCTGTCTGTCAGGAAGCTGGTGATCCACCGACAGAGGGGTTCAGACACAGTCAACTCCGAAATTTTGGAGTGTAGTAGCTCTGGCACAATGGTGTTGAATGCAGAGCTAAAATCAACATTAAAAAAACTAGATTTTCTTTCCCCACGATCGAAAAGGAGCATTGTTCCCTCATTGACAGATTCAGGTTTACCACGGCTCTTCGCTCCAGTCAGTTCTTGCCACATATCCCACTCCACTGGTCCAGATTCTCAGTGCCTTCAAGTAATCTGATCCGACAATTAAGGGAAGAAAGGATCGACCCAACTAATCTGAAAGTTATGGCTGCGTCCCGAACAGTTGCACGTTGTATATGTTTATGGGAATAAATAATCGACGTGACCAGTCTGCAACTTATAGCTAAATTCAGAAGAGTTGACTGGCACCATCCAACTATTCAAGCTTATCTGGAGGCTGAATGATGAGTGGAGTGTAATGTCAAGGGAACTCCTACCAGAGTTCCAGATCTGGCTTTTGCCCAACTCATGATTTCCTTCTCCTTTGCGAACTTCTGTGTGTTGAAGCCTTCAGTCTGAGCGACATAGCTTTAATTAGTGATTTAAACCCATGACAAAACAGCTTAATATTGGCAGTCAGGAAGCAGGCTGTTCCTACTCAGGGTTTAATTCAGTTTAGTTTAATATTGTCACGTTTACCGAGGTACAGTGAAAAGCTTTTTGTTGCGTGCTATCCAGTCAGCGAAAAGACTATACATGATTACAATTAAGCCATCCACAATCAAGCAACCACAGGATAAAGGGTACAACATTTAGTGCAATATAAAGTCCAATAAAGTTTAATTAAAGATGGTTCCCCAATGAGGTAGATGCTTGATAAATTAAAACCATCAGTTTGGTTTTGGACCACCCAGAGCAATCTCATCCCAGGATGACAGTCGACCCAGAAGCCTTCTGCAGTGATAGCAGTGTTGCCAGTGTAGGTGGCAGAAGCATTGGCACAGAAATAGATGCAAAGGCAACAGAGAGACAAACTCAGTTGGTCTTTGCTGGCCATCTCCATCTATATGTTAAGCAAGGACAGGCGATGCAATGAGCAAATACAGGGGAAGAAATAAAAAGCGAAAGCATGGCAGCTAATAGAGGAGTCTGGTGGCTTCAGTTCTAATTGTATGCTGGAGCGAGAAGCCTGCAATTTTTAGTGAATGAGTATTGTTGGGATCCGGTGAATATTCTTGGCAATATTATTAGCCTTGGATTTTATCTTTTGCAAGTATTTTGCTTGGAGATTTGTGTGTCATATGGGTAATTTCAAACTTAGTTTTCCATGTGTTTAAATTTCCCATGTGGATTGTGAATGTTTAATGGGAAGAAATCAAATAGTATCACAATATATAACTGAACAGCAAGTACCGCAAACGTTGATTTATGAATGGCTCCACACAATGCTTCTGGATTCCACAGTGCGGTTTGATTTGCTGCGTTACGCAGGTTGCATGGTTAAATCATTTGGTTTTTAAAATGAAGAGTGTTGCTTTGTTGCTAAAGCTCGTAAAGATCTGACTTTCTTTTTTTGTGCCACGTTTAAATAGCAGCCAAGAACTCTGAAATTCCCAGAGTAGATTTTCGCCGTGTATCTTTCAAGTTAACTAGACAGATCATTCCTTTTTTGGGAAGAACATAGAAAAGGCATTAGTTTTGTGCAGTGAACTAAGCACAATGTACAATGGAATGTGAGATGATATTATAAAAGCAAACACAGTGGAAAGTTGGTATGTTTGTAGCAGAATACTGTAGTATGGACCACAACATTCATATTTATAAAGCCAAAATGCGCTGAACTGGTTCAATTATATAAACCAATGGTCCAAAATGCATTGATATTAAGTCCATCGCGAACCACCGGCTCATTGTAGTGCAGATCACATTACACTCCAATTTACAATGCAGTGCTTGTCAGTAAAACACTGAAGGTCAAATGCGCACCTACCAGATTTCTCCCTCAATCCCTGGACTCACCGTTGAGGCCAGGAATTGTTCGGTTGGTTTAAAAATACAGTGCCTTTGTCTGGAAGAGGACGCTGATGTAGGTTTTCATACCTTTGTTGGTGGATTTGAACGTTTTTTTGAAACTGTTTCATTGGCCTTCAGTCTGAAGAAGGGTCCAGACCCAAAATATCATCTATTTATTTCCCGCCATAGACGCTGCCTGACCCGCTGCCTGACCCACTGTGTTCCTTCGGCACTTTGCTTTGTGCTCAGGATTCTAGCATCTGCTGTCTCTTGTTTCTCCAGTGTTGGTGGTACCTCTCCAGTATTTTGAGGTATCCGTTTTAAGTATTCCGAGGTACAATAGCAGTTAGAAAGTCAGGGATCATCCTGCCCAGTAGATCCGAGTTTTGTGCTGGGTTTGAAGTCTTGATTTGCAAACACCCTCTATCTCAGACAGTCCAAGGCTGTACAGACACAATAAAGAGAACGGTGGATTTCATCCACCGTTCTCTTCATTTTCATCCACACTTCTCAGAACTTGCCGTTCTGAGAAGTGAGTCAAATGACATGAGAAATAATCCATATTTTACAGTGTCTTATTCTGAACATTTATCATTGAGGGCCGTTTCAGGATAGCTTCTTCCCTGCTGATATCAGACTACTGAACAGTCCTCCGATAAACTAGGGTGTAGACCCAATATTACAACCTATCTCATTGCAGACCTTGCACGTTTCTTTATCCACATTTTCTCTGTAACTGTAAAGCTATGCTGCTACAAAACTATATTCTGCACTCTGGTGTTTTCTCCTTGCATTACTTCTTGTACTTGTGTATGGCTTGATTGTGTACAATATGATTTGACTGGGTAGCATGCAAACATACTGTTGCTTTTCACACTATCTCAGTGCAAGTGACAATAATAATAAACCAAACCATGTGACTCTTTCATATAGAATCAGTGAGCTGCTCTGTACATTCTGTACTAACTGGGGGATGGTGCTTATGTATGGTAATAGTCTTGCTGATCTGTATGCAAAAAAAGTATTCCACTGTACCTTGGTACACTTGATAACAAAGAAACCATTGAACCAAAGCAACACTGGGAGCCACATGACAAAATTGCATTGCCCAGGCATCCCACAAGAGGGGAGTTCGTAGTGAGAGCTGGATCCAGCAGGATCTGGCTAGATAAATTCATTTGACCAAGCAGACAATGTGGTTGTCTGGCGACTGGTTTGCCATCAGGAAATGCTTTCATTTGCACATTTCCGCCGAGTCATTCCAGACATGTTCAGCAGCTATTCATGCAGACAGGGAATTGACGTTATAATCAGTGGTTGACTTTTCTGTTTGTGACCTTGGGCTAATCTCCCACCAAGCAGGCAATGCACTGCACTAACTTTAAAGCATATACTTTATTATTCATGCAAAAGATTAAAAATTAAAACATAATGTAATGTACATTATGAAAATAGATTGGAATTAATTTTTGAATAGGTTAAACTGAACAACATTTGTGGAATGAAAAATACAAACAACAAAATTCTTTAATAAATAATAATTTGTAACATTGTTAAAATGGCAAGATAAAAGCCTCTTTCATTACTTGTGAGAAATGGTAATATTTGCAGATTAAATTCTGATTCATATTTTTCTGCAGGTTTATGTACAAAAAAACAGTATACATCACATTTTTGATTTTTAAAAAGTGCAATTCATTTTATATTAATCATTCACAACTTAATCCTGTACAGTTCAAGTAAATCCAGAATTTGGCATACTTTAAGGACTTGAAACATTGAACTTTATTTTAATCATGGTCTCAATTGGTGCCCTTTAAATATCTTTCCATTATCAACCCAGACCTTTAACGTGGTCTTATTCTCTTTCAGAAAGAGAAAGAGAAAGACTTTCCAGCCATTTCAAGTGAAGAGTGTTTAATTGCCATATGTACCAACAATGGAACAGTGAAATTCTTACTTGCTGTGGCTTAACTGGCATGTCAATGCAACAACATGCATATGTAATAATCATATATAATAATTTGTAACAAAGTTAAAATGTCAAGATGCAGATGACTCTCTCATTACATGAAATTGTAATATTTGTAGATTAATTTATTTAGGTGATATAATAATCAAAAATACAATCAATTAATAAGTAATACTAGATTACCATAATAGATCAAAAACCAAAGTTCATACTGCAAGCTAAGACATGGTTCACAGAAGATCATAGTTGCTGAGGTTAGTAGTATGTAGTGTTCTGGAGCCTGATGGTTGCTGGTTCTTCCCTGTCTTCTACTAACACTACCCTATTGTTCCACAGTGTGCAGCTTATATGCGACCATAGTCACCCCATCTAAGCTAGTCCCTTTGATAGAGTTATAGTCATACGGCACGGAAACAGGCCCTACAGCCAACTCGTACACGTTGACCGCATTGACTAAGCTAGTCTCATTTACCCACATTTGGCTAATATCCTTTTAAACCTCTCCTATCTATTTTAATGATAGGATGACTGTGGTCATAAATAGTAAGATTAAACGAGAACTTACCAGTTTGAAGTTTGATCTGTATTTTATGAGGAGTTACGATGAGGGATTACGTGAAGAAGCCCGCCACGACGCATGCGTGTCATTCTTCAAAGCAGCGGTGTGAAATCACAGATAACTGTAATGACTAAACATAGTAAGATTAGAGAAGAGATACCAGTTAAGTATATGATCAAGGGTGGGAGCGGAGGGCACGTAATCCCTTATCGTAACTCCTCATAAAATACAGATCAAACTTCAAACTGGTAAGTTCTCGTTTAATCTTACTATTTTACTTCGGAGTCACGTGAGTGACTACGTGAAGATTTTAAAGCTCTGTGATTTCATGATGTGGAAACGAGTCCATGCATCACGTCTGCCTTGATGACTAGGAGGAATTGTGTTAACGTAATTTGGACATGAATTCGACATTGAAATCATAAAATTTATTAACACAAAATTATAACCCCTTTTTATGGGTTTAAATTAATTTACAGAACTTAAAATTGTTTCTGCAAACGTTCCAGGTTTCATTACTGGTTTGTTGTAAAATAATTGGAATGTTTTTTCCCCAGACCATCCTGCTGCCTTGAGGATTTGGTCCATTGGTACATCCAACTGTATCGCTGCCGATGTAGCTGCAGCCCTGGTGGAATGAGATTTTAAAATATTAGTATCCACCCCAGCCTGTGTTAGCGCCTGTTTCAGCCATCTTGAGATGGTCTGGACCGTCACTCTTTTGTGTGGTTGCTTGTGGCTGACCAAAAAGTGCCTTCTCATTGCCTCTTAGGATTTTTGTTTTCTCCATGTATAACGACAGATGTCTTACTATACACAGACGGTCATCTGTTGGGTATAACCTAAATTGTATATTGAGGCCTGCTGATCCCTGTCTGTTCTGCTTTACTAACATAGATATGAAACGTAATATTTTCTGTTGAGGAAGTCATGTTGTCCAGTCTTAGTTTATGCAGTGACTGTACCCTCTGTGCCGTGACCAATGCCGTTAGCATGACTGTTTTTAATGTCAGTCTGTGTAGGGACAGAGCTGTTGCTGGAGACCAATTCCTGAGCATCTTCAGGACAATACTTACATCCCATATTTGGGAGTACCTGGTTCTTGGGGGATTAGTATTAAAAATTCCCCTCATAAGTTTTGTTACCAGTGGGTGAGTCCCAACAGAGTAACGCTCTGTCCCCTGCTATAGGTAAGTCGATAGGGCACTTCTGGCGCAGTTGATGGCACTGTAACTGATCCCCTCATCATAGTGGAGGCCTGCCAGATATTCCAGAACAGACGGGATGTTCATGTCTCTGTAGGTGATGTTATTTTTATGGCAGTACATCTCCCACTTCCTGATATAGACCAGATACTGTTTTTTGGTTGACTGTCTTTGGGCCGCCGAGATCATGTTCACTGTTCGGTCCGTCAGTCCCAGTTATAGTTGAGGTGTTTTTAAACTCTACAAATTAATAAGTTCAAATGTTTATGGCATGGGTGGCTATCCCTTGTTACGGGATGTAGCAATAAATCTGGTCTATGTGGGATGGTGATACATGGTTCTAATACCATGTTTAATACCACTGGGAACCATGGTTGAGTAGGCCAATCGGGTACTACCAAAATACCAGACGCAGAGTCTTGTTGTATTTTCCTTAATACCCGACTGATGAGGCAGAAAGCAGGGAATGCGTAAATAAACAATTTCCCCCCAATGCAGCGAAAATGCATCTGTCGCCGCTGCCCCAGGGTCTGGTTCCCATGAAACATAATTTGATAACTGGTGGTTAAGTCTGGATGCGAATAGATCGATATCTGGTGTTCCATATTTTGCTGTAATATCAGCAAATACTTTTTTATTCAACATCCATTCGGTGTTTTCATTAAATTTGTGTGACCTGGTATCTGCCACTAAATTTAGTCTTCCTGGTAGGTAAGTGGCTGATATCCAAATATCTCTCTGGATACACCATTGCCAAATTGTATTAGCCAGATTGTCACATGATGTCGATTTGTTTCCACCCATGTGGTTAATGTATGCTACCACGTTGGTATTGTCTATCTGTAGTCTAACATGCTGGTGATATGACCCAGTACAATATGACTTTAGGCCATGGAATGCACCCAATATTTCCAGGTAGTTTATGCCCAGTGTGAGTAATAATGATGGCTCCTGAGCAGTCCATCTACCTCCACAGCTGGTGATGGTATTGGTGGCTCCCCACCCAAGTACACTGGCATCAGTTTGTAGTACCATGGAAGGGTTACTGACAATGATTGGATTGGAACAAAGCCAGATGTTATCTATCTACCATTTTAGTTCCATTTTAGCTTTGATTCGTAATTTCATAGGTCTGTCAAAGTGACCTGCATTAACTTAGAGTGCTTGTATTTTTGCTCTCTGTAAGTTTTGGTAATGTAGAGGTCCAAATTGTGTGGCTGGAAAAGCAGCCACCATTTTGCCAATTACTTTTGCTACCAATCTGATGGATGGTTTGCTGATGTCAATGAGGTTATTGCAAGCCTCTATTAAATCTCTAGCCTTTCCCTTAGGCAGAGTCACCGACATGTGAACTGAGTCAATGGTGAACCCCAAATAGTCCATAGTAGTGGAAGGCGTTAGTTTAGATTTAACTGGATGGATAATAAATCCCAGTTTTTCAAATAACTGTTTTGTGGCTGTTACAGTTTGTTTGGCCAATTCCAAAGTTTTGCCCACAATGAGTATGTCATCTAAATATGCCATGACCATGTGTTTACGTTTCCGTAGAAACGCTAGGGCTGGTTTCAAAATTTTTGTGAACAGCCTGGGGCTGATGATAACCCATTTGGCAGTGCTTTATACTGCCAGAGTTGTCCCATCCAGTTGAATTTTAACTAACATCTGTGGTCACCTCGTATAGGCACTGAATAGTAAGCATCTTTTAAATCGATGCTGGCCATGAAGTAACCTTTGGAAATTAATTGTTTATCAGTAACAAAGGTTTCCATTTTGAAGTGAATATATTGTACAAATGTATTCAATTTTGTCAGATCTATGATGATGCGGCAACTACCATCTTTTTCGTTTTTGGTAAATATATTGGACACGAATTCTAATGGTTCGTGTTGAGTTTTCTCAATTACACCTCTTACGTAAAACCGCTCCAGTTCAGCTTGCGCTTTTGATTTTTCTTTATCAGAAAGCACGAACATTCGGTTCGGTATATGTTGAACTGGAGGGCTGTACTTGTGTATAAACTCTATTGTATATCCCTGGATACTGCTTAAGATGTAAGTATCGGTTGTTAACATGCTCCATGCGTTCAGAAAAGAGTGTAATCTCCCCCCAACCTCCATGCTCCCTGTATTTTGTAGGGAACCAGACCCACCTACCTCCATAGTTACCAGTGGCAGGTTTACTTCTTTTTGTAGGTTCTTCGCTGCTGTTCTTGCGCTGGTGTCTGGATTTTCGGTTTGGTTGGCGTTGGAGGTCCCCGCATCTTCCAAGAAGGCCGGCCTGGGCCATGGCCTAAAAAAGACATGTTTTGAGTACCGGCCTTCGAGCTTTCACCAGTTCTGCTGGTGGGTGCGTAGGGGTGCTGTCTTTGGCTGTAGTGGGTTTTTATTGGAGTCCCTTTTATTAGTCCAGTAAGTTCTCTCATTCCTGCACCCCTTGCACACTTGTCTTTCCTTCTGCGGACCCCTCTTCCAGGTCAGCCCAGAACTGACCCGCAGTGCTCCCCTCTGATGAGGTAGAAGCACTGTGCAGCCCTTCAAGAGGTACTGCTGTGGGTTTATCATAGGGCCCACAGTGACCCGACTCCATCTCCCGGAGTCTGTCACGTTGGAGCAAATGCTCCACACACCGCTCCATCCGGCTCCAGCGCTCTCGGTCGCTGGCCGCCCGCGGTTGTTCAAAGTCGGACTCCTCTGAGTCCACGACCTTGTTTGTTATTGTGTCTAGCCTTACCGCCCGGCCGCGTGGATCTGGCCGGTGCGGAGGCGACATCGGGCACAGCTGATCCCACTATCGGTGATCCGAGTGCCGCTGGCTGCTGCTGGCTGCCCGCTGCTCCACGGTCCTCCCTCACCAGCTTTGTCGCAGACCTTGTCTTCTTTGTTTCCCGTTGGTTTCTCCACCTGTAATCAGCATGGGAAAACACAAAAAGACCGCAGTTCTTACCTGCAGGTCCTGGTTTAAATTGTCGCTACGGGGGAACGTCGTTCCACCCCGCCTCCTGCCGTTATCGACTTGTCAAAAGTCGACGGCCCCATTCTGAATAGTCTCCCGCCCGGCCGTGGTGTTCTGGCCGGTGCGGGATCAGAAATCGGCACAGCTGATCCCTTACGGGGCTTGTGCCTTCAGCTGCTGCTGGCTCCTACAACTTCACGGTCCTCCCCAGCCAGCTTCACTCGCAGCACTTGTGGACACTATTTTGTCCAGCTTCCCCCCCTGTGCAAAACAGCGCGGGGACAAAACTACCGCAGAGTAAATCACTTACCTGCAGGTCGCGGTTTCAAACTTACCGCTGCGGGGGAACGCTCCACCCCGCCTGTCGTTTCGCAAGCGTGAAAGCGATATGACACGCATGCGTCCTGGCGGGCTTCTTCACGTAGTCACTCACGTGACTCCGAAGTAAAATCAGCTACACACTAGAAGAGCAATCCTTTCATTTTCGAAAATTAGTTAAATTAAAAGAAAATGGGTGAAGGCATTTGGTGCACATTCAGAGGCAGGCTCATCACTGAGGAAAACACTGTGATCCTTACAAATACCTGTGGGCGCATTTTCCCACATCTCAAACAAGGGGAATAAGATAAAGCTGTTTGTTTGAATCTCTGTGGCCTCACTAACTAATCGCACAGAATACTGCAAACTACACGTTAAAAATAAGAGAATATTTACAGCTTAAAAGATGGCCATTTGACCAGTTTAGGTTAGAGATATAGTGTGGAAACAGGGTCATCGGCCCACCGAGTCCGTGCCGACCAACAATCACCCATACACTCTCCTACACACCACAGACAATTCACAGAAGCCAATTAACCTCCAAACCTGCACGTCTTTGGAATGTGGGAGGAAACCGGAGTACCCGGAGGAAACCCACACGGTCACAAGGAGAACGTACAAACTCCATACAAGCAGCACCTGTAGTCAGGATCGAACCCAGATCTCTGGCATGCTGTAGTGCAGCAGATCTACTGCTGTTCCATTGTGCCACGCTAACAGCTAACAATATGCTGAGTCTATACCAGTCCTTTATAAGAGCTGGTCCCAATTCTCCAACCATCTTCCCATTTACCACAAATTAGTTCCTTTCAGAAACTTCCCCAGCTCCCTCTTGACCACTACAAGTGAGCCTGCCTCCCTCCAATGCATTCCAGACCCTAACTACTTGCTGTGCAAAACATTTTTTTCTCATATGTTACTCTTGTCGCTCTCCATCTCCACTTCTAGCTCCTGAGCCTTCTGCCAAGAGAAACAGCTTATCACTATCTGGTCTGTCAATCCCCTTAATGATTTTAAATACCTCCAAGAAATGTCCTCTGTTCCAAGGCAAACAACTCTTTAGATACTGTACGTTATCCCTGGAATCTTGTCAGTAAATCACTGCTGCATCCTCTCCAAAGCTTCACAGAATTGGACACCGTACTGCAGCTGAGTCTCAACCAGTATTTTATAAAGATTTATCACATCTTCGTTTCTCCTGTATCCTGTGTGTGTCCATTTGTTAGGCAAATGGCAGGCAGTGGCAAGTGGAGTGCCGCAAGGCTCGATGCTGGGGCCGCAACTATTTATAATATATATTAATGATTTAGATAATGGAATTAAAAGTAACACTAGCAAATTTGCAGATGACACAAAGCTGGGTGGCAGTGTGAACTGCGAAGAGGATACTAGGAGGTTGCAGGGTGACTTGGACAGGTTGAGTGAGTGCGCAGATGCATGGCAGATGCAGTATAATGTAGATAAATGTGAGGTTATCCACTTTTGCGGCATGAACAACGCAGATTATTATCTCAATGGTGTCAGATTAGGAAAAAGGGAAGTGCAACGAGTCCTGGGTGTCTTTGTACACCTGTTACTGAAAATAAACATGCAGGTACAGCAGGCAGTGAAGAAAGCTAATGGCATGTTGGCCTTCATAACGACAGGATTTCAGTATAGGAGTAAAGAGGTCCTTCTGCACTTGTACAGGGTTCTTGTGAGACCACATCTGGAGTATTGTGTGCAGTTTTGGTCTCCTAAATTGAGGAAGGACATCCTTGCTATTGAGGCACAGTTCACGAGGTTAATTTCCAGGATGGCAGGACTGTCATATGAGGAAAGATTGGAAAGACTGGGCGTATTCACTGGGATTTAGAAGGATGAGAGGGTATCTTATAGAAACGTATAAAATTATAAAAGGACTGGACAAGCTAGATGCAGGAAAAATGTTCCCAATGTTGGGGGAGTCCAGAATAAGGGGCCACAGTATAAGAATAAAGGGGAGGCCATTTAAAAGTGAGATGAGAAAAAACATTTTCACCCAGAGAGTTGTGAATTTGTGGAATTCTCTGCCATAGAAGGCAGTAGAGGCCAATTCACTGGATGAATTTAAAAGAGAGTTAGATAGAGCTCTAGAGGCTAGCGGAATCAAAGGGTATGGGGAAAAGGCAGGCACGGGTTACTGATTGTGGATGATCAGCCATGATCACAATGAATGGCGGTGCTGGCTCGAAGAGCCAAATGGCCTCCTCCTGCACCTATTTTCTATGTTCCTATGTTAGAGCCCAGTATCCTCAATGCTTATTGTTACCACTTCCTTATGCTGCCCGGCCACTTTCAA
This sequence comes from Amblyraja radiata, assembly GCF_010909765.2. Classification (NCBI taxonomy): domain Eukaryota; kingdom Metazoa; phylum Chordata; class Chondrichthyes; order Rajiformes; family Rajidae; genus Amblyraja; species Amblyraja radiata. The sequence goes on along the minus strand of NC_045963.1, from coordinate 43,609,762 downwards.
CAATCGCATTGAGTCAGAGACATGCAGCACAGAAACAGGCCCTACAGCCCATGCTGACCAAGATGCCCATCTACACGATTCCTACCTGCCTGTGTTCAGCCCATATCTCTCTAAACTTTTCTTATCCATCCACCTATCCAAATGTTTTTTAAATGTTGTTGTAGGACCTGCCTCAACTACCTCCTCTAAAAACTCGTAATGTATAGGAAGGAACTGCAGATGCTGGTTTAAACCGAAGATACACACAAAATGCTGGAGTAACTCAGCGGGACAGGCAGCATCTCTGGAGAGAAGGAATTGGTGACGTTTCCAGTCAAGACCCTGTTTCAGCTCAAGACCCTTCTTCAGTCAGTCTGAAGAAGGGTCTCGACCCAAAACGTCACCCATTCCTTCTCTCCAGAAATGCTGCCTGACCTGCAGGGTTACTCCAGCGTTTTATGTATATCCTTTGAAAGCTCATTCCATAGACCCACCTCTGTGTGGGAATCTATGCACATATATCCCTCGATGTCTTTGTTCCTGTGCTCCATTTAAAAGTGTTTTCTCTTAAGTTGCCATTTCTCAAAATTAAGAAATTAAAACAGGACAAATTTAATTTCTTCCCCCCTCCCCCAATAAAGTCAGAAAGCGGGCTTGGTGGAAAAGATACGCAAAGTGCAGTGACTGACGTGAGATAAAAAATGCAAGAAATTATTAGAAACATTTCAGAAGCTTAAACTGATTGATTATTTCACAACCATTTGGACCTGGAATGAGCCACGTGCATCAGCAATGATGGATAATCCTCCTTCAATCATGAAGTAATGGAGCATAAATAAGAACTCCTTCAAATCTGTTGTCAGAACATGAATGACTTTCCCCGAGACAAGCTTTTAAGGAAGACAGATTCCCTTTTAATTGGCAGCCTGGCACACAGCCATTTCAACATTAAGGGAAGATTAGAGTTGTCACACCAGTTCAATGCTATCTAAATATCAAATAAAGTCATGAAATATTCAACAGCTGTGTGTGGCAGCATTTTAAGACATCCTTGAAATTCTAATGCAGCTGATGGTAGGTTATCATAATTATATACCTTACCAATCATTATCGGCAGAGACTATGGACACACAGAAGGTCTTTGTTGGACAGGTTATTTCTGTTTTGGCCATGTATGCAAAAAGGCGGTGAATTCCAAATAACTCGTTGGAAAAATGCTTTTTCGATTAAGGTCCAAAGAAACAAAAAAAATAGCCCTGAGATTCTTTCTTGGCATTAAGAAGTTATTCATTAATTATAAGAAAACACTGCTGTTATGTTTCTACCAACCCAGGACAGGGCCCACAGGTGAACGTTCTCAGTTTCCCTGACACATGAGAATACAATTTGATCCAAGTAATTGATTTAGAGCCGCCATATTTTGTCTTGTTTAGATTTAACCGCTGAATTACAGAGATCAACAGTCAGAAAATATGGAGCAGATGTCATCTTATCTTATGGGCAGATAGACATGCAACACAGAAGAGTGCTCTTCAGTCCAACTCGTTCGAGCCGACCCTCTAAGCTAGTCCAATTTGCACATATTTGACCCATATCCCTCGAAACCTCTCCTTTCCATGTTCCTGTTCAAGTGTAATTTTACTATTATAGTACCTGCCTCAACTACCTCCCCATGCAGCTTATTCCATATACTCACCACCCTGTTTGAAAATGTTGCCCTGCAGCATTTGGAGATGCCTCCAAGCAGGAGAAATGTGCTTACACAAATACAAATTGTTTCTGAAATGCTGTGCTTTCTAGAATGCTGGTTCATAAGGCTTCCACTTGGAATTCATCAGGAGCAGAAATGTTCTAGTGGGGATTGTTGCAAGTACAAGGTGGTGCACACAATGCTGTTTGTGACGTGGATAATATTCTGATTTATGACAAAACTCAGACTCTATATAGCAGGATCTTAGAAGCAGTGCTGAAATCTGTTAGGTGAAGATGGAATTGCTTTAAATGCCAAATTAACTTTTGTAAACCCATGTTGAATTACTGGGATGCATCATAAATCAGGAGGAGAATATATTGAAAATGTATATCACAGAGATGGATCTATTTCTGAAGGTCACCAAAGTTTTTGCTACTTCCAAGCTATGACATCATAGAAACATAGAAACATAGAAAATAGGTGCAGGGGTAAGCTATTCGGCCCTTCGAGCCAGCACTGCCATTCAATATGATCATGGCTGATCATCCAAAATCAGTACCCCCTTCATTGCTTTTTACCCATATCCCTTGATTCCAGGCACGTGCCATCAGGGTAGGAAAGGTAGGCACTGCCTACCCTGACTAAAATTATAAAATTATATTTATTAAATATAAATAGTGAAGGCACAGGAGAATCGATCTCTTAGGTAGGCATAATTCTCCGTGCCTTTCATCCGCAGTACTTGTAATACGCGAAAGTGTGTGCAGCTCTCGTGCCATCAACACTGCTTCAAGCAGTCAATTTCAAGGGGAGCTGAAGGCAGCTGAAGTTCTGCCATTGCACCATGGACTGTGTACTCCGGGTTTTTCAAACATGGATTGTCATTACCTTAATGACAAGAGCGGGTCAGCGGGCTTTGGATAACAGGACAGCTGGAGGTGGAGCTTACTCCTGTGTCAGCGCGAGTAACCTCAATTGGTCCCTTGTTCGCGCTGACACAGGAGTAAGCTCCACCGCCCACTGTCCTGTTATCCAAAGCCCGCTGACCCGCTCCGCTATATGATCTTTGCTCTTGAGCTGATCCCCTCACTATTCAGATGGAGAGCACTGCCAGAGGTGAGCGGGCCGGCAGAAGGTGCCACGGTGGTCGCTCGCAGCCACCCGAGCTACTTCCCTCCCCGGCTACAACGCGGTGGCTCAGTGCCCGGAGTGCTGCGGCAGCGGTGAGTGAGAGGGTTATTGGGATGAACCCCGACCCCCTCCTTCTCAATGCTCCTGCCCTCCCCGCAACTTTACCCCGGCCAGACTCCCCACACTCTGTGAAAGAAACTCTCCCCCCAATTGGTCCCTTGAACTAGTTTTGTCATTCAATAAGATCCCAACTGATTCAACTTGTCCCGGTGTGCTCCCGTTTTTCCCACCATCTCTCCACCTGCCGTCACCCTCCACCCCCCCACCCATTCAGTAATACCGGAAGTTGCGTTTTTGGTTTTTAGGTTGTGTTTATGTGGGGGGGGGGGGTGGGGGTTGAAACGGGGTCTGCTGTCTCTCCTTTGGGGGGAATACGACTTTTTCGTCGTATCCCCCCTCTCTGTCTCCGTTTGCGCTGAGGCCTAATGGCGGAGCTGGCGACCTCGGGACTCCGGAGGCAGCCTGTCAGGACTTGCTCTGGGCTCGCTCCCGTGAGGGCGGCCCAGCTCGGGGCTGGAGCTGCGCTCCCGTGAGGACGGCCTGGCGAGGGGCCGAGACTCTCCCGCGAGGGGCTGTGGCACTCCCGTCGGAGTGGCCCAGCCCGAGGGAGGAACGGCACTCCCGTCGGAGTGGCCCAGCCCGAGGGAGGAACGGCACTCCCGTCGGAGTGGCCCAGCCCGAGGGAGGAACGGCACTCCCGTCGGAGTGGCCCAGCCCGAGGGAGAACGGCACTCCCGTCGGAGTGGCCCAGCCCGAAGGGAGGAACGGCACTCCCGTCGGAGTGGCCCAGCCCGAGGGAGGAACGGCACTCCCGTCGGAGTGGCCCAGCCCGAGGGAGGAACGGCACTCCCGTCGGAGTGGCCCAGCTCGAGGGAGGAACGGCACTCACGTGAGGGCGATCCGGCTCGGGGCTGGAACGGTGCTCCGGTGGCTGGGACGGCGTTCTGGCGGCGGTGACCTGAGTCCTGGGTTCAGCCGTGGGCCAGCGGCTGCGTATGCTGGACTGGAGGGCGGCAGCTTCGACCACCCCCGGGCCGCGGTGTTTGAGCCGGCCCGTCGCGGGGTTCGGTGAGCCGCGGGACTGTTGTGCCATCGCCCGGTGGGGAATCGCCTCAGCGCAGAGGGAGAAGAGGAGGGAAGAGACAGTAACCCTAAGATTTTTTTGCCTCCACCACAGTGAGGAGGTGCTTGGTGGACTCACTGTGGTGGATGTTAATTTGTGTTTACTGTTGTTTATTATTGTATGATGTATGTATGACTGCAGGCACGAAATTTCGTTCAGACCGTAAGGTCTGAATGACAATAAAGGGATTCAATTCAATTCAATTCAATTCAATTCAATTCAATTCAATTCAATTCAATTCATTCAGTAATTCAGAATTGGAAGCTTTGGGCAAATTGAATTGTTACTTTCTTTATTTTTATTTTTTATTTTTTTGAGCGTAAGAAATTCTATGTCCCGCCAGCCTTCTTTCAAAATTTAGCAACTCAAAATGGGGGTGCGTCTTCGACGCAGGTGCGTCTTCATTGTCGGGAAATACGGTATTTTATTAAGAGATATGGCTTTTGAAGAATTTATAAAAGTTGAGGAAAATTACGAGAGGAAAATAATCTGTGCATGCACGGTTTAAGATTTTTAAAAAGCCGACTGACTGCCTACCCTGAGTAATTACTCACGGCACGTGCCTGCTTGATTCTGTTAGCCCAAAGAACTAAATCTAACTCTCTCTTGACAACATCCAGTGAATGTAGAAAATTATTTTCAAAACATAAAACCAGGCTGCATGCTGGTCACAGAAGCAGAAATTCTTAAGTGATAGAAGCAGAATTATCCTGTATCTGTACACTGCGGACGGCTCAATTGTAATCATGTATAGTCTTCCTGCTGACCACAACGTTTTTCACTGTGCCTTAGTAAACTAAACTAAACTAAAAGATGGCTAAATTATTTGTAGACTTTCAATTCAATGTATTGTATACACAGAAAGTACTTATGACATCATTTTTAACTTTATAAATTGCCTTATATAACCTACAAAACAGGAGTTGGAGCAAGCCATATGCCAGTTCTGCCATTCATTAAGGTTATGGTTAATCTGTTACCTCCAACACCAACCTCATATCCCTTGATTAATTTAGAAGTGAATATTAGGCTCTGCATGGTATAGGTTTAGGCAAGCCTGCAATAGGGCGTTTTTGTGTGGATACCTTTACAATAATGCCCATGTTGAAGACTTGCCAATCAAACGTTAAATCTGCTTCTACTAAGCTGCTATAGTATCCAGAAGACTTTCCAAGGATCATTTTCAAAAGGAAATGAAATGAATGTGACTTTTCTTACTTTGGGTTACTTCAGCCATGTTGACGTTAAATGTCAGTGCATTTTGTGAGATAAAAAATAACACAGAATTGTATCGAACCAATGCATTGAAACAGGGCTATTCGACCCCATTGCATACAAAAAGCTGGAGTAATTCAGCAGGACAGGCAGCATCTCTGGAGAGAACGAATGGGCGAGGGGGGAGGGGGGGGGAGAAGGGGGGTGGGGGAGAAGGGGAGAAGGAGTGGAGACACTTTTAAGAAGCCAGACAACTTGTAATAAGCCAGAGATACACAGCTGTGAAGTTTGGCGGGCATTTAACATTACCGGTCGGTTTTCCTTGGTTCTGAAAACTCGTGTTCAGTGGGCTGTCCCACTTGGGCGACCTAATTGGTGAGTTTAGAAGAGTTTAGGAGAGTTTGAAAAAATGTCATGTTGAAGACCTCCTTCGGCTATGTAGAAGACCTCCTTCGACCTCCTTCGACTATGTCGAAGACTAGCTACGACTAGCTACGACCAACTTCGGGAAATTGGACACCGAATAGTGGAGAGTGAAGACGACCTCCTTCGATCTCCTTCGACCTCCCTTCGAGTATAATGAAGACTATCTACAACTACCTTCAACTACCCTCGATTACCTACAACTAACATGCCGACCTACTACAACCTACTACGACTAAACCTATGAGCAAAAAAAGTATCGATTTTTTCCATGGCGACCTTTTTTTACTCGCGGGCATTTTTCAACATGTTGAAAAATACACCGTGACCTAGCTGAGGCCTCGAGTTAACGGGGACTACTCTCGAGCATGAAGGAGAGTTACAAAGACCTCCTACTACCTCATGTCGACCATGCTACGACAGATGGCACAATGGGCTAAGTGTTCGGCTGGCAACCGGAAGGTAGCCGGTTCGAATCCCGCTTGGAGTGCATACTGTCGTTGTGTCCTTGGGCAAGACACTTCACCCACCTTTGCCTGTGTGTGAATGTGTGTGAGTGATTGGTGGTGGTCGGAGGGGCCGTAGGCGCAGAATGGCAGCCACGCTTCCGTCAGTCTGCCCCAGGGCAGCTGTGGCTACAGAAGTAGCTTACCACCACCGAGTGTGACTGAGGAGTGAATGAATAATGCGATGTAAAGCGCCTTGAGTATTAGAAAGGCGCTATATAAATCCCATCCATTATTATTATTATGCTGCGAGTATGAGTCGAGGGCAAACTCGCCGGAACTCACGGATTTGGTCGCCCAAGTGGGACAGCCCCTTTACGTTTTTTTCCCCCAATTAGCCAATGAAAATGCCCGGTCAGCAACGGAGATTAATTAAAACTACATATGGCAACCTCACCTACCTCGCATGGCGACCCCACTATCACTGCACCTACGACTACAGGATTATTGATTTTCTCCATGGCAACCAATTTCTGGTCGCAGAAAATTTTTCAACATGTTGAAAAATTTGCTGCGACCATACCGAGGCCGTGACGAGTTCCCAGAATGCAGGAACTCCTCGCGACCATGAAGGAGACTCACCAGTGAACATGTGGCGACCATGTGGAGATCATGAGGCGAGCGCAGAGTCTCCTGCACTCGCCTAAAAAGTCGCCTGAGTGGGACAGGCCCTATATTCACTCACCTCTTCATCCTTTCATCCTAATGTACTTTACCCTCGAAGGTATCAGTGCTATTTGTTTCTGCTTTTCCATATGGTAAATATATTTTACGTTCCATGTGAAGTATAATGTTTCTTTGGAAAGATTTCAGCAAACAGGATTTTTTAATTCCTGGATTTGTAAACAATTGATAGCGTGCAGCCATACGTAGAGCATCTGGAGAAGTAAATCATTCACATCAAGGGATCCCGATGGCACGCTTTCAGTACAAACAGAATGATGGAAGTCTACACGAGAATGAATGTCTTTTCCCATTGCACAGTTGTCACTGGTGATTTCTTTTGGTCCTTTTTGTTTTGGAGTAAATAGTATGCATTGAATATGCAATCTAGTCCATCATTCCTTCTGACCGAAGGCCAGCCCTGGCAGAACTATTGCACAGAAATGCGTTCTTGAAAGTGAGGGAATGGAGATCGGATCAGCTTAAAGTCATATAGGAAAGAATTTACACCATGCTGATGTTTAGATGAGAGAGCACCAGCATTTGTTCCTGGGTGGAAGATCATGATTTGTTGCTTTGGGAAGATAAGAAAAATGACAATAGTCAAGAATCAGAGGAAAAGACAAATAATTGGAGGCCCCATTTCAATGATGTGCAGTGAATGAATCTTTGGAAACACTGGAAGAGCCTGGGGTGAATCAAACCATAGGCAGTTTTGAAGAAGAAATACCTCACCAGAGAGATGAAACAATGGACATTCAATATTGTAACTCAGGGTCAAACCATCAAAAGGAAATTAAATGAATGTAACTTTTCTTAGTTTGGAACAGGTGCTAATATAAAACAGGTCAAGCAACATCTGACAAGATCAGGATTACCTTTTCTGGCTCGTCAAAACTCCATCATGGCGTATATCCATGCAAGAAAGTATTCCTCCAGGAGAAGTAAAAATCTCATCTGAGATGAATGAGGCAGACAGAACAAGATTAACTACAAAAGGTGTGGTTCCTGGGAACACAGCACAAATCCTTGAACACACACTTTTTATTTTGCACTACAGTATACACAGTCATTCTTCGGTGAATCATTAACCTTTCTGTGCAATCTTTTGGCTGCTGCTTACTACAGCACTGGGTTCCCCCACCTAATCCTATCCACTCCTGCTCCTAATATTGAGACCGGGCACTGTCTTACTTACAATCTCATTCCGTGGTGGATCAGAAGATAATTAGACTTGAGGTCCAAAAATTACTCAGTAGAGTTCACCAATTTCCATGTTTGTATCAGTAAATTTCCCATAACCCCATATTAAACACAGCAGTGATTTGCCAGATAATGATAGGTGTGGTTCCATGCAATGAAAATGTACAAATTCATGTTTCTGTGTTTTTCTCATGTTGAGAATATAATATTATCAACTGCTATAACTGTTATATTTTTTTAAATACATGCCGGCACTGTGACACAGCAGTAGACTTTCTGCCTTACAGTGCCAGAGACAGGGAGTCACAGGGAGAACATACAAACTCTATACAGATAGCACAAACCCATCAGGATCGAACCCGTGCCTCTGACACTGTAAGGCAGCAGTTCTGACACTATGCACTGTGCTGCCTGTAGCACAGACATAGGCCTTTCAGCCATGCTGCAATCAATCACACATTTAAACTGATACTACCTTAATCCCATTTTATTACCCCCACATTCCCATCAACTCCCAGATTCTACCATTCGTTTGCACACTAATAGCAATTCACAGCGGCCAATTAACGCACTAACCCGCAAGTCGTCTGGATGTGGGATGTGGGGAAACCCCACGCAGCTCTACCAGCTGCACCACTGTGCCGCTACACTTTTTTTTTTTTTTTTTAATTAGAAGTGAGTACAATACAGTGGTACCTTTTTACAGGTTCCCAAAATGATGTTAACATAATACATTCTCTGTACAACTTCATTTTTTTTTTTTAAAGAGAGAAATAAGAAAGAAAGAGATAGTAAAGAATAGAGGAAAGTCTGGTGTGTGTGAATAAAAAGGAGGAAAAAGAGATAGTGAGGAAAAGAAATAAGCAAGAAAAGAAAACAGGAGGGAAATTATCCAATCGCCACAAGGAGATGAGTTTTTATATTATTGATCATCTTTCACCCATACCTGAAACCTTTATTTTTTACGATACTGTTGCACCACATGAATCCAAGAAATCAATAAATGGAGACCAACTCGTTAAGAATTGGTCTTGTTTATCTATTAGGAGGAGTCTCATTTCTTCCAGGTGTGCTGTGTCCAACATATTACTAATCCACATTTTAAGCGTTGGTATAGTAGCATTTTTCCAAACCCATTCAAACCCATTGTGCTGCTACACTTTAAATGTAGATTATTGTTCTTGATTTGCTGTCTATTTCTCTCTCTTAAAGCAATGATTTTGCCTCTCTTTTTCTGTCTGACAGTAAGAAAACTCTAATCACTTCCTCCAGTACTTGCATATGCTCTGTCTTTCCTGTGTTGCCTTCTCAATCCTTAACTTTAATGGTTACTACAGTGGCTTGCAAAAGTATTCATACCCCTTGAACTTTTCCACATTTTGTCACGTTACAACCACAAACGTAAATGTATTTTATTGGGATTTTATGTGATAGACCAACACAAAGCGGTGCATAATTGTGAAGTGGAAGGAAAATGATACATGGTTTTCAAATTTTTTTACAAATAAAAAACTGAAAAGTGTGGCGTGCAAAAGTATTCAGCCCCCCTGAGTCAATTCTTTGTAGAACCACCTTTCGCTGTAATTACAGTTGCAAGTCTTTTGGGGTATGTCTCTACCAGCTTTGCACATCTAGAGACTGAAATATTTGCCCATTCTTCTTTGCAAAATAGCTCAAGCTCAGTCAGATTGGATGGAGAGCGTCTGTGAAAAGCAAATTTCAAGTCTTGCCAGAGATTCTCAATTGGATTTAGGTCTGGACTTTGACTGAGTCATTCTAACACATGAATATGCTTTGATCTAAACCATTCCATTGTAGCTCTGGCTGTATGTTTAGGGTCGTTGTCCTGCTGGAAGGTGAACCTCCGCCCCAGTCTCAAGTCATTTGCAGACTCTAACAGGTTTTCTTCCAAGATTGCCCTGTATTTGGCTCCATCCATCTTCCCATCAACTGCGACCAGCTTCCCTGTCCCTGCTGAAGAAAAGCATCCCCACAGCATGATGCTGCCACCACCATGTTTCACAGTGGGGATGGTGTGTTCAGGGTGATGTGCAGTGCTAGTTTTCCGCCACACATAGCGTTTTGCATTTAGGCCAAAAACTTCAATTTTGGTCTCATCTGACCAGAGCACCTCCCCACTTGTTTGCTGTGTCCCCCACATGGCTTGTGGCAAACTGCAAACGGGACTTCTTATGGCTTTTTTTCAACAATGGCTTTCTTCTTGCCACTCTTCCATAAAGGCCCGATTTGTGGAGTGCACGACTAATAGTTGTCCTGTGGACAGATTCCCCCACCTGAGCTGTGGATCTCTACAGCTCCTCCAGAGTTACCATGGGCTGCTTCTCTGATCAATGCTCTCCTTGCCCGGCCTGTCAGTTTAGGTGGACGGCCATGTCTTGGTAGGTTTGCAGTTGTGCCATACTCTTTCCATTTTCGGATGATGGATTGAACAGTGCTCCGTGAGATGTTCAAAGGTGGGTTTTTTTTTAATAACCTAACCCTGCTTTAAACCTCTCCACAACTTTATCCCTGACCTGTCTGGTGTGTTCCTTGGGCTTCATGATGCTGTTTGTTCACTATTGTTCTCTAACAAACCTCTGAGGCCTTGACAGAACAGCTGTATTTATACTGAGATTAGATTACACACAAGTGGACTCTATTTACTAATTAGGTGACTTCTGAAGGCAATTGGTTGCAATGGATTTTATTTAGGGGTATCAGAGTAAAGGGGGCTTTTGCACGCCTCACTTTTCAGTTTTTTATTTGTAAAAAAATTTGAAAACCATGTATCATTTTCCTTCCACTTCACAATTATGCGCCATTTTGTGTTGGTCTTTCACATAAAATCCCAATAAAATACATTTACGTTTGTGGTTGTAACGTGACAAAATGTGGAAAAGTTCAAGTGGTATGAATACTTTTGCAAGCCACTGTAGGTTAGACTGCTGTTCCCATGGGGTCATTTTAAAATTAGACGGTGAAACAATTTTGGGCTCTGAGGTGCAGGGGAAAGAATAAGTAACAGGACACATCACAAGAACCTGCATTATTTCGGCTATTTTGTACCGTGCCAAATTGCTCACTCAAACTACTAGGCGGGGATTTTTTATTTGCTTAAGCTCTGATACTCCTTATCCTATTAAATGGTTCAAACGTATGGTCTGTGGTAGGCAAAGCCAGTTTATTTTTCATGTTAAGTTTCTGTTCTCTTACTTTTCCAAAGGGAGACATGTCAGTGCTGGGTACAGCTTCCTTGCCGGCATTTGGCATTCCATATCAGCACCATCTTTCCTGAAATACTGTAACGCACAAAACAGCTACAAATCTATCATATGTGTTATTTTACTGGAAGCAGGTTAAGAACCGTGCAAAGAAAAGGATAGATTTGCTCAAAGGATTCAGAAAGGGAGCAGAGCAAGGATATTTACAGCCTCTGTGGCTTGAGAAAATATATACTTGGCATTTGTTGTACATTCCATGAAAGGTTCAGAAAATGATATTTTTGTTCTTATGTTCTAGTTGCTCTTTGCTGTCTCCCCTCTTCATCTAAACAGTCTCCCACTGTTGCATGTGTGTTCTCTCAGATCTGACCTGTGCACCTGCACTCATTTGGCTCCCTGACGCCTTCACTTCCTAGGCTGTGTTGTCTGGGATTACTTTGCCATTCTACCTTTCCACTTTTTGGGGAGAAATTAACGGTATTGCTTTATTATTGTCATGTGTACCACGAAGTAGTGAAAAGCTTTGTTTGCGTGCTATCTAGTCAAATTAAATAGATTATACATGATTTCAATCAAGCCACAAGTATAGCAGGTAATGTGAGGAGAAAAACACCAAAGTGCAGAATGTAGTTTTACAGCCTTGCAGCATTACAATCATAGCAAGAAAGTCCAGCATCTAAGATGAGATAGGTTGGAATATCAGGACTATACCTAACTTATGGAAGAGCCATTCAGTAGCCTGCCAGAAAAGGAGAAGAAGCTGTTCCTGAGTCTGGTGGTACATGCTTTCAAGCTTTTCCATCTTCTTTCCAATGGGAGAGGAGATAAGAGGGAATGACTGGGGTGAAAAAGGTATTTGATTATATTGGCTTTTTCCCGAAGCAGCATGAAACGTAATGGGATTCAATGCTAATAAAAGTCTAAAATCTACATTCCAGATTACTAAAATAAGTAGCCGGGAAGTAATGGAAGTTTTGGTTGAGGTCTTTCAGGATCCTAGCCATGAAGGCGCCGACCTGCAGGGGGTATGGCTGCCTAGCCTGCAGCTGTCTGTTTTTTATTTCTTTTTTCTTATTTTTAGTTAGTTTAGTGTTTTGTTTTTAAGGAGTTCTAGTTTTTTTATGTGTGGGGAGGGGGGGGGGGGAAGGGGGAAACTAATTTTCAGGGTCCCTACCTGGTCGGCGATGCGGCTTTTCTCCGGGCTGCACTTTCGACCCGTCCTCGCGGCCTACCAGCGGGCCTGGAGCGGTATTTCCTGAGGGGACCGCCCGTAGCATCGACATCGGCGGCGGCGGCTGCGGAGCTGCGGGTCCGAGGAGCGAGGGGACCGCCCGGAGCCTCGGCATCGGCGGCGGCAGCGCCGGCATCGGCGGCGGCACCGGCATCGGCGGCGGCGGCACTGGCGGTGGCGGAGCTGCGGGTGTGAGGACGGCGGTGCAGCGCTGGAGCGCCATTGCGGGGCGGGCGGTGCCTTGCCTGGGACGCCGCGCTGGAACTCCGGTGAGCTGGGACCGGCGTTAAAAACATCGCGGAGCTGCGGGCGGCAGCGCTGAAACTTTCCATCGGGAGCCTGGGATCTCGCGACGAGATCGCCAGTTGAGCTCCATTCGGCGCGGCCTTGTCGGCTCCGGAAGCCACGGTCTCGAGTAGGGAGGCGGCCGTTCCAGGGTTCCCAGGCCGCTGAGAGGACTCTCCCGACGCCGGAACATTATCACCCGGCGAGGACGGCCTGGAACATCGGGCCTCCGTAGAGGCAACTGTGGAGGCCTCAATAGGCCCGACTATGGGTGGACATTGGGGATGGGACTGGACTTTGTGCCTTCCCCCATAATGGGAATCATTGTGGGGGGATGTTTTTATGTTAAAGCTATTTATTATTGTTATGTTTGTATTCTTTTTTATGTGCTGCATTGGCAAAAGGAAATTCACTACATCTAGGTGTATGTGACAATAAATCAACCTTTGAACCTTTGAACCTTTGAAGGAGTGGTCCCTGTAGAATGGAGTGTGGAAGATGGCAAATGTAACCCCATAATTTAAACAAGGAGGGACAGAGAAAACAGTGAGCTACAGACCCGTGAGTCTAACCATAGTTGCAGGGAAAATGCTAAAGTCTGTTTCACAAGGCACTTAAAAAAAGATGAACAAAGTCAGCATGATTTCTGAAAACAAAATTGTGTTTGACAAACATACTGGAGTTGTGTGAAGATGTAGCTGGGAGAATAGATGGGAGCATGCCAGTGGAAGTGCCATATTTGAATTTTAATAAAGTTCTATAAAATATGTTAGTGTGCAAATTTTTGAAAAAACTTGAGACGTTTTCAAGTAAGGTAATATATTGGCAGAGAGAGAAAATTAGTTAACAGACAGGAAACAGAAAATAGGTATTTTTTGCAATGGCAGGCTGCTACTAGTGACGTATCACAGAAATCTGTGCTTAGATTCCAGAATCACTCATATTCATCAATGGCTTAAATGAGGGGATAGGATATTACATTTCAAATTCTGCCAGTGACTTCAGGTGTGATTGTGAGTTGTCAGGAGGATGCAAAGGTTCACAGTGCTTTAGGCAAGTTGAGTGAGTGAGCAAATACCTGTACATGGAAGATGCAGTGTAACACGCTAAATGATACATTATCCACAGTTGGAACGTAGCTTTTTGTCAAGGATGTTCAGAGTCCCGTGGTAGGTTTCAAGACTTCTTTATACACAGTTGTTACAAATCCAGAAAAAAGAAGACAAATACACTGACAAACTAAAAAAAATCTAAAAATCATTGCTAGTCAATAAAAATCACTGCTTACAGATAATTAAACAATATCTGGTCTTCTTCTCAATGGCTTAAACCCACTCACTTGATTCATGTCCCTTCCTTAATTGGGCCTGCTTCAAGGGGGCTGGATACCATTACCTCATAACCTTGGTTCAAATAGGGTTTGAGTTACACAGATCTGACTTATATTTGTCAGTTCTAACTGGTTCAGGCTAGTGGCTGGACTCAGGTTCCCTGAGACTCACACCAACAAAAAAAAGCCCAGAATGTCAGTATTATTTAAACATGAGAAGGACTAAGGTATGACAAATAATTTAAAATTTAAAGAATGAAAGGTTACCTTATTGAGAAATATATGAAGCTGAAGGGTTCATTGGCAAGTTCATAGTTATAGTGCCGTGCTTTATTTCAGTGTTCGAATCTTGCTCTCATTGTCGCTTGCAGGGATTATTTCCCCATTATAGAGTCATAGAGGTGCACAGCACAGAAACAGGCCCTTCTACCACCTTGTGCAGGCAGACCATGTTGGCACCTGGGCTTGTCCCATTTGCTTGGATCCCTCTAAACTCGAAGCAAGATGGATGCTGAAAAGTAATTTCCCTAATGGGGTTATCTAGCACTAGTTATAGTTTCACAATAAAGGGACACCCAAGATGTAAATGAGGAGGAATTTCTTCTGAGGGTCATAAATGTTTGAAACATCCATCAACTATGGAGAGCTGTGGAGGCAGAGTGTAGAATGTATTTAAGATTGAGATGAATAGTTACTGCAATGAAGTCTAGCAGGAAAGTGAAGTTGAGTCAAATTGGGATTAGCCATAATCTCATTGAATGTCTAAGCATGCTCGCAAGGCCAACTGGTCTATTGCGGCTGCTCTTACCAATCTCCATTGTAGACGTGAAAGGCTTCCACTGATTCCCCACCTTTCCCTGATATTCTGTAAGGAGAGAAGAAAGAGACGTAGCATTGAGAGTAATCGTCTCTGTTGGATAGAGAACATTTGTTTATGGTGAATGTGACAGAAAGACAAACAGTGCAGTCAGGTGAGATTGATTGTCAGTACTGCTTGGACAGTCAAATAAAGTCAAAGACGTGCAAGACCGAGAAGGGTGGGTGCAACTTCAAGATGTGGAGAGTGATGTCATTGGACTTGTCAGCACAGTCTTGTATGTGTGGTCCTGTAAAGCAGCTAATTTGCAGTTCCTGAACAATCTTCTTCAGTTTGTTAGATCGATGACTAAATAAAATGTTAACTCTGTTTACAACATCTTCCAACTCTTGCAACTTTAAAAATGTTTCAGCACATGAGTACCTTCTTATATTGGATGACTGTTTGACCAAACCTGGAATATTGCTTCCATTTCTGGTCAATGCACTGTGGAACAAAATCATACTCAAGAGAAGATGTTGGAGGGTTTATGGGGAAATATTTGCAGGGAACACTGGAAAAGCTGCAAAAAGAGGTTGAGAGGAGTCTTAACAAAAGTATACAAGACCATTCCTGGTTCAGACAGATAAATAGAGAGAACCTGTTCCCATTAGCAGGTAGTTCAAGGACCAGGAGGAAGTCTAAAGAAATGGACAGATGGCACTTCATTTAGGCCTTCTGAATGCCCAAGTACCCCACAAACATTCTCCTCCCTTCAGTTTTTTTCTGCTGGTTACAACTCAAAAACTTCCAATGGATTTATCAAACATGATATCCCTTTCATAAAAACATGTTCACTCTGCTCTATTATAATTTTCAAAATACACTGCTACCATTTCTTAACTAATGGATTCCAGCATTTTTTTGTTCAGTTTAGTTTATCACCACCGAGGTACTGTGAAAAGCTGTTTTGTTGCGTGCTATCCAGTCAGCGGAAAGCCGATACATGATCACAATCAAGCCATTCACAGTGTACAGGATATAGGGTTTAATGTTTAGTGCAAGATAAAGTCCAGAAAGTCCAGAAAGATCCAATTAAAGATAGTTCAAAGGTCTACAATGAGGTTGGTGGGAGGTAAGGACCATTCTCCTGTTGGTGAGAGGACAGGTATCACTTCCAATTTTTTAATATTCTATCATATTGTGATCTTTCTTTCCTAAACACCCCTTATCTACAGGTCATTAATTAACCCTTTCTCATAATATTGTACAATAAATAAACATGCTCTCATTGATTTCCTAACATGCTGATAAAGGAAACCTTCTCCAAGTTTGTGATCCAGACTACTTCTGCTAATTTAGTTTCTTGGGTCTTCATGTTCATGGTTTCTTAAAACTTCAAAGTTTGGTTTCTTGAAACTTCAAAGCTTCCCATGATTGATGTTTAGGCCTATTAAAATGCAACTTTTATTTCTAGATTTAAACTATGATTTACAATTCCACTACTTCATGGAAACCTATACACAATACCTACAATATTTTCTGCCTCTTGTTGTTACTCTGCTCGACTCAAATTAAATATGCTTCTTCGTTTTCTGAGCCTAGGTCCTTCGTCTCTTATGACTATCGCATTCTTTAATATCAGGGTCATCCTAGCTTCCTTTCCATTTTGCCTATTGCTAAAAGTTACTGTTCCAGAATATTTTCATTTCCAACCTTGGCCACTTGGTCAGCTCGAGGGCACTCGCCTGAAAAACTTCGAGCTGGATCGACCGTCAGCGATGAAACTGCGAGCCGGATCGACCGTCTGCACACACACACACACACACACACACACACACACACACACACACACACACACACACACACACACACACATCGCAAATGCGGGGGCGAGGGAAAGCGGGGGAGCGCTGTCTGAAATTTACACCCGCGATGAACAGGAAGGTAAAAGACGGCTGGCACAGTTATGGTAAGTCATTTAGAGAGCGCGGAGAGGGGGGAGGGGGAGAGATGGCAACAGAAGGGGAGAGAAGAGGGGAGAAATGGGGGGAGAAGGAGTGGAGACACTTTTGAGAAGCCAGACAACTTTTAATAAAGTTTAGCGGGCATTTAACATTACCGGTCGGTTTACTTACATTTTTATTCTCAACGAGCTTTCCCTTCGACTACCTTCGATTACTTTTGATTGCCTTTGATTACCTATGATAGCATTATGACGTACTCCGACCTACCTCGACTAAGCCTACGAGTATAAAAATATCGATTTTTTCCATGGCTTTCTTTTTTTACTTGTGGGCATTTTTCAGCTTGCTGGAAAAAAAACGGCGCAACCTAACTGAGGCCTCGAGTACGCGGGAACTACTCTCGAGCATGAAGGAGAGTTACAAAGACCTCCAAGGACCTCGTGTCGACCATGCTGCAAGTATGAGTCGAGGGCAAACTCTTCTAAAGTCGCGAATTAGGTCCCCGCAGTGGGACAGGCCCTTAACTTGCCCATGCCGTCCAAGATGCCCCAATCATACCAGTTCTGCCTGCCCCATGTTTGGTCCATATCCTTCTAAACCTTTCCTATCCTTGTACCTTTTCATTTGTGTCATTAATTAATCTCCCTTGACACACATGCTTTGTGCTTTTAAAGAGACTTAATTTTTTTATTTTCCCCATATTTTCCTGCTCTGACTGTATGGGACGTATGCATATATCTTAGAACATAGAAAAGTTCAGCATTGGATACATAATTGAAGTGAAATAAAATTATAGGGCTGAGAAGAAAAAGCAGGAGAGTGTAACTACTTAGATAGATCTACCAAATAACCAGCAGAGACACCAGAGAGTTGTCAATCTGTGGTTTTCCCCCAGAGGGTTGTCAATCTGTGGAATTATCTGCCTCATAAGGCAGTGGAGGTCAATTCTCTGGATGCTTTCATGAGAGAGTTAGATAGAGCTCTTAAAGATAACGGAGTCAAGGGATATGGGGAGAAGGCAGGAACGGGGTACTGATTGTGGATGATCTTCTTCTGTCGTATGTCTTTTAGACCTGCAGCTCCGTTGAGGCGTGCCAGGCCAACGTGTCATCGTCCAGGTCAATCAGACCTCGTTCACCATTCGGTGGCCGGTGTTTGGGGCAACTGGTGACTATGTGCTCCACTGCCTTTTGTGGATGATCAGCCATGATCACATTGAATGACGGTGCTTGCTCGAAGGGCCGAATGGCCTACTCCTGCACCTATTGTCTATTGTCTATTGCCTCCTTCTGATCTGTTTCAAGGCCTGTTTCCCTGCAGCCAAATGATATTCCAAGGGTAAACTTTATTTTACAAGTAGGCAGGTAATAGTAAGAATAACTTTCACACCCAGTGCAATATTACTATCTACGTATTGGTATCGGTATTGGCTTATTATTGTAACATGTATCGAGACACAATGTTATCCAGTCAAATCAGATCGTAGTATACACTACAATCAAGCCAAACACAAGCACAACAGGTAGTGGAAAGAGACAAATACCAGCGTGCAAAATATAGTTTTACAGCATTGCAGTATTACAGTTCCAGATAAATAATCCAATGTCCGCAATGATGTAGGTTTGAAGATCAGGACTACATCAGAGCTTATTGGCGGACAGTTCAGTACTTTGATAACAGCGGGGAAGAAGCTTTTCTTGAATTTAATGGTATGTGCTTTCAAGCTTTTGTATCTTCTGTTTGACTGAGAAGGGGAGAAGAGGCAATGACCGGCTGCAAAAGGTCCATGATTATGCTCCCTACATCTATTCAACTAGAATTGAAAAGTAAACTCTGACAAGGCACAAAACTGATGTTTGCCCCCCTCTTTGCCCCTCTCTGCCCTCCTCTCCCCTCCCCCCTCCACCCCCCCCTCCCCCCTCCCCCCTCCACCCCCCCCCCCCCCCCCCCACTCTCGTCCTGCAAATTAGGTTATAATTACTCAACCTGACACAAAAGTGCCTGGTAAATTGGTTGCTCATAATCAGGGTGATAGTGACTTGGTTGTCTTCAGCCTGAGTAACTCAAGACCAAGGGTGGAAAGTCTTCAATCAAGAACCGAGTGGTAGTGACTGCTGCAGAAAGAGGGAAGGGATGTCTTGTGTTGAGACAGTACCATTTACTACCTCAAAACACCACAATGTATAACCTTATAACCATATAACAATTACAGCACGGAAACAGGCCATCTCGACCCTTCTAGTCCGTGCCGAACACGTATTCTCCCCTAGTCCCATATACCTGCGCTCAGACCATAACCCTCCATTCCTTTCCCGTCCATATAACTATCCAATTTATTTTTAAATGATAAAAACGAACCTGCCTCCACCACCTTCCCTGGAAGCTCATTCCACACAGCCACCACTCTCTGAGTAAAGAAGTTCCCCCTCATGTTACCCCTAAACTTCTGTCCCTTAATTCTCAAGTCATGTCCCCTTGTTTGAATCTTCCCTACTCTCAGTGGGAAAAGCTTATCCACGTCAACTCTGTCTATCCCTCTCATCATTTTAAAGACCTCTATCAAGTCCCCCCTTAACCTTCTGCGCTCCAACGAATAAAGCCCTAACTTGTTCAACCTTTCTCTGTAACTTAGTTGCTGAAGCCCAGGCAACATTCTAGTAAATCTCCTCTGTACTCTCTCTATTTTGTTGACATCCTTCCTATAATTAGGCGCCCAAAATTGTACCCCATACTCCAGAATTGGCCTCACCAATGCCTTGTACAATTTTAAAATTACATCCCAACTTCTATACTCAATGCTCTGATTTATAAAGACCAGCACACCAAAAGCTTTATTTACCACCCTATCTACATGAGATTCCACTTTCAGGGAACTGTGCACAGTTATTCCCAGATCCCTCTGTTCACCTGCATTCTTCAATTCCCTACCATTTACCATGTACGTCCTATTTTGATTTGTCCTGCCAAGATGTAGCACCTCACACTTATCAGCATTAAACTCCATCTGCCATCTTTCAGTCCACTCTTCCAACTGGCATAAATCTCTCTGTAGACTTTGAAAATCTACTTCATTATCCACAACCCCACCTATCTTAGTATCATCTGCATACTTACTAATCCAATTTACCACACCATCATCCAGATCATTGATGTACATGACAAACAACAGTGGACCCAACACAGATCCCTGTGGCACCCCACTAGTCACTGGCCTCCAACCTGACAAACAACCATCCACCATTACTCTCTGGCATCTCCCATTCAGCCACTGTTGAATCCATCTTGCTACTCCACCATTAATACCCAACCATTGAACCTTCTTAACCAACCTTCCATGAGGAACCTTGTCAAAGGCCTTACTGAAGTCCATATATACAACATCCACTGCTTTACCCTCATCAATTTCCCGAGTAACCTTTTCAAAAAATTCAAGAAGATTAGTCAAACATGACCTTCCAGGCACAAATCCATGTTGACTGTTCCTAATCAGACCCTGTTTATCCAGATGCTTATATATATTATCTCTAAGTATCTTCCAACAAAGTACCTATCAAGTGTGTATGTACACACAGCAAGCTTCCATGGAAACCATGGAACAATGACGAGACCATCTGCTTCGGAGGTGCATGGAAAATATTAGTTTTGTTTGGAGATACAGCTTAGAACCAGGCCCTTCAGCCCAATGTCTACGGTGACCATCAATTACCCATTCACATTAGTTTAATGTTATCTCACTTTTCCCACTCCTTACAAACAAGGGGCAATTTACAGAGGCTACACACATGTACACTCTGCACTGGCAGCATCCAAGGATGGAACCCGGGTCTCTGGCGTTGTGTGGCATTGGCTCTACTGGCCGCACGATGCCATTCGTTTTGGCTAAGATTCTCCTGCTATTTCTCAAAACAGAGGCATGTGAAATTCCTCGTATGTCGCAAAAAATACTCGGCTAATAAAGTATGATTTTGATTATTAGTATGATTATTATGATCTGCCTGCAAGGGCAGGGGAAACTGTATTAGCATCTCATCCAAAAGGCGGCAAGTCAGTACGACAGAGCTCATTGAGTATTAAACTGGATTTTAGGTTCAGACATGTAGAATATAATGTGAACCCAAATACTTCTGACTGAGAGGGGAGGGAAATAAGCATGACTAACATCACTCCCTCCCCCATCATTGCCTGTTGCAGATTGTGTATCCTCGGCTGCCGCAGGATGTACACCCTCTGTTGTGCCTTTTTGACTGTGGAGTCGATGGTGGCCCCCATTTGTTATGGTTCCAAGGAACTTAAAATACTCCACATATGTGACTGTTGATGGTGAGTGGGGGGAGGGGGAGCTTTCCTTAAAGCTCCTTTCAATTCCACTGTCTTAAGAGCATTGAGCTCCAGGTTGTTACGAAGGCACCAGGACACCAGCTGAGTCACTTTCTGTCTGTAGGCAGATTCCTCCCCATCCTGGATCAGTCCAATCAGGGTTGTGTCGTCCGCAAACTTGAGAAGCTTGACAGAGAAGTCTGTGGAGGTGCAGTTGTTAGTGTAGAGAGAGTAAAGGAGAGGGGAGAGTATGCATCCTTGCGGTGCTCCTATGCTGAGGGTTTGCGGGTCCGAGATATGCTTTCCCAGCCTCACATGCTGCTTCCTGTCTCTCAGGAAGTTGGTGATCCACTGATAGAGGGGTTCAGGCACAGTCAACTTGGAAAGTTTGGAGTGTAGTAGCTCTGGCACAATGGTGTTGAATGCAGAGCTAAAATCAAACAAGATCCTTGCATAGGTCCCCTGGTGGTCTAGGTGCTGGATAATGAAGTGCAAGCCTAGGTCGACTGCATCATCCACTGATCTATTGGCCCGATATACAAACTGCAGAGGGTCCAGCAGGGGGTTTGTGATATTTTTCAACTGGGCCAGCACGTCGTTCAAGGGTCTTCATGACTATAGAGGTCAGTGCGACAGGCCTCTAGTCATTAAGACCAGTAATCCTTGTCTTTTTGGGTTCAGGGACAACAGTGGAGACTTTGAAGCACGCAGGGACAGTACAGATTTGCAGGGACTGGTTGAAAAGCAAAGTTTTCCATTATTATGGTTTCAGATTGAACAACTAAGAGATGAGAAAATGGACCAAGTGCTCTATTGAAGTACAAATATAGATAAGTTAACCATCTTGTGTGTAATTATTATGTAGTTTAGTGTCGTTCTGTGCAACCTGAACTAATGGATTGACTGATCACCTTCTCAGATTTCCCTGAGAATCAGTGTTTGTAAATCAGAGCACACAAGTAACACAACAGAAAACAAGGTCTCAACTCCAAATTCCAATGGGCATTTGGCAATAATTCGAGCTATATCAATGGTTCATAACTTTGAAGGAACTTTGAGTTGAAAATTGATTTTTCTGCTGTGTTCTTTGTACCAGGGGTGTTCAAAACATGATTTTCAATCAAATCTGAGATGGTGACCAGCCAACCTTCTTATTTACTTTTATTTGGTACAGAATCAAATCATCCAACACCAAGCAATTTATATACGTCACCGATAAACCGTCAATGTTGGCTGGATTTTGGTCTTGAAAGTAATTGAAAAGTCATTGAATTTATAGCTGTTCCAAGTGTACCAACCCTGACCTCTATAGGATCCTCCCTCATCCTCCTGCGCTCCATGGAATAAGCGACCCAGCCTATTCAACCTTTCCCTATAGCTCACACCCTCTAGTCCTGGCAACATCCTCGTAAATTATTTCTGAGCCCTTTCAAGCTTGGAAATATCTTTCCTATAACATAGTGCCCAGAACTGAACACAATATTCTAATTGTGATCTCCCCAACGTCTTATACAACTGCAACATGACCTCCCAACTTCTATACTCAATACTGTGACTGATGAAGGCCAAAGTGCCAAAAGCCTTTTTGGCCATCTTATCTACCTGCGACTCAACCTTCAATGAAACATGCATTTGTACTCTAAGATCCCTCTGCTCTACAACACTACCCAGAGGCCTACCATTTAATGTTTAGGTCCTGCCCTTGTTCAACATCCCAAAATGCAACACCTCACACTTCTCTGTATTAAATTCCATCAACCATTCCTCCGCCAACCTGGCCAACCATCTTCACTATCTGCAAAACCACTATCTTTAGTATCATCAACAAACTTACTATTCTTTGTATGATCTCATCCAAATCATTGATGTACTGTAGATGATAACAGTAATGGGCCCAGCACCGAACCCTGAGGCACACCACTAGTCACAGGCATCCAGCCTGAGAAGCAACCTTCCACCATTACCCTCTGCTTCCTTCCATGGAGCCAATTTGCTATCCATTCAGCTATCTCTCCTTGGATCCCATGCGATCTAACCTTCCAGAGCAGCCTACCATATGTCGAACTGAAATCCATGTATACAACATCTACAACTCTACCCTCATCAACTGTTTTGGTCACGTCTTCAAAAAAATCAATCAGATTTGTGAATGACCTCCCACGTACAAAACCATGCTGACTATCCCTAATCACCCCTTGCCCATCCAAATGCCTGTATATCCTATCCCTCAGAATATTCTCCAGTAATTTACCAACTACAGAGGTTAAGCTCACTGGCCTATAGTTCCCCGCATTTTCCCTGCAGTCCTACTTGAAAAGAGATACAACATTCGCCACCTTCCAGTCTTCTGGCACTTCTCCTGTATTTAAGGGTGACTCGTAAATTTACGAGATGTGAATCATTTCCACCGCAATGCCCAGCAATCAGTGTTCAGGGTCATGCATTAAGAAGGCCCACTTAACCGAAGAATTAGAGAGTTTCTAATTTTGGAATCAAGCCAAATCTTGTCAGTAATTTCAGGAGAAATATAAAAGGAAAAAAATCATTTAAACTGCTCCAGCCAAAATGGCGGGGATGCCTTAATCACAAGCTTCTTCATTAAGGGAATTGATTCTGTCTGCCATTTGACCCTCTGAAAGTAGTACTCGAGTAAAGTCAATAAAATTGCATCTGTTTTTTCTTCAGGCAGTGGTGCCATTTCTGCAACTATTCCTAGACTGTCTAGTAAGGCAAGAAGCCTTCATTCACACACATGTAGTCTACTGTGTTCCCTATGATAAGGTGATCTCTGTAAATCAGTGGTAGTTCTTGTGCTTCTTAGACAGGAAACTGAAGATTCCAATCAGGACTCCCCATCTTTAATTCCATCTGCACTTCACGCTGCATCAGGAAAGCAGCCAACATTATTTAAAATCTTCCCCATGCCGGTCATTCCTCCATCTTCCTACTCCCATCGGGAGATACAGAAGCTTGAAGGCACGGACTGCCAAACACAGGAATAGTTTCTGCCCCTCTGTTATCAGGTTTCAGAACTGTCCTTCCAATTGCTGGGGTACAGTCCAATTAATCTCTACCCCATTGTGGATATTGGACTTTATTTCTGGAACTGCCGCGCAACGATGCTATGAACTATATTCTGCACTCTGTATCTTTCTCTTCGCTCTACCTGTTGTACTTGGGTTTGGCTTGATTGTAGTTGTATGTGGTATTATTTCACATAGCATGTATAACAAAGCTTTTCACTGTACCTCGGTTCACATGACAATAGTAAACTAAACCAAAATCAGGTGAAAGGACCTCAGGGAGGACACAAGGTTATATGCGTATGATTGAAGACCTCATACTGTGCAGTATGCTATTGATGGAGAGCTGCAGTATCAGAGATGCTGTCTTTTATAGTGAGTTGTGGATCTAAGACCCTGCTCATCTTCTCAGATCTAAAGGCAGATCTAAAGAAAGAGTAGATCCCAGTACTGCAATAAAGCACTTCTCGAGTCATAGAGTGACGCAGTGTGGAAGCAGGCCCATCAGCCCAACTTTTCCACACCGACCAACATGTCCCAGCTACACTAGTCCCACCTGCCAGTATTTGGTCCATATCCCTCCAAACCTGTCCAATCCATGTATCTGTCTAACTGTTTATTAAATGTTGGGTTAGTCCCTGCCTCAACTACCTCCTCTGGCAGCTTGTTCCATACATCCACCACCCTTTGTATGAAAAGGTTACCCCTTAGATTCCTATTAAATCTTTTCCCCTTCACCTTAAACCTATGTCCTCTGGTCCACGATTCACCTACTCTGGGCAGAGACTCTATGCATCTAGCAAGAGACTCTGTGCACTTCAGTGGATTTAGTTTGGTTTAGAGATTCAGCATTGAAACAGGCTCACCAGGTCCCATCTGATCATCGATTATCCCGTTCACATAGTTCTATGTTATATTCCACTTTGTAATCCACTCCATACATACTAGGGACAATTAACAGAGACCAAGCCCGCACGTCTTTGGGATATGGGAGGAAACCGGAGCATCCGGAGGAAACGCACGTGGTTTCCAAGAGAAACCCCAAGAGAAAACCCGTTATCATGATCATACCGAGTCTCTGGCTCAGTGAGGCAGTAACTCTATTAGCTGCATCACCGAGCCGCCCTTTATATTATTACCGTTACATTATTAGTTGTAGTTCATGCAATTGCATTCAATTGCAATTTCAAAAGTTTGCGGTTTAATTCCCACCTCGTAGCCTGAACACAGAAGTGGTTGCTGGCATAACTCAGTGAGTAGAGGTAGTTCTACAACAAAGTGATTGTTGCATTCATAATAAATCTCGTGTTATAGAAACTCGCGTTAGAAAAACAATTGTGTCAATGGGGGGAAAGGAGTATAGGTGCTTTAGAGAGTTTCAGACCTGCAATAACAATGTTTTTATCCCTCGTAGGATTTTCAAAAATAAAAGTCTTTGTAATAGCTTTAATTTTATTTATGTTTCTGCAAGCTAAAGATACTAAAGGCTCCGTGTTACATTGCTTCACAGAGTATCCTTGTACGTGTCAATGGAAGCGATTGCTTGTCAACATCTATGGCACCCACGGTGGAGCTGACAGACTGTTTTCTTAAGAGACAGTGGTGTCTGATTACTGCAGGGACGTCAGAGACCTGGACTTTTTTTAACCAAGACAGGTTTTGTTTCTGTTTGTCAATTTCCAAAGCAGCTTTTAAGTAGTTCTCCAATTCCCAGTCATAATCGCTTCATATCACATTTGGCCCATATAATATAAATAATGTTCCCAGCTTCATCAATTGCACTGCATCCAATCCAGTGTGTAGAATCATGTGTTATAGCAGCACTACCTGCACTGCACGAACACAGGGTTGTCTGTGAGATACAAAGTTAAAGTGAGGCTCGATCTGCTCTTTCAGATGGATGTAAAACATCCCACGGAATTATTTCATTAGGATGAATGGGAGTTAAGTATCATAAGACATAGGAGCAGAATTAGGCTGTTCGGCCCATTGAGTCTGCTTCACCATTTGAACATGGCTGATCTATTTTTCCCTCTTAACTCCATTCTCTTACCTCTTCCCATAACTTTTGACACCCTTACTAATCAAGAACTTATCAATCTCCATTTTAAAAATACCCAATGACTTGGCCTCTTTGACAATGAATTCCTCTGGCTAAAAAAAATCCTCCTCATCTCCATTCCAAAGGTACATCAAACAACATGGACCACAATTGTCAGGTCAATTTTGGAAATGGGATGGGCTGAATTATACTGTGCACATTAATCTGGATATATCAAAGCTACTCATGCAGTTTGGAGTCTTACTAAGAAAAAAAATTACAAACCTGGACTTAGAACATAGAACAGTACAACTCAAGATCAGGACCTTCGGCCCACAATGTCTGTGCTGAACATGATCCACATCCCTCCATTCCCTACATATCCATGTGCCTATCCAAACGTCTCTTACATGCCACTAATATATCTGCTTCAACCCCCCATGTTGTTGCTATGAACAATATATTAGTTTTATCAAATCCCAGTGGTTGGATGAGTGCTGCAAATTCACTTTTATTTTAAAGTTATAAAAAAGAAGCTTTTTCAGCTGTATTCAGTGTTGCAAGTTACCATTGACTGATGCGAAGCTATGGCATATTATTGAATAGAGACAGAATAAAATCCTTTGCATTTCATCTGATTTTACTGACCTTACTACTTCTGCCTGTTTCCAACCAACCATTTAAAAATGATACCCCTTAATATGATTGGCAATTAATAATTGAATTTTATGAATGAAAGTGAGATTGTATGTAGGACATTTTTGTAAGTGGGTGAAGTGAAACTGACAGAAGATTCTCTGTATAAGGAGCAGTCAAAGCTTCATAAATGGTGCAGAAACAATTTTAAAAAAAGCATGAGTAAAGGTAATTAAAATTAAGTTAACTTTTTCTTAACTACAGTAGAATTTAAAGAGAGCATTAAATCTAAGGAAAATCTTATAACGCTACTGGGAAAAGCAGTAAGGCTGAGGATCAGGAAAGATGATCAAGAAATTAATTTTTAAAATGGAAAAATCGTATCTAAAAGTAAACTAGTGAGAAATATAAAAGCAGATTGTAAGAGTTCTATAGTTACCTGAAACCAAAAATACCAGTAGGGTGAAATATGAAACCTGTCAGGAAATTGAGAATCTGGAATGGGGAATAAGGTAATGGCAATGCAATTAAATAAACATGACCCGAAAAAGACCTCAAAGTGTGGCGAAATATTGGAAACCCAAGGGAAACCCAAGCAAAACAAGGAAGTGAAGGAAAATACCATGAGAGAAGTTTTGAGCCTGAAAACTAATGTCCCAAAGACCCGTCGATCTATTTCCCAGAATTTTTAAAGAGGTGGCTTTAGACATAGTGGCAATCATATTCCAAAGTTCTTCAGATGCTGGAATGGATAGTAAAATGTGACTCCGCCCCACTCTCCCACATATCATGGATTAAGAAATGAGGGGTAGAAAAATTCTGAGAATGATCAATATGTTAGCTTGATATTAGTAATTGGGATCTATAATAAAGAATGTGATATCAGGGCATTTCACGATTATGGAGGCATACTGTACAGAAACAGTCCCTATGGCCCACCAAGTGCTCTCAATAAACAGGCACTCATCTTCAGTAATCCTAGGTCACTTTCCCCATATTCCCATCAACTCGCTTCACAATCACTCACCTACACAAGGGGGAAGTTTACAGTGGCCAATTAACCTGCCAATCTGCACATCTTTAAGATGTGTGAGGAAACCCAGGTACATTGAGATTATTGAGTCTAAAAACTGATAAATCCCAAGAACCTTGACCTACTTCCCAATTTTGGAAGAGGTGGCATTAAAAGTATCTGCAATCCAGGCACGTGCCATCAGGGTAGGCAAGGTAGGCACTGCCTACCCTGACTAAAATTATAAAATGGTAATTATTAAATATAAATTGTAAAGGCATGGGAGAATAATGCCTACCTAAGAGGCATAATCCTCCGTGCCTTTCATCCGCAGTGCATGTAACACGCGAAGGTCTGTGCAGCCCACGTGCCGTCGACGATGCTTCAAGCCGTCAATTTCCAGGGGACTGAAGGCAGCTGAAATTCTGCCTTTGCAGTACTGCACATGCGCAGCGCAAGTTTCTTGGCGGGTTTTTCAAACATGGATTGCCATTATCTTAAGAGAATCTTAAGAAACAAAGAGAGAAGAATGGAGTTTGTGTACAAATTATGTGGTAAGTAAATTTATTGGTGCTATATGTTTTTAAATACCGTATTTCCCGGCAATGAAGACGTATTTTTTACACAAAAGTAAGGCACGCAAATTTACATGTGTTTTGGAAGCCGAAGTTGGAAGGTTGTTAGCCAAGAAAGATAGACAGCCAAGTCTATCCCTCATTGCTGGCAGCTGATGGGAAGTGGCTGTAAAAGGACAGCGCTGCTGGGGAGGGGAGAGTTCCTTTCACAGCGTGTGAGGAGTCTGGCCCCGCAACTTTACCACTGGCACAGACTCCCCACACGTTGTGAAAGGAACTCTCCCCCCAATTGGTCCCTTGAACAAGTATTGTCATTCAATAAGATCCCAACTGATTCAACTTGTCCCAGTGTGCTCCCATTTTTCCCACCATCTCTCCACCTGCCGTCACCCTCCACCCCCCATCCATTCAGTAATTCAGAATGAAGGAGATATGGAAGCCTTGGGCAAATTGCTTTCTTTATTTTTATTTTTTTGAGCGTGAGAAATTCTATGTCCCACCAGCCTTCTTTCAAAATTTAGTAAGTCAAAATGGGGGTGCGTTTTCATCGCCGGGAAATACGGTACTTTATTAAGAGATTTGGCTTTTGAAGACTTTATAAAAGTCGACAGTTTACAGAGAGAACAATCTGCGCATGCGCGGTTTAATATTTTTTATAAAGCCGATGACTGCCTACCCTGAGTAATTATTCACAGCGCGTCCCTGCTGCAATCATATTCCAAACTTATTGATTGGTTTGGCTAAGAGGATCCCTTTTAAGTTTGCTTATGGCTTGAAACTAGATGGAACTGTGAAAAACGATGAGAATACGAGACTCCAAGCAGCCACGAGAGAGAGATAAGAAAAACATGGCAGATAGATTACAATGTGGAAACATGAGGTTATTCACTTTAGTTTAAAGACAGGCATAAATGTTGAGATTTTTGCTAAATGCAGAGAAGTTGGAAAATATTGATAGTCAAAGGAACCTCGATGCTCTTGTACCAGTCACTGAAAGACAATGTGGAAATGCAGAAGGCAATTTGAAAAGCAAATATAAACAGAAAATGCTGAAATGCTTAGCAGGTCGATACAACACTGATGAGAGAAATAGTTATGCTTCAGGACAATTGCCCCTCATCAGAAGCCAAATTGTATGTTTGGCTTCATTACAAAATGATTTGAGTAAAAGAGCAAAGATGTCTTACCAGAATTGAATAGGATCTCAATAAGATCACATCTGGAGCATTGTGTACAATTTTGTTCTTCTTACTTGGAAAATGATAAACTTGTTATGGAGGAAGTATAGCAAAGATTCATCAGACTGATTTCTAGGATGGCAGGTCAGTCATATAAGTGAGATTGTGTTGCTTGGTCTGTCTGCTCGAGAGTTTAGAAAAATGAGAGGTGATCTCTTTGAGACAAACTGAATTTGTAGATTGGTTTGGCAGGATAGATACAGGGAAGCTGTTTGCAATATCACAAAATAAGGAATTCAGTATTATGGACTAAAGGAGGAGAGATTTCTTCAATTACCGGGTGATGATTTTTTAGATTTTTCTGCCCTCGGAGCACAGACATTGATTGCATTCAAAACATAAATCTCTGGATGACAGAGAAATAAGGGGACAGTGCAGGAAAATTATGTTGAGGTAGATGATCTTATTGAAATGACGGAGTAGGCCCACAGGACCAAAGAGCCTACTTGTGCTCCTATAATGTTCTTAAAGATTTGTTATATTATGTTATCATACATTCATTTTGATCATTCATGTACTGAAAAATTTACCGTCACCTATCGTGCAGTATTATCCTTTCATTGCAAATCATCAAATTTTCCACGGTAGACAAAAATGCTGGAGAAACTCAGCGGGTGAGGCAGCATCTATGGAGCAAAGGAAATAGGCTAAGTTTCGGGTCGAGACCCTTCTTCAGACTGATGAGGGGGCGGGAAGAAGAAAGGAAGAGGCGGAGACAGTGCACTGTGGGAGAGCTGGGAAGGGGAGGGGAAAGAAGGAGAAAGCAGGGACTACCTGAAATTGGAGGTCAATGTTCATACCGCTGGGGTGTAAACTACCCAAGCGAAATATGAGCTGCTGCTCCTCCAATTTACGGTGGGCCTCACTCTGGCCATGGATGAGGCCCAGGACAGAAAGGTTGGATTCGGAATGGGAGGGGGAGTTGAAGTGCTGAGCCACCGGGGATCAGGTTGCTTTTTGCGAACTGAGCGGAGGTGTTGGGCGAAGCGATTGCCAAGCCTACGCTTGGTCTCACCGATGTAGAGCAGCTGACACCTAGAGCAGCGGATGCAATAGATGAGGTTGGAGGAGGTGCAGGTGAACCTCTGCTGCACCTGGAAAGAGTGCTTGGGTCCTTGGATGAAGTCAAGGGAGGAGGTAAAGCGACAATTGTAGCATTTCCTGCGGTTGCAAGGGAAAGTGCCAGGAGAGGGGGTGGTTTGGGTGGGAAGGGCCGAATTGACCAGGGAGTTACGGAGGGAGCGATCTCTGCGGAAAGCCGAAAGGGGAGGAGATGGGAAGATGTGGCCAGTGGTGGGATCCCGTTGGGGGTGGCGAAAATGCCGGATAATTATTTGTTGTATGTGACGGCTGGTAGGGTGGAAGGTGAGGCCAAGGGGGACTCTGCCCTTGTTACGAGTGGGGGGATGAGGAGTGAGAGCATAGTTACAGGGTATAGAAGAGACCCTGGTGAGAGCCTCATCTATAGTAGAAGGGGGGAACCCCCGTTCCCTAAAGAATGAGGACATCTCCGATGCCCTGGTTTGGAACACCTCATCCTGGGTGCAGATGCGGCGTAGACGGAGGAATTGGGAGTAGGGGATGGAGTCCTTACACGAAGCAAGTGTAGTCCAGATAGCCATGGGAGTCAGTGGGTTTATAGTAGATGTCAGTCAGTAGTCTGTCACCTGCGATAGAGATGGTGAGGTCTAGAAACGGTAGGGAGATATCGGAAATGGTCCAGGTGTATTTGAGTGCCGGATGGAAGTTAGTGGTGAAATGGATGAAGTCAGTGAGTTCTGTAAGGGTGCTGTATAGGTGCAGTATGGGAGGTATGAGAGGTAGTAAAAACAAAAAAAATTAAATAAAGTTCACAAACTGCAGAATTATGCAATAAATGTGCCCTATCTTTGGCAGCTGAACATGGAGAGAATTCATCTCTGGCCATTAATTGTCACTAAGGAATCTGACCAAACGATGTGATGAAGTGATTTGATTCACTGAAATCGCAGCAAAAGAAATCTTCTGAGCCACATCTCACATTTCCGCTCGCAATAGAATCTAATAAAATGTTGTGCTGTCAGGTCTAGCCACAAATCTCTTTCACAGCAAATTCAGAAAGAAAATTGAAACTAGTCATTCTCTGCAATAAATATACCTCCTCCACTCCTTCAGATTAAAAATAAAATTACTGGGGGAAACTGCCACAGTTCAGCACAAAACAAAGTGTGCACAGAACTGCCATCTAAATGAAGGAGACCAAGTTAAATTTGATCAGTGTGGGAAGAGAGCACTGTAAGAATCTGTCTTGCACCCAAGTGGTTCGCCATCTCACTTTTCAATCACGGCTTTCTCATTGATACTGCCAAGTGGCTGGTTTATTTATTGTTTACATTGGAACCTTACAGCATCTGGCAAGGGAATGTATCCGCACCTTATAGAAACGTAGAGAAGTATAGCATGAAAGTAGGTCCTTCGGCCCACATTGTCTGTGCCGAACATGATGCCAAGATATACTAATCTCCTCTGCCTGCATGTGATCCATATTCCTTCATTCCTTGCATGTCCATGTGCCTATCTAAAAGCCTCTTGAATGCCACTATTGTATCTGCCTCCACCACGTTCCAGGCCCCCACTGCCCCTGTGTACCCAACTCATCTTTAAAATCTTCCACTCTCACCTGAAAGCTGTGCCCTCCAGACATTTCCACACTGGGAAAAAGGTTTGATTGCAATTATAAAGTAATGTGGAATGGAAATAATTGCTTTATTTCAGAAATCTATTTTGAGGAGTTATGCTTCAAGCACATTTTATTAATGGGTTGCATATTGAATAAATTACTTCTATAGCAATCAGTTTGTAAGAATCCTGAATATGAAGGTGTAATTGTATTGTGATTGTTTTCTCTATGGACGTTGCACTGAAGCAAATTTGATTGAATTTGACCAGATGTAAATTCACAAGAATGTTTCACCAATGATTGATAACAGATATTTCATTTCCTATTAGTAGATCTAACAGTGATATTTTTTTAACTGGATATAACAGTGATATTTCACCTTAATGCCAAATAAAATGAAGAATATTAGTCGGGTGAGGATTATTCCTTCCATTTACCCTTTGCAACTGGATCCTCGACTTCCTCATCAACAGACCACAATTGGTACAAATTAACAACACCCATGTGCTATCCTTGATAACCATCAGTAAGGGGCACCTCAACTTTGTGTGAACATGCCTTGCTATACCAGTCACACTATACCAATGACTGTGTAGCCGGACAGTTCTAGCTCCTTCTTTAAATTCGCCGAGGACACCACCATTGTTGAACGAATTATGGGTAACGATGAGAGAGTATAGAATGGAGATCAATCATTTTGGTAAATATGACAATTAAACACTCTTGACTCTTAACTCTTGAATGCCAGAGTCAGCAAGAAAATGTAGATTTAAGCACTGCCTGCCTTAGCCCCTCACATCTGCGGAACATCCTACATGGCATCAGAGCAAAACTTTCCATTACGTTTTGCAGTCATCCAAATTCAACATTAGAATGAGATAAGTAACTTGTTGAGGGGGATATTTCAGGGATGAGATGTATTATATCCATAACTCAAGAGCAGGGAGAAGACCAACATCCCACCAAGCTGGGCTGCTTTCACATACATCCCACAAATATGAAAGAACAGTGTGCTGTCATGTCAAATCATTCATTTCTCCTGATGATGCTTTATCTTTCCAATATTGAAGTCGCACATTCTTTAATCTTCATTTAAGTGATGGAAATATTTGGATCCATATGGACAGGTTTTGGAGAGGATGTAAAAGAGGCTTACCAAAATGCTGTTTGGATTAGGGGGTATTGGCTACTAGGAGAGGTTGGATAACCCCATCTACTCTATCCGTTGTTCAAGATGCGGACTCATACATCGGCGAGACCAAACGCAGACTGGACGATTGTTTTGAGGAACGCCTTCGCTCAGCCTGCCTGAACCTACCTGATCTCCCGGTTGCTGGACGCTTTAATTCTCCTTCCCATTTCCACACAGACCTTTCTATCCTAGGCCTCCTCCATTGTCAGAGTGAAGCTAAACGCAAATTGGAGTATCTCATATTTCGCTTGGACAGCTTACAGCCCAGTGGTATGAATATTGATTTTTCTCACTTCAGGTAGCCCCAGCATTCCCTCTCTCCTTATCCCTCCCCCACCCAAGTCGCATTAGCTTCTCATTTTCACCCGACAAACAGCTTTATCATCATTACTTTTTTGCATATTTTTCATTCATTGTTCTTTATCTCTTCATATCACCGTCTATATCTCTCATTTCCCTTATCCCTAACCAGTCTGAAGAATGGTCTCAACCCGAAACGTCACACGTTCCTTCTCTCCAGAGATGCTGCCTGTCCTGCTGAGTGACTCCAGCTTTTTGTGTCTATCTGAGGCCGGATAAACCTGAATTGTTTCTTTTAGAATTCTGGAGGTCATGGGGAAACCTCATAGAAGTACATAAAATGATGAGGAGCATAGATAAAGTCGATAGTCAGAACTTTTTTTCCCTGGGCATAGATTTAAGGTGAGAGGGACAATGTTTAAAAGAGATGTGCGGAGACATTTATTTACTCTGAGAGTGGTGGGTGTCTGGAACGTGTTGCCAGTGGTGGTAGTGGAGGCAGATATAATAGTGGGTTTAAAAGGCTTTTGGCTCGGCACATGAATACACCGGGAATGGAGAGATATGAATCAAGATAGGCAGATGAGATTAGTTTAAGAAGGAACTGCAGATGCTGGAAAATCGAAGGTAGACAAAAGTGCTAGAGAAACTCAGTGGGTGCTGCAGCATCTATGGAGCGAAGGAAATAGGTAACGTTTTGGGCCGAAACCCTTCTTCAGACTGAGGTTAGTTTATCTTGGCATCATGTTCAGCCCAGTCAATGTTGGAGGAAGGCTGTTCCTGTGCTGTATTCTATTTTCTAACATTGTAAAATATTTTTTTCAATTCAACAACATAAAGAAAAGTCACTTCAAAGTATCAGGAGTTACAAGTGACAACTACTTTCAATTTTCATTGTACTGAACTGTGTACCGATGCAAATGTAGAATATTTCATCAGTTACACATAGACATTTTTATTTCAAAAATATATAGGAAGTGGTTCTGAAATTACATGTTTGCATTTTAAGCATTATCTTTTCATGAGAGCACTTGCAAAGGTGTAATAAAATAAATGGGTGCTAGAACCATCAAAACCTTCATCCAAGCTGCATCCATTTTTATTTGTACTGGATGCAGAATCTCAGATCATCTTGAATTTTTTTATTGTTTAAAATAAATTTTCCCTGCAGATGCAAATACCTTCAATCTAAAATGTCAGATTCAGAAGTGAAACAGAGTGTAGCACAGAAATAACTTCAGAGAGTTGTCAAGCCGTCAGCAGCTACTTGTGTTAGTCAAGATAAGAGCTGCCCTTAATCAGCAGTATGTGGGAGACCTGGAAACATAAACTCCTGGCAGAGAAAGAAGAGCAGTTTACTGTTTGACCTCTTGCTCGCCCAGCCTAGGAGAACATAAAACCGTCTGGCAACACAATGTTCAGTTAATGAGCACCTGCACAATGTTTTGATGTTGAGGAGATGGCATTTTGATCACGACAGCTGATGTTGCTGGCAGCGCAGCAAATAAAAGCACAATTGAGTTTACTAATAGAACATCTCAGTGCTTCAGAAATACTCCTGTGTAAGGAAGAGACAGATCAGAAGCTTCTGGAATTCCTTAGATTTTAGTGTGGTTCCCATTGATTGGAAGATTTCAAACGTAACCCCATATTTTAAGGAAGGGAGGGAGGTTGGGGAATTGCAGATCTGTTAGCATGAAATCAATGGTGAGGGAAGTGCTCAGGATGGGAAATAATTATTAGTACTAAAAAACGTAGTTAGAAAAACAATAATTATTGAGACACAAGGAACTGCAGATGCTTGAATCTTGATTAAACACAAAGTGATGAATAACCCAGCGGGTCAGGCAGCATCTGTGGACGGAATGGACAGATGATATATTTAGGATCCAGACCCTTCTTCAGATATTATAAACAGAAGCAACATGGATTTTTGGAAGGGAATTCGTGTTTGACAAAGTTTTCTGAAACTAATTACAATTGATCAGGGGAACAAGCAGATGTGGTGAACTTGGTGCTTCAGAAGACTTCCAACATGGTACAACACAGGAGAATTTTAAACAACAGTGCAAAACTTGACTGTTCACAAATATGGTTAATGGGCAGAAAGCAATATTTAGGAATAAAGGAATTATTTTTGAGTTGGGAAGCTGTGATTCGTTAGGTGCTGCTGGGTTCAGTATTAGGGCCTCGGCTGTTCACAGCTGTCAATGCAAAAAATAATGTGCTGGAGGAACGCGGGTCAACACTTTGCTTTTAGCTTAAGTTTCCAGCATCTGTAGTTTCTTGTTTCGCTTCAACCATAAATGATTTGGTTGAGGGGACCACTTGTGATATATCCAAGTTTACCAATGCTACAAGATATGCAGTGAAAGGAGGGATATGAATCAGGTGCAGGTGGAGGAGATTAGTTTAACTTGGCATCATATTCGGTGTGAACATTGTGGGTCAAAGGGCCTGTTGCTGTGCTGTACTGTTCTATGTGTAAGAAGGAACTACAGATGCTGGTTTATACCGAAGATAGACACAAAATGCTGGAGTAACCAGTTAGGCAGCATATCTGGAGAAAAGAAATAGGTGACGTTTCAGGTCCGAAAACTTCTTCAGACTGAAAGGAATGGCCAGAACAAAACAGGGCAAGCAACAGGTGACCTCAGGAAGGGTGGAGTTCATAATGATCTAATGTTGGCTGGGTTGGCTAAGGTGTGCTATCAACAGGGATACAGGGATGTCAACTGTGGAACTAGTGGAACAACTAGGGTGAGGATGCGGGGAAGAAAGGTGGGGAAAGGAATGCAGGAGTTACTCGAAATTAGAGAAATCAACATTCATATCGCTGGGTTGTAAGCTATTCTACATTCTGTTCTATGTTCTATGATGCAAAGCTAGAGATGGCAATAAGGGCTATGAGGTGAATACAACGTGACATAAGCATATATGAACAAGCTATGTGTATGGGCAAGGACAGGGCAGATGCTATACAATGTGGAACAATTTGAGGGCTTCCATCTTTGTAAAGAAAATGGAAAAATTCCCTTTAAAATAAATGAAAGATGGAAAAAAAATCTGCGTAGATGGGGACTGAAGTCCCTTTCACAAATCATTCATTGTTAATGTGCAGGTGCAGGAAACAATTAGGAAGACAAATAGTTTGTTGGCTTTTATTACAAGAGAATTGGAGTCTTAGAGTAAAGACGTCTTGCTGCCATTATATAAACCCCTGGTGAGATCACATCTGGAACGTTGTGTACAAATCTGGACTCCCTTCCTAAGGAAGGATATACTTGCAAAGGAGGGAGTACAATGGAGGTTCATTAGATTGATTTTTTAATGGGGATTTTTCTAATGATGATTTATCTCGCAGACAAGGGCTATACTCTCTTGCATTTAGAAGAATGATGTGACTCTTTCAAGGATTTGACAGGATACTTGCAGAGTTGCTGTTAGTTTAGAGATGCAGTATGGAAATAGGCCCTTTGGCACAGAGTTCACGCCGACCATCGATCACCCGTTCACAATACTTCTATGATATTCCACTTTCGCAACCCTCCCTTCACACCAGCGGCAATTTACAAAGGCCAAATAACCCACAATCCTGCATATATTTGGGATGTGGGAGGAAACCCACTTGGTCATAGGGAGAACATGCCTTTGACATTTTTAATCCAGGGGTCTGTGGAGACAGAGTATATGCAAAGCAAACATATACCACCAGGGGAGCCCTACGAATGGCAGCCTCGCCAACAGTCTGTCTGTTTTTTCGTCTTTTTTTGTTATCTTTAATGTGTTTTGAAAGTTTGTTTTAATGTTCTCTGGTTTGTTTTATGTTGCGGGGAGGGGGTTGGGGGAAACTTTTTTTTCAGTCCCTTACCCTGCCGGAGATGCGATTTCTTTCTGGGTCGTGTCTGCGCTCGCTCTGCGGAATAACATCTTGGAGCTGGAGGCCTCGCTCGGGACTGATTTTGGGCCCCATCGCGGGGCGTGGACATAATAATAATAATAATAAATTTTATTTATGGGCGCCTTTCAAGAGTCTCAAGGACACCTTACAAAAACTTTGCAGGTAGAGGAAATACATGTAAGGGGAATGAAATAAATAGTAGAGACATGACTAGTACACAAAGTAAAGACAGAATTCAATACAAAACACAATAATAAGGCAATTAATGCACAGATGAAAAGGGAGGGGGGCGTGGGGCTAAGGATAGGCAGAGGTGAAGAGATGGGTCTTGAGGCGGGACTGGAAGATGGTGAGGGACACGGAATTGCGGATCAGTTGGGGGAGGGAGTTCCAGAGCCTGGGAGCTGCCCTGGAGAAGGCTCTGTCCCCTAAACTGCGGAGGTTGGACTTATGGATGGAGAGGAGACCGGCTGATGTGGATCTGAGGGACCGTGAGGGTTGGTAGGGGGAGAGGAGGTCAGTGAGATATGGGGGGGCCAGATGGTGGAGGGCTTTGTAGGTGAGGATCAGGATTTTGTAGTTGATCCGGTGGGAGATGGGAAGCCAGTGAAGTTGTTTGAGGACTGGAGTGATGTGATGCCAGGATTTGGTGTGGGTGATGAGTCGGGCGGCTGCGTTCTGGACCAGTTGGAGTCGGTTGATGTAGGTGGAGCTGATGCCAAGGAGAAGTGAGTTGCAATAGTCCAGTCGGGAGGAGATGAAGGCATGGATGAGTCTTTCAGCAGCGGGCGGTGTGAGAGAGGGTGTGAGTTTGGCGATGTTGCGGAGATGAAAGAAGGAGGTTTTAATGACATGGCGGATGTGAGGCTCAAGGGAGAGGGTGGAATCAAAGATCACGCCAAGGTTGCGGGCCTGGGGAGATGGGGAGACAGTGGTGCCGTCGATGGTGAGAGTGGGGTTATTGATTTTGCTGAGTGTGGCTTTGGAGCCTATGAGGAGGAATTCTGTCTTATCGCTGTTGAGTTTGAGGAAATTATGTTGCATCCAGGTTTTTATAGCTGACAAACAGGAGTTGATATGGGAGAGGGGGGGGGTTGTGGGGGGATTTGGTGCCAAGGTAGATCTGGGTGTCATCAGCGTAACAGTGGAAGTCCAGGTTGAAGTGGCGGAGTATCTGACCAAGGGGGAGGATGTAGATGATGAAGAGGAGGGGGCCGAGTACGGAGCCTGGGGAACGCCTTGAGTGACTGTGGCTGTAGCAGAGGTGTGGTTGTGGAGAGAGATGAAGTGGGATCTGTTGGAGAGGTAGGAACGGAGCCAGCTGAGTGCAGAGCCTTCAATGCCGAGGTCTTTGAGTCTGGTGAGCAGGATGTTATGGTTCACTGTATCGAAGGCTGCGCTCAGGTCGAGGAGGATGAGGATGTGGAGGGAACCAGTGTCAGCAGAGGTGAGGAGGTCGTTGAGGACTTTGAGGAGAGCAGTTTCTGTGCTATGGAGGGGGCGAAAGACAGATTGGAGGGGTTCAAGTAGGTTATACGCAAGGAGGTGGGAATGAAGTTGCGACGCAACGATACGCTCCAGGGTTTTTGAAAGAAAGGGGAGGTTTGAGATTGGGCGGTAGTTAATGAGAGAGGAGGGATCAAGACCAGGTTTCTTTAAGATTGGTGTAACAGCAGCAGTTTTGAAAGCGGAGGGGACAATTCCTTGGGACAATGAGGAGTTGAAGAGATTAGTGAGGTAGCCTCGGGCCGATCCCTTGCCTGGGATCGATGCTCCAACTGCGGCCTACGGTCTTTACCATCTACAGCTCGCAGTCTTGGGAGAGACCGTGAATGTTGGGAGCTCTAAAGACACAGAAGGTTCGACAAGCCCCGAGCTGGCGTCCGATCGCTCAGTGCGGGGTTGCTGAGATCCCCCCGACACAGGAGCTTGATCGCCCCGATGCGGAGGGCCTTCTCTCACTTCAGTTTCTTATGTTCTATGATGAATGTGTCACTAAATAGACAATGCTGCTTAAAACTACCTGGCAAAAATACCACCAGTATGATGAGGAGTACAGATATTCAGGAATTCAAGGGATATGGGATTAACACAGAAGAGTGGTGGTGAGGTAAAAGATCAGTCATGAGCAGCGCGGTCTGTTTCTGTTTCTTACCTTCTTTTAAAATAGATAACAATATCGCCCACAGTGTGAAGTAACTCACACTCAGAATTGGGATGAAAAGAGACTTTCATCAAAATCGCTGTGATATGGAAGTAATATTTCAGATGATAAAATGTGCTTTTGATGCACGTTCCGCTCACACTTTGTCATGAATGAGTCTTGTTTTATGTTTCTTTTCCTGGAGCATTCATTTTAAAATAGACTTTTCTTTTAAGTCTTAGACAATGATATCAGGCCTAAGAGTGTTAAACATTGGGCTGGAGTCTAGATGAATTTTGCTTTGAGTAATGTGATTTAGGAGTGATCTAACATCCTTGATGTGATAAATGGAGAGAACATAGTTCATCTGGTTCATTAGTCCAGACTATTGGGAGATAAACATGGATCTGTCACATTTCAGATGAGATTTTAGGGAACGTTCCTTCACAGAAACAGTTGCAGATATTTGGAATTATCACCTTTAGACTTGAGACTTAAATTCATAAGTTCTAGGAACAGAATTAGGCCATTCGGCCCTTCAAGTCTACTCCACCATTCAATCACGGCTGATCTATCTCTCTCAACCCCATTCCTACCTTCGCCCCATAACCATTGACATCCTTAGGAATCAAGAATCTGTTAATCTCCACATTAAAAATATCCATTGACTTTGCCCCCACAGCCGTATGTGGCAATGTATTCCACAGATTCACCACTCTCTGACTAAGGAAGTTCCTCCTCACCTCCCTCCTTTTGTTCTGAGGCTATGGATATAGTGCAGAAACAGGCCCTTCGGCCCACCGAGCCCGCACCGACCAGCAATTACCTCATACGCTAGCACTATCCTACACACTAGGGACAATTTATAACTTTCACTGAAACCAATTAATCTACAAACCTGGACGTCTTTGGAATTTTGGAAGAAACTGGATTACCCGGAGAAAACTCACGCGGTTACAGGGAGAACGTACAAACTTTGTACAGACAGCACCTGTAGTCAGAATCAAACCCGGGTCTCTGGCACTGTAAGGCAGCAACTCTACCGCTGCGCCACTGTGCCTCCCAGGGTTTCTGAAGCTGGGTGAGAATGTCAAGTCTGTGATTGATGGGATCCGGCAGAAGGTGGCGTATGAGCCATGATCCCGTGCAAACTTTAGGATTTGATAGCCTACTCCTAATGCATAGTGTAGTCCTAGAATACACCAAGTACACTGCATTCCTCCAATTCCAATGTCTCTTCCATGGTGTCAGCACTTGAACACAAAAATTAAAGTTGGTTTGCAGAACTGATTGAGTGCTGCACTTTCAGTGATGTCATCTTTCAGGTGAGACATTAAGCGGAGGTTCCATCTTCTCTCTAGACCGAATCTTATGCCACTATGGATATTGCCATTATGCCAATAAATAAATGGCCTAGAAATCCCATCATTAGGCCCAATCTTTACATGAAGATCAGAGTGGAAAGATTTAATAGGAACCTGTGGGCAACTTTTTCATACAGAGGGTGGTGGATATATGGAACGAGCTGCTAGAGGATGCACTTGAGGGAATTACTATAGCAACATTTAAAACACACTTGGACAGGTACATGGATAGGAAAGATTTAGAGGGATATGGACCAAATGCAGGCAAATGATGGGCATCTTGATGGCCATGGGGCAAGTTGAGCCAAATAACGTGTTTCCATGCTGTATGATTCTAACTACTGTATTGATCAGAGCAGATCACTAGGAACATTTGAAAATTTAATGCATCATTTGTGAAGGTCACATATTTTGCTTCTAGGTCAGATGTGCATGACATGCTCATGCAGGGAAATGCACAAGTATACAACATACTGTTGGCTAGTAATTTGTAGGAAATTTAGTCATGTTATCCTCTCTCAAAGGGGAAGGCATTTTCCATTATGTTTGCCCCGCTTCAGAAGTACTTAAAGAATATCTGCCCGACCAGGTCAGGATTTATGGCATTTGGCACTTGGATCTTTCCTGAGGCAGTTGGCCTTTTAAGTTAAACATTTACCCTCCATAGCCATATCCTTTAGATCCTCAACACTATCCAAGTGAGACGCCAGACACCCCAACATCTTCCCTCAGCGCACCACTATACCTTGACCATCCTCTGCACCCAAAATGAACCACAAGACATAGGGTCAGAATTAGGCCATTCGGTCCATCGAGTCTATTCCGCCATTCAATCATGGTTGATCTATTTTTCCCTCTCAACCCCATTCTCCTACCTACTCCCCATAACCTTTTATGCCCTTACTAATCAAAACCTATCTATCTCTGCTTTAAAAGTACTCAATGACTTAGCTTCCACAGCCATCTGTGGCAGTGAATTCCACAGATTCACCACCCTCTGACTAAAGAAATTTCTCCTCACTCTGGATAAAGAACCTCCTGAACCAATAGCATATCCTGGCCTTCACACTCCAATCTCCACTGACAAATACCCTGACTCTGCTCCCACTCCTGACCACCTCTGTCCATAATATCCCACCTTCCCCTGTCCAGCAACCAACGAGACTTCACTGAGGCACTTCATTGGACTATATACACAGCAGAAGTTTGTGCTACACACAAGGAATTGCAGATGCTGGAATTGTGTGTTGAACACAAGGTGCTGGAGTAACTCAGCGGGTACGACAGCATCTTTGGTGAATACGGACAGATGATGTTTCGGGTCAGGAGCATTACAATATGAACTGCTTGTACTTCC
This sequence comes from Amblyraja radiata, assembly GCF_010909765.2. NCBI lineage: Eukaryota > Metazoa > Chordata > Chondrichthyes > Rajiformes > Rajidae > Amblyraja > Amblyraja radiata. The sequence goes on along the minus strand of NC_045963.1, from coordinate 43,567,178 downwards.
ATAGTGGTTTGGTAAATTAACTGGTCAAACGTAAATTGCCCCTTTTGTGTATGTGAGTGAAAGAAACTGGGGGAGTTGGTGAAAATGTGGGGTGAACAATAGACAATAGGTGCAGGAGTAGGCCATTTGGCCCTTCGAGCCAGCACCGCCATTCAATGTGATCATGGCTGATCATCCCCAATCAGTACCCCGTTCCTGCCTTCTCCCCATGTCCCATGACTCTGCTATCTTTAAGAGCCCTATCTAGCTCTCTCTTGAAAGTTTCTAGAGAACCGACCTCCACCGCCCTCCGAGGCAGAGAATTCCACAGACTCACATCTCTCTGTGTGAAAAACTGTTCCCTCATCTCCGTTCTAAATGGCTTACCCCTTATACCCCTTAACAGTGGCCTCTGGTTCAGGACTCCCCCACATTGGGAACATGTTTCCTGCCTCTAGCATGTTCAAACCCTTAATAATCTTATATGTTTCAATAAGATATCCTCTCATCCTTCTAAACTCCAGAGTAGCGGGGTTAATGGGGTTAATATTATACACCTGTAGATAGATTCTTCACAATCTGAAACATCACCTGTCCATGTCCTACAGAGAAGTTGTGCTGGTCAGCATGTAAACAAAACCTATTTGCTTGCCATGCCCTTTTATTTCAGTGTGCCTTTCCTAGAAAGGTAGGGTTCCTGGGCCAGATTATTTCCAGATTAAAATATGTCTTTTGATATTTACTTGTATCCTTTTTCATAACTCTAAATTGAATTTTACCTGATAGCATTCAATTAGGCTCCCTGGGGCACTCCTCAGGGTCTGAATCAGAGGAGACTTACAGCACCAAAAAGGCGCATTAGCCACCAAGTCCACATCAATCATCGAGCATCCATCTTGAATTTTACATTAACCCCATTTTGTTCAACCCACATTTTCACCAACTCCTCCAGATTCTTCCACACACATACACAAAAGGCGCAATTTTCATTTGGTCAGTTATCTACCAAACCACTATTCAACTGCAAATTCATGCAGTTTTTATTGTAAAACTGTGTGGCCATACACTTGCATTATAGTAACATAGCATGAAGAATGTATGGTAAAATCTTGACATAGGGAAACTCATACCTTCAGGATAGGCAGCTGCTGTGTCAGTCAATGAAAGGGTTGTTGTCCAAGGCCTATTGCTAAAGGGTAGTTTAATCTAGGATAGACACAAAATGCTGGAGTAACTCAGTGGGTCAGGCAGCATCTCTGGAGAAAAGGAATAGGTTACGTTTGGGTCTGAAGAAGGGTCTCGACCCGAAACGTCACCTATTCCTTTTCTCCAGAGATGCTGCTTGACCCGCTGTGTTATTCCAGCATTTTGTGTCTATATTCAGTGTAAACCAGCATCTGCAGTTCCTTCCTACACAGTTTAATCTAGGAAGCAGATAGATGTAATGGGCACTCCCTCTCATTGTAAAAAAATAGCTGGAATTATTTTAAGAGTATGGTTGGCTGCAATTTTAACGTTGCTCAATGACATAAAGGATACAAAATTATCAATGAAGTATTACTTGAATTGTGCAAGAGAAAGCAAATTCAAAATCACCCGTTTTGCGCTATCATTCGATATAACTCCCTTGTGTATTAGGCGTTCAATTTGGATACACACCAGGAGCTCTAAGGCACATTTGAGGTGTTTTTATATTCTTAAAACCATAGTGGAATTCAAACTGGGAATTAGATAATGGCTCCTAAAATCAGAACTGCATTTTATGTTACTGTCGGTATCTCTTTAAAAATAAATATTCCTTTCTACCTTTAATGTAGGATGCTGTATCATGACATCGGGCAAGCTGTCCTGGGAGAGTTACTATAAACAGCATTAAGGATGTGAAATAATACCAGCCAAGAAACAATCATTAATCCAGGTGCTGGAGCAGTTATATTACTTCAGCTGCAAGATATATGAGCTCCCTCAACTGTCGATTGCAGTGACTGCTGGAAACTAATCATCCCAGTGATGGAACGAGAATCCATCATTTAGATGGATATTTATTACAATTAACACTAATTGGCAAAAGAGTTTTAAAGCTCGCTATCATTCTGTTAGTCACTCCAAGGCAAGGTCATCGATCTGAAGCATTAGCTCTGTTTCTCTCTCCACAAATGATACTGACCTGTTGAGTATTTCCAGCATTTACTTCACATTTCCAGCCCTAGCAATATTTTGTTTTGTCGGATCCTTTGCGATTGATGATGGCCCTGATGATTCCTCTTTGAGTATAAAATCATGAGGGGGATAGATAGGGTGAAATCACAGTCATTTACCCAGGGTAGGGAAATCAAGAACCAGAGGACATAGGTTCAAGGTGAGAGCAGAAAGATTAAATAGGAACAAGAGGCGCAACTTTTTCACATAGAGGGTGGGGGGTATATGGAACAAGCTGCCAGAGGAGGTAGTTGAGGCAGGTACTATAACAAAATTTTAAAGATGCATGGATAGGAAAGGTTTAGAGGGATATGGGCCAAACACAGACAGGTGGGACTAATGTAGATGGGATATCTAGGTCAGCATGTATAAGGCTGAAAGGGCTATTTCCATGCTGTGTGGCTCTATGATTCCATCTGTGATCTCCCTACATATCTGCTCTTCTAATTCCCACAGGCTATCGGGGAACCCGATATGATACAGATTCCAGCACAAGGGCAAGTTAGGTGGAATGGCTTGTTTCCATGCTATATGACTCAAATAATCTATGAATGGGTCGCACAGTGGCAAAGTTGGTAGAGCTGCTGCTCTACTGCTGCTGTCAGAGACCCAGGCTTAATATTGACCTCAGGTGCTGCCTGTGTGGAGTTTGCACGATCTCCCTGTGACTTTTCCGGGTGCTTTGGTTTCCTCCCATATCCCAAAGAAGTGTGAGTTTGTAGGTTAATTAGCCTCTGTAAATTGGCTCCAGTGTGTGGATGCAAAAGTGGAATAACCTAGAACAAATGTGAATGGGTGTGCAATGGTCGGCGTGGACTTGTAGGGCTGAAAGGCCAGTTTTTATGCAGCATCTTTCAATCAATCAATTGACACTCAGTTTACATTAATATCATGTCTTTCACCATCTCCAACTCTCTCAGCATGCTTTCCAACTAATTAAGAGCAGTCACCTGAATAACATAGGAACTACACACACTACGATCTCACTAACATCAATGAAATAACATTCAGAATTATTTTTTAATTTAGTTCATTTCATTTATTTTCACTTGTACAGAGATGCTTGTTCTGCATGTGATCCAATCAAATCGTACTATTCATGAGTTAAATAGATCCTCTTCTGGAACAGCACGCAGAGAGTCGCCACATCCCGGCGCCATCTTGCAACTTCAAAGTGTCTGAAAAGTCAGATCTTGACCCAAGAAAACGTACTGTTTCTTATTTTATCACTTTAAGGCCGATGTCCTGGCATCATTGGATCAACAAAGTAGAGGTCGGCCTTGCCCAGCGCGATGCTGTCAGCTCCTTCCACCATCGCTCTGTGCAGCTGCCACAGGTTGCACTCACCCCGCTGCTGTCGGGCCTCCTCCAGCCGCCTCCTCCGACACCACCACTCGTGACCACCGCAAACATGCCGTCCATCACCTACAGCAGCTGCCTGTCCATTTCCGTGCACTAAGCTTGCCCGGCTTCTCGAGCTGAGCACAGAACTTGTAGGGTACTTTCCAAAGGTGCGGGAGTTGACTTGAAGGACCATTCACAGCCGCCGACTTTCCCCTTCACCTTCGAGCACCGCCATCTATGCCCTACTTTTAAGAGTGTTGTGTGTTGGTGAAGTTGGATAGTCGTCTGCTGTGCTTCTTCAAACAGCAGTTGAGAGAGCAGGCAGAATATCATCTAAAGGATTCTCTGACAGTACAGCACATTCTCAGCAGTGTGTTGCCAAACTAGGTAGAATTTTATTCAGGCCCCTGGGAGTGGAATGTCATTCATTACTTCTGATCCAAAGGAGGAATGCTGACATAGCTGACTTCATTTCTAAGTTTCTGAATAATGGCAGCTTGACAAAGTTGGCCAAAAGTAGAGACGTTCAGGTGCTGGAAATCTGAAACGAAAAACGAGAACTCTGCTTGTTCTCCAAAATCAGGCAATATGTGGAACAGAGTTCTGAGGAAACGTTTTGACCTGAAATATTAACTGTTTCACTCCACAGATTCTGCTTGACCTGCAGACTATTTCCAGCATTACTCATTGTCATCTCACATTATGTAACCCACCCAAATAAAGGCATTTCACTGTTTCAATTATACTTTATTGGCAAATGCACCTAGATACAGTAAAATACTTTTTGCATAAAATGTTTTGCATATAATTCAGCAAAATCATACCACACATGAGAACAATCATACATAATACAAAAGGGTCAACCCTTGGGTATGTTTTTGAATTTGTTGGGATATCTAGATTATTTATAAAATAGATTACTTATGCTGCCTGACCTGCTGAGTTACTCGACCACTTTGTGGCTTTCTTTACTTAAAGACTTCATGGCAGATGGAGTCCATTCAGCCCATTTGGTGCATGCTAGCTCCTGGGAAACAAGCCCATCAGTCCCACTCCACCTCACTGTATTTCCCTACAGCCCTGCAACTTATCTCTTGCACATGATGCCCTCAGCCCTCAGATTTATTTTGCCCTTAAGCTACACAATGTAAATCACAGCTGTATAGTAAAGTACTAGCCTGTCTCGGAATGCGGGAAGAGATCGGGGCACCCAGGGGGAATCCACACAGTCATGGAGAGACCACAGTAAAATAAATTCCTGACCCTCTCTGTATATTCACCTGTTTAATAAAGCATTTTGTTCGGCTAATTTACTGGCTATCCTACAGTATCCTGGAAAGTGATAATGTGCCAGTCAAGTTTGGCTACTTTTATTTGAATCTGCTTACTGCAAATGATAAATTGTGAGCAATGAAAATCAATCATAGCTCCATATTTTCATTGTATTTAAATGGTCAATCTGATCCAATTGAAGATAAACATGTAAACATAACTAAATGTGGACTGAAATTCATTCTCATTGAGCTTGAGGACAGCACTCTGAGTAATGGATGCCTTGGAGACTAGTCTTTGTGCGGAGTAGACAGGCAAGAAAGAGCTGTCCACCTGTTGTCTATGCAGATCAATCCCAGTGGAGAGATGGTCTGTAAAGAGGGTAAGAATGACCGCTGGGAAGATGGAAAACAGGTCTGGCACATTAATATAACCCTGCCTAATCCATGTTTGCTTGATGAATTGATCTGCCTCCACCCCTTGACAGAGAACAGTTATAGTCATCTGATCACATTTTAGACCTTCATAAATGTGGGCTCTTCGTCAACTGATACTTGCTGCTGAAAAAGATACTGAGAAATATTTCTATTCAGATTGTGGCTAACTCCTGACATATGTTCCCAAGGAAAATATTATTATTACTGAAGATTTCAATGCGAGAGCCAAATGTAAATCCGATATCCTTTGGGAAAGAAGCAGGAAATACGATCTCATTGGAACACCACTTTTGAGCAAACACGGAGAAGATGTCTTGGTTAGTCGCAAAAATGGCCAAAAACTTCAGACAGTCTGATGAGTATAAGACATACTCATCTTCAAGCATACCAGTGTCACAGAGATACATAGCATTATATATGGTGCAGAAGGGAGTTATAAACTGCAAAGAGATGCAAGCAAAGTGAATGATCCAAAACAATGCCAAATTGATTTCTTGGAAGACAAATGTGAGATTGTTCATTTCAGTCGTTAAAAAATATTTTTTTAAATGCTGTAAAGATAGAAGTAGAGAATCAAAGAGACCCTGTGATCCGGGTGCTCAGATTGTTGAAATACAGATACAGGTCAGTGAGGAAACATACATTTGCCACACAAATGACACCAGACATTGAGACTCTTTCCAGTAAGTGGCAATTGATTATTGAATCTGTTGATTATTTAAAATGCGACTGGCAGGCTATGGAGAGATATGGGACATTGATAGGTAAATGGAAAAAGGAATTCACCCCAGTTACATGGGATATAATAATGAATGTAATCCGTTTCCCCAAATTCAGTTCTATTGACCAGTGGAATTAGACTTAGGTAGTAGAGCATAACAGGCAATCACTACCACATGAAAGGTTTGAGCTGTGCGGCTGAGATTGAAGTCTACTCTGATGGAGGTGGGATGTGAATCGGCTGCCATCTCAGTGAATGGCAAGACTGGCTCCAGGTTTAATGGCTCTAGTTTATAGGCTGATTCACATTTCAGTGCTCCTACCCTTACCCTGCATGAGGGGAATAGATAGGGTGAATGCACAGAGACTTTTACAAAGAGTAGGGGAAATAAGAACCAGAGGACATGTTTAAGGAAGGGAAATATTTAATAAGAAGCCCTGGGGCTATTTTTTCCACACACAGAGTAGTGGGTCTATGGAACAAGCTGCCAGAGGAGGTAGTTGAGGCTGGTACTATAACAACATTTAAAAGACATTTAGATAGGTACATGGATAGGAAAGGTTTAGAGTAATGTGGATCAAACGCAGGCAGTTGGGACGAGAGTAGATGGGGCATTTGGTTGGCATGGACAGGTTGGGCCACGGGCCTGTTTCCCTGTTGTATGACTATAAATTTAATTTCCTTGTTACATTGAAATTAGTGATCATTAGGGAGAGACAACTTGATTGTTCCAAATCTCGATGAGAATGTATGGGAAGATTTAAATGATACACACACTGCTCAGTATCAGGATCTGAAGCTCTGCATACAGGCCTCCCACTGCTTGACCCTGTTCGCATTAAATAATTATTCTTCCTTTGTTTTGTCTGGAGGCAGCATCCTTCCTTATCGATTTCAGATACTTAAGGGAAAGATCTTTCTCCAGAAACCCACGTATAAATTAGAGCTGCAGTTCTTTGGGAGATCTTTTGAAGGCTACCCTGAGAGAAGAAATAACTAAATGTCACAAGTGGCCTGGAGCCAATGGCCTAACTATTCATAGAAAAGCTGATCAACTAAATTGATTGGTTTGTGGGATAGGTGGTGATCACTACATAAATATCGAGTCACACAGTGTGGAAACAGGCCCTTCGGCCCACTGAGTCTGCGTTGACCATCAACCATCAATTTACTCTAAACATACAGCAATCCCATTTTTTTATTTGCCCCACATTTTCTTAACTACCCCTACATTATACCTCTCATTTACACATTTGGGGCAATTTATAGCAGCAATTCACCTACCAACCTGCATGGCTTTAAGATGTGGGAGGAAACTGGAACATCAGGTCATGGGGAGAACATGCAAACTCCATGTAAAGACAATTCAAGGTCAGGATTGAACTCTGGTATCTAGTGCTGTAAGGCAGCAACTCTATTTTACTTCGGAGTCACGTGAGTGACTACGTGAAGAATCCCGCCAGGACGCATGCGTGAAATATATCGCTACAGTCGGGAACAGCAGGTAAGGAGACTCTGCGTTCCTTCCACTTACCTTACAGGTGGAGACATGGACCAGATCCACGAATGCTGCGGAAAAGCTGGCGGGGGAGAACCGCGGAGTTGCGGGCAGCCGGCAGCAGCAGCCAACGGCACGCCAATCTCCCGTAATGGGAACAGCTGTGCCCGACTTCGCTCCCGCACCGGCCACGGCCGGGCGGTAGAGCGAAGCAAAAAACTAACAGAGTCGTTGACTCCGATGAGTCCGACTCTGAATAGCCGCGAGCGGCCAGTGCCCGTGCGCATTGGGGTCGGTTGGAGCGGCTTTAGGAGCAGCCGCGAGCGGCCAGTGCCCGTGCGCGTTGGAGCGGCTGCAGGAGGAACAGCTTCAAGCAGCCGCGACGGCCAGCGCCCGTGAGCATTGGAGCCGGTTGGAGCGGCTGCAGGAGGAACAGCTTCAAGCAGCCGCGACGGACAGTGTCCATGAGCATTGGAGCCGGTTGGAGCGGCTGCAGGAGGAACAGCTTCAAGCAGCCGCGACGGCCAGTGCCCATGAGCATTGGAGCCGGTTGGAGCGGCTGCAGGAACTGGAGCAGGAGCCGCTTCAGGAGTAGCGGCTTCAGGAGCAGCCGCGACGGCCAGTGACCATGAGGTGGCCAGTGCCCGAGAGCATCGGAGCCAGTTGGAGCGGCTGTTGGAGCAGGTAAGTGGCAGGCTCCGGGAGATGGAGACTAGTCACAGGGGGAAGCTAGTAAGTCCTACAGCAGTACCTCTTGTAGGGCTGCACAGTGTTTCTCCCTCATCAGAGGGGAGTATAGGGGGTCAATTCTGGGCTGAACCTGAAGAGGGGTGCAGAACATACCCCTAGTGCACATGGGGTGCAAGAAAACCTATTGGAAGACACTTACCATCAGGGAACTGCAAAACACTGAATGTTCCCAGTATTAACCAGTGTATTTGAAAACATGGCAGGGCCAGGGACTTGAAACAACAGAAGTTCTGAAAGTCCTAACAGCGGGAATTACGGGTTTCGCCCGCACAATAAACAAAAAAGACATGACACAAGATCACCAGGATGCACTTGCTTTATTTTGCAACTACCAATACGAGTAAACAGCATTAGGAAGAAGTGCCATCCAACCGGTTTTAGACCCTAATTTGCAGGCCTATGCAAACCTGGAACCTCCAAACCACCAATATTACTATTTGGAGGCAACTTATCAAAACAGGTAAAAGAACTTGACAAAGAGGGTAAAACCCTGGGGCTCATTAAAGCAACGTCTAAAAACTACTTCCTGGGGAATGCGCTAATCCTCAAAACCGACACTTATATTTTCAGAAGTATAGGGCTATACCATAGAATTTATACAAAACATAATCCTCCAGTTCAGCATGTACCGAACCGAATGTTCGTGCTTACAGCCAGAGAAAATAAATAAATAAATAATCAAAAGCGCATACTGAACTACAGTGCCCATATAAAAAAGGAGTAATAGAGGATATCCAACACGAATCACAGGAATTTGTGTCCAAAATCTTTATAACAAACCAGTCATTGAACCTGGAACATTTGCAGAAACAAATTTAAGTTCTGTAATATAATTTACCCCATAAATAGGGGCAATAATTGGTGTTAATATATTTATCGTTGGGTTTCAATATCGTACTGATGTCTAATGATGTTAACTCTATTCTCCCCATAATCAAGGCAGATGTGATGCATGGACTCGTTTCCACGGCATGAAATCACAGAGCTTTAAAATCTTCACGTAGTCACTCACGTGACTCCGAAGTAAAATAGTAAGATTAAACGAGAACTTACCAGTTTGAAGTTTGATCGTTATTTTATGAGGAGTAACGTTGAGGGAATACGTGCCCTCCGCTCCCACCCTTGATCATATACTCAACTGGTATCTCTTCTCTAATCTTACTATGTTTAGTCATTACAGTTATCTGTGATTTCACACCGCTGCTTTGAAGAATGACACGCATGCGTCCTGGCGGGGTTCTTCACGTATTCCCTCAACGTTACTCCTCATAAAATAACGATCAAACTTCAAACTGGTAAGTTCTCGTTTAATCTTACTATTAACCACTGCAGTATGATAAGATCACTGTGATTATAATGTAGAATGCGTATCGTAGCATGCGCCACTCTATCATCTCCTGACACAGGGATTGTAGATTAATTTTTTCCTTAAGCACATATCAGTCTTTTCCTACATCAATCCCTTCAAAATGAACAGAGCAATTCTTTGTCTATGGAGAACAATGCGGAGAACTATATTCTGTACACTGTATCTTCCCCTTTGCTCTACCTATTTTATGTGAGTTTGGCTTGATTGAATTATGTAAATAGTATTATCTGATATGTTTGGAAAACTTGCAAAACAAAGCTTTTCATTGCACCTCGATACATGTGACAATAATGAACATAAACCTAAATCAATGGCTTACTTCTGGTACCAGGGAGATTGAGGGTGGGTGTAGTGACACTGAATGGTGGAGCAGGGGTGGAGGAAGAACAGGGAGATGAAACAGAGATCCCAAAATGCTCTCCAACTGAACTTAAAGGGCCTGTCCCACTTACGTGTCCTTGGCACGCAAATTACGCGACCTCGTCGTCGCGTTGAGGCCCACGGGCATCGTATGGCCGCGTGGGGCCGGTCCCATTGAGAAGCGCGGAGGAGTATGTAGTTGTGCGCGACATCGCGCGGGGCTCCGAAATTTTCGTAGCAAACGAAATCTTCGCGCGCCAACGGCCTGTCGCAGAACTGACGGCCAAAGTGGGACAGGCCCAAGACCCTGGCGCGACGCAACGTCTCACCTGCAACAGCAGCAGAAGCAGGCAAACGATCGCTGATCTCGGCCTGGGGCTCATGGCCGTTGCGGTCCGGATCCGCCCCCACTTCTACTCCCAGAGCGGGGCCAAGAAAATTGAAGATAGACACAAAATGCTGGAGTTACTCAGCGGGACCAGCAGCATCTCTGGAGAGAAGTAGTGGGTGCTTCTCCAGAGATGCTGCCGGTCCCGCTGAGTTACTCCAGCATTTTGCGTCATCTTCAAATGACCACACGCTCCAGACGGCTGTGCGGTCGAATGAAGTCGCGCGCGACCTTCGCGGGACCGTCGGGGCTCAACACGACCACGAGGTCGCGTAATTAGCGTGCCAATGACACACGTAAGTGGGACAGGGGCTTAAGTAAGAACAAAAAATCATTCACGGGAATGATCCCAAATCCTAACCTCGGCCAACCTTTTCCTTGCAGCTTTTGTTTTATTTGGCTTTCTGTTGCACAAATAATTGTGAAAGGCATTTGTCAGACTGAAGATTACCCGTGGTGCAAAGCCTTGCTGTTCTCTCTGCACCACTACGGTTCTTCTCTGACACAGACATAGGTGAAATTGTACCCAACTAATGGGTACTTCAATTCACTGAGGAGGCTTGGCAGCGCTCTTCCTCTCTGTGCCTGAAGGCTCTCTTATTTATTCTATTTGGTGGTGCTGTCAAATAAATATTAAATAACATTCATTTAAACAGATAGCTGGGGCTCTGGAAATGATGCAGAGACACTTAGGAGGAAAGTGGCCTTGTGAGGCAACCAACCCTTACTCCATCGCTTTCCATTCCGTGGGTGAACATAATAAAAGTCTCTGCATGATTTTTAAATAATAAAATTAAGGCCTTCATTGCAGAATAATTTATTGTGGGAAACATCCATGAATGAAGGTTGTTCCGTGATGCGATTGTGGTAGACAGCCCAATTAAGCAGCATGAATTGTCTGTACACCCACAGCCAGAGTTTATCCCCTTCTGTTGTAAGTCCAAAGCCAGTCAATTGTGCAGAAAATGTTTAGAGATAATCGTTTTCATCCCGAGCCCTGAAGAACAGGGTTCAGCTGAGCCGCTGCCTCATAACACTGGAGATCCAAGTTCGATTCCGACGGGTGCTTTCTGTGTGGAATTTGCATGTTCTCTCTGTGACTGCATGGGTTTCCTCCAGGTGTTCCGGGTTCCTCTCAAATCAGAATGATGTAGGTTAATTGGCCTCTGTAAATTACCCCTAATGTGCAGGGAGTAGATGGAAAAGTGGAATAACATAGAACTAGTGTGTAGGAAGGAACTGCAGATGCTGGTTTACATCGAAGATAGACACAAAATGCTGGAGTAACTCAGCGGGACAGGCAGCATCTCTGGAGAGAAGGAATTGGTGACGTTTCGGATCAAGAGCCTTCTTCAGACTGAGAGTCAGGGGAGAGGGATAAGGAAGTGTAAGGTGTGAAAATGAGACATCAAAGGGGATGTAGTTCAATGAAAATGTAGAATAGATTGTTAACCAGGAGAAGCTGACAACGAAACATACAGAGATAAAATTTAATCAACGGGTCAGTCAGACTGGTCAGTGAACTGTGAAGGGGGAGCGATGGAGAGAGAGGGAAAGCAAGAGTTACTTGAAGTTAGAAAAGTCAATGTTCATACCACTGGGGTGTAAGCTGCCCAAGCGAAATATGAGGTGCTGTTCCTCCAATTTGCGCTGGGCCTCACTCTGACAATCGAGGAGGCCCAGGACAGAAAGGTCAGTATGGGAATGGGAGGGGGAGTTAAAGTGTCCAGCGATGGGGAGATTGGGTAGGCTTAGTTGGACTGAGCGGAGGTGTTCAGTGAAATGATTGCCAAGCCTGCACTTGGTCTCTGATATATAGGAGTTCACACCTGGAACAGTGGATACACTAAATGAGGCTGGAGGAGGTGCAAGTGAACCTCTGCCTCACCTGAAAAGACTGTCGGGGTCCTTGGACGGAGTCAAGGGTGTAGGTATTGCATCAGGTGTTGCATCTACTGTGGTTGCAGGGGAAAGTACATGGGGAGGGGGTGGTTTGGGTGGGAAGGAACGAGCAGAAAGCGGAAAGGGGTGGAGATTGGAAGATGGGAACTAGTGTGAATCGGTGATCGCTGGTCGCCGAAGGGCCTATTTCCATGCTGTATCTCTCAATCAATCAAAACTAGAGCTGTAAAAATTATATTATTGTTTAAAGTGAAAGTTTGACATAATTCATACCTTAGAGTCACTTTCATGCTTCAAGGCATTAGGTAAATTTATTGCTGAGATTAAAAATTCTACTTCGAATTAAAATAATTGTTTCTTGCCTTTGTTTTATTACATAACACAGGCATAGATTGGCTTCCAGATTTGGCTTGTTAATTTAAGCAGGGAAATAATAATAGACGTAAGGTCTCGCTATAGAACTCTCGACCCGAAAAGTCACCCATTCCTTCTCTCTAGAGATACTGCTTGAGTTACTCCAGCATTTTGTGTCTATCTTAATAATAGACATAATTTAGTAAGCACCAATATTAAACTGTGAAGTAGTGTGTAGGGAGTGGATGCAAAAGTGGAATAACATAGAACTAGTGTGAACGAGTGATTGATGGTCATCGTGTGCTTGGTACCATGCTCTATCTCTAAAAACAAAAAAACCTAACCTAGATTTCTTATACTGGTGGCGAACACGCCCTTTTCATTCATCTACCTTGTTCCAGGAGCTGAGTATAAGTCTGCCTGGGAACTGTCACACACCCTGTACCTTTTGATACATCTTGTCTATAAATCTGTGAACTATTTATTCTTATGCAAAAGAAGCATTGTCGGGGTGTAAATGTCAGGGTTTGGCATGTGATGTTTACAGAGAGAAAGTCCCACTGTATCTCACAATATGGCTGTCATACTTCATCCGATTGTTTGACAGTCATACAAAGCAAAGTACTTGCGCTTTTGTGAATATGGACCTGCCGCTTTCTATTTTGGGAAAATCCTTGACACTATTCTGTTAAAAGTTGAAAATTTCACTTGAGAATTGTATTCCATATGCACAATTTTTATTGTGAGAAATGCAGGTTTTTGCAAAAGTTCTTATCATTTAGCTTTTCATAACATGAAGCTTCTTCAGTCATATTTTTCAAAAGTCAAGTGAAAACGATGAGAAAAGGAAATGCCGACATATTTTGTATTATTTAAGGAATCCATTCTGTTTGTAGCTGTGAATTCTAAGCATTCCATATATTTAAACACGTGGGTTGTCCATTTGTGTAAAGTCAAAATTCTTAAGTGAACGCGTTTATTGTGCTTTTAGCATGTAGCTGGCTTTGTTGAATCATGAATATTTATCGAACATTTTACTGTGTTGAAGGTGCACATCAGCAATAATGAGTTGTTAGTGCTGATCGTGTAACAATGGCCAATTTCTTGTTGCTTTTAAAGATTAAAAAATGGCATAAAAGCTACTTAACTCAAAGGCTAAGAAGAACCTGCAGTTATATCACAAATTTACCACCCAAAGTCATTTAAAAGGACTACCTGGCCAATAAATTATTTTTGAACGGTGTCATTGTTGTGAGTCGACACATACAACATGTAATCTACATTCACCAAGATTCAACAAACAAACAACTGGATTGCAGTCAGAGAATGCTGGAAGTGCTCAGCCGATCAGGCAGCAATCATGGGGGTAGAAACAAAGTCAACAATTCAGCTCAATGGTCATGCCATTCAACCCAAAGGTATGAATGTTGAATTCTCCAACTTCAAGTAATACCTTCTTAATACAATAAACATATTCTCTCATTCTTTCCTGCACCCCCCACACCAATGCCAGTGCCCCCATAACCTCCTTCACAATCATCCTAATTTCTCCTCCTTCATACATTCATCTCCCAACCCCGACTCCCCCTCTTCCCTTTCATCTGTCTCAGTTCTCCCCCTCCCCCCCCCCCCATCCACTTCCACCCACATCCCTCCCTCTGAAGAAGGGTTTCGACCCGAAACGTCGCCTATTTCCTTCGCTCCATAGATGCTGCCTCACCCGCTGAGTTTCTCCAGCATTTTTGTCTCCCTCTGGCTTTACATTTCATTCCTCTCCTCTTATCTGATGCCCTTTTGTCGACCTTTCACCCTAGCCTTTGTTACCTGCATCCTCTCACCCAAATCCACCTATGGCTTGCCAGTCTTTGTCCCACCACCAAAACTTTGCTTTTGTTTCAATTTTTTTTCGTTTCACTTTATATCTGTTATTTCATTCCAGGTTTTAAAGCAGTTGTTACTTTGACAGCTTTGGTTTGCACATTTTCACAGACATGCCCTCTGTTCTCTCCCTCTCACCCACTCTGTGCCTTTTGCCAGCTCTGTCAATGCGGAGGGAGAGAGGTCTGAGGTGGGAGAATGTTCAGAGAAGATTGATATCTCAAATCTCGTTTTGGTGAATTGGCGCCACAACCGACTGATGGGGAGCCGGAGACATGGAACATTCCTGGTGTGGGGAGCGGCCTGGAGCAGCATCGGACTTTCTAATGGAGACTCACAGCAAAGTGAAGGCAGATACAATAGTGGCATTTAAGGGACTTTTGGATAGGCACCTGGATATGTAGTGAATGGAGGGATATGGATTATTGCACAGGCAGATAAGAGTTGTTTGTTGACATCATGTTCAGCAAAAACATTGTGTGCTGTACTATTCTATGTTCTATGAAGGGAAGTAGAGATCTTAAATGCCTGAGGGGGGATTCATGTGCCACTCCAGGTCACGGATCTGGATAGGCTGGTCCTTTTTTAGCGTTCTGCTGAATCAGGCTGCACCTCTCTCGTGAAGGCCATGCATTGCTCTTTTAACAAATGACATTATAGTAAGCATTGCACACTATGTAATGCCACTGCATGTCCAGATACCTTTGTGCCATGAGTATATCATATGCATGAAAGACCCACAGCAAACATGAGCGGACGTTCCACAAGAGCAGACTTTTGTATGTTTGCACTGAATTGAAATGCTGTTATCTCATTGGGGATAGTTGAGTTGTTGGCCAAATCAATTTATCAAAAATGCTGAAAATCCCTTATATCAACTCTGAGAACAGATGGAGCTTTGATTTAATATCTCATTTTAAAGCCAACCCTACAGGCCATACAATGCTCCCTCACCTCTGAATGTAAAACCAGCCAAGAGTTATATTCAGGGTGCTGGGATGGGAGAAATGTGCCACAAGAGCTATCATCTCCTGGGTTTAATTAGGTCCTCATATCATTATTACAACACCTTTTGGAGTGGAGTCTTTAATCACGTTCTACTGTTCAGCAACCGATCAATCATCCATTTAGTTGTTTGGAACCATTTTCCAACAGCTTTAAATGGATAAAAAGTCAAATGTTCAGAAACTTTTGATGAAAAACAATACTTGAAAATAATATTCTAGATTTCTAAAAAAAAATTCTATAGTAAATGCTGTGGCATCATACAATCAGACATTACAGAAGTAGTCCTTTCGCCTCATTATATCCTGGCCAACAGTCAAGAACTTATGTACTATTTACCAGCCCTTGGCACATAGCCTTCTGCACCTCAGCGATTCAAATTCTCTTCTGAATACCACTTAAGGATAAAACATAAATTTAAGTTTGAACCTAACCAATTACTTTGAATCAATCAGATTCTTCAATAAATTTCCACTGGAACATTGTCTTTCTCTATCTTTCTACACAAGTTCTGTTTCAACATTGACATATCATTGGAGACATGTTTGTCACATTCAAAATGGACATGTAGACAGTTACGGAAGAAGCTCAAATCAGTAGCATCTGTGTCTCGACTTGCTCGAACAAGTTCTTTCCAATTTGTTTTTAGTGTATTGCTTTGTACGGTTCGCACTCATGGTCCAAATACTTGTCACCAGTAGCAGTTCAAACAGCAACTCCAATTGAAGGACTTTACTTCTGAGAATTGTTCCCTGTTATTCAGTGGGCAACAACTTACTGAAATATTTTTTCAGCACATCAGAAATTTTAGGTTTCAGTATTTCCAGAAGATTATCACAGTGTGATTTCCTCTCAACATCCTGTTTTGGGAAATTGCAGAGAACCACATTCTGCAAATGTACAATTGAAACTGGGTAAACTGGAGCACCTATTCATATATTGCAACACAGTAAATGACACATCAGTGGAGCACTGCTGTGATAATTGCCCCAACAATCTCTGATGACCAAAACTGATGTTAGTCATCTTAGCAACTTAGCTCATGCCTTCCAACTTTCAATGGAAATGGACAATGACAGATTGACTTAATGTGGCACTGTTTTCCAAACCAATGCAGTATTCTGTATTTCACTATATGGGACATTAGAAATAAGCAACTTATTCAATCCACGGTCATCTGGTAAGCTTTATTGGTATTGGTTTATTATTGTCATGTGTTCAGAGATACAGTGAAAATCTTTTGTTTGTGTGCTATCCAATTAAATCAGATCATACTGTACAAGAGTACGGTTAAGCCATGCGCAAGTACAATAGGTAGTGCACAGAGTAAAATATCAAGAGTTCAAAATGTTGTTTACAGCATTGTAGTGTCATTGTTCCAGAGAAACGTCCAATATCCACAATGAGGTAGGTTGGAAGATCAGGACTATACCCTAGCCGTTGGGAGGACCGTTCAGTAGTTGGCAACAGAGGGGAAGAAGCTGTTCGGAACTCTGGTAATACATGCTTTCAAGCTTTTATATATTTTGCCGGATGGGAGAGGCGAGAAGAGGGAATGACCAGGGTGAGAATGGTCCTTGAATATGTTGGCGGCTTTCCCGAGGCAGCATGAAGTGTAGATGGAATCGATGGTGGGAAGTCTGGTCTTTGCTTAGCTTAAGAAAAAAAGATCTTAGTTGATTCATTCATGTATTTTTCTGGGAGGAAATCTGCTATGCTTACCTTGCCTGGCCTATTTGTGGCTTCAGACCTGACAATACAGTGCACCCTTAACTCGCTCCTCAATTTAGGCACAATTGGAGATGAACCCCCTTTTCTAGCAGTAGCCTCATCAGATACAGTATATTTTCAGTATCGGTGTCGCTGAATCTAAATTAAAGAAACAAAATTAATCTTCATTTGCTACTTTGGGGCGGCACCTTGGCGCAACGGTTGAGTTGCTGCGGAAAGCGCCACAGACCCAGGTTCGATCCTGACTATGGGTGCTGCCTGAACAGAGTTTCTACATTCTCTCCGTAACCGCGTAGGTTTTCCTTGGGTGATCCGGTTACCTCCTACACTCCAAAGACGTTCTGGTTTGTAGATCAATTGACTTCTGTAAAGATTATAAATTATTCCTTGCGTGTAGGGTAGTGCTGGTGTACAAAGATCACTGGTTGGCGCAGACTTGTTGGGCCGAAGGGCCTGTTTCCACGCTGTATCTCTAAACTTAATTAAATTAAACTAAACGAAAATAGTTCATTTTCCAGAAAGAAAAAGGTTTGCATTTATGCTATGGTATTCTAAAGATAACCCACAGAGCTCCAAGTCTGTTTAATAACCTTCAGAAACACAAGAATCATTATGTGGGGAAATACTGCAATCTGCAAACAGCATTTTTCAAAAACAAGGCACTTGCTCAAATCAAATTTGCATAATTCAGGTAATACAATAATTTGAGTTGTAAGCATTAAATTCATTCCTTTCTGTGTTGTTTACATAATTCAATTTAAATGAATATTTTGTGATTGAATTATTAAGACTTGTTTGTGGCTGTTAACCAGGAATCCAGGACAGTTGTCATTTAAAGCTTTTAATACATCTATTTCCATTGTTTTTTTAACCATCCTCATTTTAACTTTCATGAAAAGGCAACAGAGGCACATGCTGGCTGCTATTACAGTCTCTTTAAATATACAATTCAAAGTCAAACAATATAATGATTACAGATAGCCAGCACATTTTAGTGTGCTTCAGGAATTGGGTTCTATTTTTTGAAGGTCGATGAGCACTGAGCAGTAGTTGAGGTCTATATGGACCTGCACAAGGCCTTTGAGGGGTCAGTGCTGTATCCATTGTTGTTTGTCATTATATCAACAAGGATACTATAACCAGGTAGGGCCCTGGGGAGTATTGTAGAGCAAAGGGATGCTGGAGTACAAGTGCATAATTCCCTGAAAGTGGTGTCACAGGTGGACAAGGTGGCAAAAAAAGGCTTTTAGAATGTTGATTTTGATCAGTCAGGAAATTGAGTATAAAGTTGGGAACTATATTACAGTTGTACAATATGTTGGTGAGGCCGCACTGTTCAGTCTTGGTTATCTGGTTATAGGAAAGATAACATTAAGCTGGAAAGAGTGCAGAAAAGATTTATGTTGTCAGCACTCGAGGGTGTGAGTAACAGGGAAATGTTAGGCAGGCTGGTACTTTGTTCTTTAAAGCATAGGAGGGACAGGTAGGCGATCTTATGGAGGAATATAAAATATAAGGGGAATAGGTGTGAATGCACGTCTTTTCCCCTGGGTTTTGAGAATCAAGAACTAGAAGACATAGGTTTAAGGTAGTGTGGGGAAGTTGGCAAAGCACCTCTTGAATGTAAGGTTCGTCTTCTTGGGTGCTTCAGAAAATTAGTTATTGACAGTTTGAAGCATGGTTTCTGAGGCAATGTCACCTGAAACCTCATCTGCACAGTGCAGCTTGACTACTGGGGTTCAGGTGACCTTGGTTTTAGAATGGTTTTAGTTTTGGTTTTATAAAGTTGAATAATTTCCCATTAGTTCAGGAACCAGAGAACATGGATTTAACATAGAGTTCATAGAGTGATACAGTGTGGAAACAGGCTCTTCGGCCCAACTTGCCCACACCAGCCAACAATGTCCCAGCTACACTAGTCCCACTTGCCTGCCCTTGGTCCATATCCCTCCAAACCTGTCCTACCAATGTACCTGTCTAACTGTTTCTTAAATTATAGGATAGTCCCAGCCTCAACTACCCCCTCTGGCAGCTTGTTCCATACGCCCACCACCCTTTGTGTGAAAAATTTACCCCTTGGATTCCTATTAAATCGTTTCCCTTTCACCTTGACTCTATGTCTTCTCGTCAATTCCGCTACTTTGGGCAAGAGACTCTGGGCATGCACCCGATCTATTCCTCTCATGATTTTGTACACCTCGAAAACAAATCCCCTCATCCTCCTGCACTCCATGGAATAGAGACCCAGCCTTGTCAACCTTTCCCTATAGCTCACTCCCTCTAGTCCTGGCAACATCCTCATAAATCATTTCTGAACCCTTTCAAGCTTGACAATATCTTTCCTATAACATGGTGCCTAGAACTGAACACAATATTCTAAATGCGGTCTCACCAATGTCTTATACAACTGCAACATGACCTCCCAACTTCTATACTTAATATTGTTTAAGAAGGAACTGCAGATGCTGGAAAATCGAAGGTACACAAAAAAGCTGGAAAAACTCAGCGGGTGCAGCAGCATCTATGGAGCGAAGGAGGGTTCCGTCTGAAGAAGGGTTTCGGCCCGAAACGTTGCCTATTTCCTTCGCTCCATAGATGCTGCTGCACCCATTGAGTTTCTCCAGCTTTTTTGTGTACCTTCTATACTTAATACTCTGACTGATGATGGCCAAAGGGCCAAAAGCCTTTTTGACCAACATCTACCTGCGACTTGACCTTCAAGGAACCATGCACCTGTACTCCTAGATCCCTCTGCTCTACAACACTACCCAGAGGCCTACCATTTACTGTGTAGGTCCTGCCCTTGTTCAACGTCCCAAAATGTAACACCTCACACTTCTCTGTAAAAGGTGAGAGGAGTCAAGAGTCAAGAATGTTTTATATGTTCCAAATAGGACAATGAAATTCTTGCTTGCTGCAGCACAACAGAATATGTAAACATAGTACAGAACGTGAGAAAGAAAGTTCAGTGTGTATATATACACATGCACACATACTCAATAAATAAACAAATATAATGCAATAATAATAATAGTCTGTTGTAGTTCAGAGCTTATTTGTTGTCGTGTTTAATAGCCTGATGGCTGTAGGGAAGTAGCTATTCCTGAACCTGGACGTTACAGTTTTCAGGTTCCTGTACTTTCTTCCCGATGGTAGTGGTGAAATGAGTGTGTGGCCAGGATGGTGTGGGTCTTTGATGATGTTGGCTGCCTTTTTGAGGCAGCAACTTCGATAGATCCCTTTGATGGTGAGGAGGTCAGAGCCGGTGATGGACTGGGCAGTGGTCACAACCTTTTGCAGTCTTTTCCGCTTCTGGACGTTCAAGTTGCTGAACCAGGCCATGATGCAACCAGTCAGTATGCTCGCTACTGTGCACCTGTAGAAGTTCAAGAGAATCCTCTTTGACATACCGAATCTCGGTAATCTTCTCAGGAAATAGAGGCGCTGATGTGCCTTCTTTATAATTGCATCAACGTGCTGGGTCCAGGATAGATCTTCGGAAAGGTTTAATGGGAACCTGACGGTGGAGGGATATGGAAAAAGCTGCCAGAGGATGTAGTTGAGGCAGGTACTATAACAACATTTAGAAAACATTTGGACAGGTACATGGATAGGAAAGGTATAGAAGAATATGGGCCTAACTTGGATAAATCTTGCCTGCTAGATTTTCACTTACTGTAACTGCAGGAAAAATGTTCCCGATGTTGGGGGCGTTCAGAACCATGGGTCACAGTTTAAGAATAAAGGGGGGGGGGGGGACAGTTAGGACTGAGATGAGGATAAACATTCTTCATGTAGAGAGTTGTGAATCTGTGGAATTCTCTGCCACAGAAGGCAGTGCAGGCCAATTCACTGGATGTTTTCAAGAGAGAGTTACATTTTGTTCTTGGGGCTAACGACATCAAGGGATATGGGGAAAAACAGGAAAGAGATACTGATTTTAGATGAATAGCCATGATCATATTGAATGGCAGTGCAGGCTCGAAGGGCCAATGGCCTATTCCTGCACCTATTTTCTATGTTTCTATGCTTGAGTATAAGGCAATAAAACACGATCACTTGATTTTGAAGCATTCATGCATGGTGGAGGTATAATGTAGTCATAGAATGATACAGTGTGAAAACAGGCCCTTCAGCGCAACTTGCCCACACCCACCAACATGTCCCAGCTACGCTACCTGCTTTTGGTCTATACCTCCAAACCTGTCCTATCCATGTATCAGTCTAACTTTTTCTTAAATGTTGGAATGGTCCCTGCCTCAACTACCTCCTCTGGCAGCTTGTTCCATACACCCATCACTCTTTGTGTGGATAAAGTTACCCCTTAAAAAGTTACCTCTTAATAATACTTCATACAAAAAACATTGAAATCATACTTCTACAGTGCACTAAAACATGATTTAATACCTCAAATTTTGAAAAAGATCCTACCCTGGGAGGGGGGACACCCTTCTTCCACATCCTCTTCCCACTCAGTTGCTCCACTCCCTCACCAGGTACCCCCAAGGCCAGTGATCAGTGATTGTTCAGCCTCCCCCCTTACAAAAACGCTCCAATCCAATTTAAAGCATATATATTGCATTCAAGTGTAAGTTAAAAGACTCGCTACAGTATGCACCATATTGCACAATTTCAAGCTGAAAAATGCAAATGTTCCGTACCAATGGGAGGGAGCAACAGTGGGATTATTTCTGTTGTAACGTGGGGTTACTTTATTAAAATAATATTGGTTTATTATTGTGAGGTTTCCACGATACAGTTATAAACTTTGTTTTACATGCTATCCAGTAAAATCGTAGCATTCACGAGTCCAATCAAGTCATACACAGGTACAACAGGTAGTGCAAACAAAAATATAAGCAGAATGCAGAGTATAGTTAAACAAGTAGAATGATTGGAGTAGATGATAGTAGAATGTCTGGGACCAGCATGGAAAGCGTTGCCACACAGGATTGAGGAAGGTTTGAAGCAGTGAGGTGCCCTTATGAACATTTATAGCTGCATTACCCAGTATATATGCAGAGACACCCATGAGGGGAGCATCTGAATGACTTACATGAGTCTACCTGGTACACCAGTTCCCCAGTACAGGAAGCCACACGTGGGAAGGGGGTTGGGTGGTTTGTTTGCAGAAGGTTCTTCATTTTATCACCCTTTCACTGATTCATAATTACAGTGCGGGTTTTATTTCATGAATAAAATGGAATAGAGCATCATCGCAATAACTGCCATGGGAAATCAGAACTGAAAATGAGGAAAAGTCGCTGTCTTCAGGCCTGTAGGATCTGATTTAATCATTCTAATTGATCTCTCAATTGCTCTTTTGACCTCTGTGGGAGCCACTTCCTTCTCTAACCTAATGCAGCATATTAGGCAGGTGATTAGAAGTATAGCACTTGATCAAAGATAAGCTATAACTGACCTTTCAAATTGTTCCACTTCATTTTTATATAAAATTAGGTCCAAATTAATCTTCTAAAATGTGCCATTTTTAACACAATTTCTCTTAATGTCTGCATTTCCAATTGGAACTGGTTATTACCATGCAATCTCTTAAAAATGCTCTGAGAATTAACTAAATTAAAAAGGAATTGGTTGAGGCCTGAGAATATCTGAATCACCGCTGACTCCAAAGGAGAGCAGTGAAAACAAAGATCTAGCAAACAGTGTGAACGGAAATGAGGGTGTTTGATCCTGTGTTGTCCCCATTAGTCACTGGGACAAAGGTAAGAACATGCTACCAAGGTGATCAGGTGGTCAAAATGAAACTCAGGGGAAAGTGTTTAACCACAAGTGGTGAAACTCCCCACGCAGATATTATTTCAGAACCACAATAGTAGGGCAATCAATGAAAAAGTAAGAACCTTAAAGACTGAAATTGAGAATCAATGTAAGATTCATAATAGGTTAAAGTGTTCCCTGGTGAAAACAAAAGCAACAAGCCTTGCACAAATAGCAAAATCTAACTGCAACTTGCGATAATATACCTTTTACTGCACAGTAAAATGTTCCCGTCTACTGCAATAGATTGGTACCAATCAAACCATGTAAGGAAATGTTAAAGAGGGTGGAAAATTGAAAACATGAAAGATAGTTTTTAATGAGTGTCTTAACAAAGAGAAATAGCTAGAGATATAATGGAGACTAGAGGGAGAATCCAGACTTTGAGGACTCGGCAGTTGATGTTTTTTTACCATTAAAGATAGAAGAAACTGGGAGATTACAAGAAGTTCAGCACAGTGGCACAGCGGTAGAGCTGCTGCCTTACAGCACCAGAGACCCAAGTTCGAGCCTAACTTGTGGGTACTGTCTGTGTGGAGTTTGAACATTCCCCCTGTGACCATGTTGGTTTTCTCCGGGTGTTCAGGTTTTCTCCCACATTCCAAAGACATGCAGGTTTGTAGGTTAATTGGCTTCTGTAAATTGTCCCTAACACGTAGGATAGAACTAGTGTAGGGTGTGATTGTTAGTCAGCATGGACTGTGGTCCGAAGGGCCTGTTTCCACACTGTATCTCTAAACTAAACTAAACTAAACTTAACCAAACTTAACCAAAGGATCAAAGTGAGTCTGCTGATGGAGGCAGGATGGGTGGAGGTTATGGGGACAGAGAAGAGAAAGGTCATGGAGGAACTGGAGCGCAAAGTTGAGAATTTTAAGGTCAAAGAATTGATGGAAAGGGAACGGACAAGTATAGTGATGGTCTACTCTAGAACATAGAAAAGTACAGCAAGTGAACAGACCCTTCAGATCACAATATCCGTGCTGACAAGATGCCACAACCAAATCTTATTTGCCTGCATATAATCCATATCCCTCCATTCCCTGCATATCGATGTACCTATCCAAAAGTCTCTTTAATGCCACTATCATATCTGTCTCCACACCACCCCCAGTAATGCGTTCCAGGCACTCGCCATCCTCTGTGTAAAGAACTTGCGCTGCATATTTTCATTAAACTTTCCCCCTCTCACCTTAAACCTACATTGTTTAATATTTGATATTTCCATCCTGGGAAAAGCTGTCATCCTTATCTATGCCTCTCATAACTGTATATATTTTAGTCATCTCCCCTCAACCTCTGAAAATCCAAAGAAAACAATCCAACTTTGAAACTGACAAATGTGTCATTGGAGGTTTTGTAGCAGCACCTTGTGATGGGGCTGGGAAGTCTGAACCCTCGTCATTGGTCGGCACGGTCACGTGACCGCGTGTGTTCGTTTCACAGGCTTTTAGTTATCAGCGCTCCTCCCAGCGACAGGAGCTGTATTCTTAAGCTCGGCTAGGCACGCGTAGTTACAGGTTTTCAGTTTGTTTTTTACGATTTAAAAAACTATTTCACTCAACCTGCCTGGTCTCGCTTCAGTTTCAATAGGAGATGAGAAAAGCTATCATGTTTATTAAAAATTAACCGTGATGGCTGTTAGAAACAGATTTTGTGCCAGGATGGTTGGCTCTTTATCTCTCGTACCCAAGAAACTTAATACTGATTCTAAGGTATCATTGAAGAGGATTGGATTGATGAGAAACTGGCTAATACAATTCCTGTTTACAAATCAGGAAGCAAAAATAATTATTTGATCTTACTTCGTTGTTCCCAAATCATTCAGAATATAAGTACAGTCTGCTCAGTCTTAGCTATATTCAGTGATTCAGCCTCCACAGCTCTCTGGGGTTGAGAATTCCAAACATTCATAACGGTATTGTATGATGTTCTGAGAGAATAGATTATTCAACGTTTGATGGGGAGGAGTTAACTTCAAGACTTCCATTATGCCAAAATGGAGTCAATAACATGGATTCAAAATGTCCCAGCAGCTTTCTTAAGTTTAAGCCATGAGTGTTTAGAGTAAAGACTGGAAAAGTAATAACAAATTGGCCGAAGAAAAGGAAAGATTTTAAAGGAGCTATTTTAGAGGAGGAAGAAGTGGAGTGTGGCTCCACATGGGGATCATTATTGGTTCATTGTAGATGGTTAAACCCACAAACATATAGGCAAGACATCTTTAAGCTAGAAAGAGTACAGTGAAGATTTACGAGGGTGTTATAGTGAAGTTTTATGAGGGCCTGAGCTATGGGGAGAGATTGAGCAAGCTAGGACTTTCTTCAATGCCGCATAGGAGGCTGAGGGATGATCTTATAGAGGCATATAAAATAGTAAGATTAAACGAGAACTTACCAGTTTGAAGTTTGATCTGTATTTTATGAGGAGGAACGTTGAGGGAATACGTGAAGAACCCCGCTTCCAACGCATGCGTGTCATTCTTCAAAGCAGCGGTGTGAGGTCACAGAAAACTATAATGACCTAACATAGTAAGATTATCAAAGAGATACCAGTTTTTGATATGATCATAGGAGGGTGGGAGCGGAGGGTACGTATTCCCTCAACGTTCCTCCTCATAAAATACAGGTCAAACTTCAAACTGGTAAGTTCTCGTTTAATCTTACTATTTTACTTCGGAGTCACGTGAATGACTACGTGAAGATTTCAAAGCTCTGTGACCTCATGCCGTGGAACGAGTCCATGCTTCACAACTGCCTTCTTGAGTATTGGGAGAAAGATATCGTTAGCAATTTTTGAACACACCCATACAAAAACTTGTGTGATATTACAAAAAATAAATTGATTAAGTTGAAATCATAGCCCTGTAACCTTTCGGGCAAATTATATTATTGAACGTAACATGCTTTCAGAAATTGATGATGGATCCAAAACTGGTTTGTTATAAAACTTTTGGAAAGTCTTTCCCGATGACCATCCTGCCATTCTGAGGATTTGGTCTGTGGGCACCTCCAGAATTTTTGCTGCGGACGTCGCTGCAGCCCTGGTGGAATGAGATTTAAAACATTAGTGTCTATTCCTGCCATCTTTCGGACATATTTCAGCCACCTTGAGATAGTTTGGGTCGTGACCCTTTTGTGCGGTTTCTTGTAAGAAATTAACAGCCATTTCCTGACCTCGAATGATCTTGGTATTTTCCATGTATAATAGGATATGTTTGGCTATACACAGGCTTTCGTCATTTGGATATGCCATAAATTCGATCACTTGCCCCGATGAACCTGGTCTGTTTTGTTTTATTAAATCATGTATGACAAATACCAGTTTCTCGGGTGAGATCATCAAGCAGTCCAGCCTCAGTTTGTTTAATGACTGGACTCGTTGTGCGGTAACTAACGCCATGAGCATAACCATCTTCATGGTCAGTTTCCGAAGTGATAATGATGTTATCGGCGACCAACTTCTCAGCATGGTCAAAACGACACCCACATCCCAGATTCTGTAGTACCTGGTTTTTGGGGGTTTTGCATTAAATATGCCCCTCATAAGTTTTGTTACCAGGGGGTGCGTTCCCACCGTGTGCCGCTCCGTTCCTTGCGATAGGTAATTGGAGAGTGCACTTCTGGCACTATTAATGGCACTGTAGCCCAATCGCTTATCACAATGGAGGCTTGTTAGAAATTCCAATACGGCCGGAATGTTCTTGGCTCTTTGGTCTAGGTTGTTGTCAAAGCAGTATTTGCCCCATTTCTTGATATGTCCGAGGTACTGCTTTTGTGTTGACAGTCTTTGTGCTGATGTGATGGGATTCATAGTCCTGTCTGACAGCCCCATGCCGTGTAGTGGGTCTTTCAGACTCTACAAATCAACAAATCCATATTCTTATGGCATGGGTGACTGCCCTCAGTCACTGGATGAATTAGTAAATTTTGGCTATGTCCAATAAGGGAACATGGTTCTAACACCATCCCCTGTATAACCGAAACCACGGTTGAGTAGGCCAATCGGGTACTATGTG
Organism: Amblyraja radiata; assembly: GCF_010909765.2. Classification (NCBI taxonomy): domain Eukaryota; kingdom Metazoa; phylum Chordata; class Chondrichthyes; order Rajiformes; family Rajidae; genus Amblyraja; species Amblyraja radiata. Next base: position 43,540,192 of record NC_045963.1, on the reverse strand, counting down.
AATCCCAGATGCCGAATCTTGTTGAATTTTCCTTAGTATCCGATTGATGAGGCAGAACGGAGGAAATGCATAAAACCACCATTTCCCCCAATGCAGTGAGAAAGCATCTGTAGTTTCTGCCCCAGGGTCTGGTTCCCAGGACACATACCTTGGTAGTTGGTGATTCAACCTGGATGCAAAAAGATCAATATCTGGCGTACCATATTTTGCTGTAATTTCAGCAAATACTTTTTTATTTAACATCCATTCCGTGTTTTCGTTAAATTTGCGTGACCTGGTGTCTGCCACTGAATTTAGCTTCCTTGGTAGGTATGTTGCCGATATCCAAATGTTTCTTTGGATACACCATTTCTGTTGGTGTTAAGAAGCTTGCTGCAGTCCTCCTGTAGGGCTGCGGCTTTATCTATTGGTAAAGTTACTAACATATTGACCGTGTTAATGGTGAATGTATGTTCCACCTTTTAGTACCATAGTGGCCTCTGTTGGTTGCTTCATTGGTCTGTCAGAATGATCCATAAATTATTGAGTGACGCGTGTTAGCGCTCAGTAATTTGATTATGTAAAGGTCACGATATCATGTGGCTGGCACACACAGCCCCTAATGCCAATATTCTACTCCCAGTCTGGTGGATGGTTTAGTTCCCTGCAAGCATCCCTTAAGGCTGTACCCTTACTTATGGCAAAGTCACTGCCATGTGAACCAACCTTCTTCCTGCCTTAATTTAGTAAGAACCAGACTTCCTTAGTTACCAGTGGGTTTCTGTTTCCTTCTGGATCCCCGAGGCCGTGTGTTGTGGGTGTATACAGCTTCCAGCATAAGGCGATACCTTTGAGGACGATGTTTGGACGTCTAGGTGAGCTCCAGATTGGCTTCATCGTCCAACTCCTTGACCTTCTAGCTGGGTCACCTCCAAATAAAGGGTTTTGCTTGGAGGTTTGGGGTTAACGCAGGCCCGCGTCAATCCCGGTTGGATGTTCCAGGAGAATAAATAAATGGTTAGCACATTCATGGATTTACAATCCTCGGTGGCCAGCGACAGCTATGGCTAATGTTAGCCCCACCAGTTGATAGCAAGCCACGTGGTCTATGCTAGCTTTTAATCTGGTTAATAGATCTTCCCCAGTTAGCTTTAACTTATCTCTGTTGATTTCCCCTGAAACATAAAACAGACACTCCCTTGTGACTGCCAGATGAGGATGGAATATGCCATCAATTTTGACCTGCTAAATCCTTCATCTCAACATATAATTCCTGTATTTCTATCAGGAAATGACCAATAATGCACTCTATGACTTGGTGACTAAGAATGGCATCATCTCATAGTTACAGCAATATATCTATTACCTGTCCAGGACTTGACCCCAGCATTCTTCTGATAGAATAATCTGCAGGGGAGGGAGAAAGCATGATATAGCCCTATAGAAGGTGCTGCTTTCATCTCCTGGATCTGTCGTTCCCTCAAGCAATTCCCTGTAGTAATAGAAGTGAGCTACAGCCCTGTAAAAAGGTGCTGCCATGGGACTTACCCACTAGAGGCTTTCTTCTTGGACCTGCATCCCTCCAACGAGGTATGTTCTCCCAGGTGTAGGTCCTGCAGTGCCAACGCGGTGCAGTGTTCACGGCCCCTGTGCCGTCAGTACTTCCCTGCGGCGCTGCAACTGCAATTCCAGCGCGGTGCAGTGCCTACGGGCACTGAGCCGCCCGCACACCGTTGGCCTGAGCGTCCCTCAGGGAGTTCCAACATGTTTCCTTTCACCCCAGACTCACTGGAGGTGAGTAGTTCTGCGGCCCGTTCAGGGTCTGCCCGGAACTGATCCTCCGTGTTCTCCTCTGATGAGGAAAAAACACTGTGCAGCCCCCGAGACTGAGACTGGCATATGGGACGTCTTTTGCTTCGCTTCCCGCCCGGCCGAGAAGTGAATTTTGCCGGTGCGGGAGTGAAGTCGGGCACAGCTGTTTCCTCTCCGGAAGTTTCGCGTGCCGTTGCTGCTGCTGCCGGCTGCCCGCATTCCGCGGTTCTCCCCCGCCAGTTTTACGCAGCCTTCATGGATCCAGTCCATGTCTCCACCTAAAAGGTAAGTGGAAGGAACGCAGAGTCTCTTACCTGCTGCTCCCGACTTTCAAATTCTCCACTAGGGGAACATTGTTCCCCCTGCTGTGACTCGTTGCAATGCGTGTAGCGATATGACACGCATGCATTGGAAGCGGGGTTCTTCACGTAGTCACTCACGTGACTCCGAAGTAAAATCATAAGGGGAATAGATAGGGTGAATGCACAGAGTATTTTACCCAGGGCAGGGGAATCAAGTAATAGTTGGCATCGGTTTAAGGAGAGAGGGAAAAGATTTAATGGGAACCAGAGGGGTAACTTTTTCACTCAGAAGGTGGGGAGAATGTGGGACGAGCTGCTAGATGAAGTATTTTAACAGCAATAGTATATGGGTAGGAAAGGTTTAGAGGGGTATGGGTCAAATGCAGGCAAATGGGATTACCTTAGATTGTGCGTCTTCGGCATGAGTGAGTTGGGCCGAAGTGCTTGTTTTCATGCTGTATGGCGAAATGTGTCGAAATTCATGAAGTAGTTTAACAATTGTCAAATTATTCCAACAGAGTAAAAAAATTACAGGTCTAGAAGTTGTCCTGAGGAATAGTTGTATGGTTCGATTATTTAGCACAGATATACAGCACAGAAACAGGTCCATCGGTCCAACTCGGCCATGTTAATCAAGAAGTCCTATCTAAGCTAGTCTAATTTTCCCAGGTTTGGCCCATATCCTTCTACATCTTTTCTATCCACGTACCTGACCAAGTGTCTTTTAATATTGTTATAGTACCTGCCTCTACTATTTCCTTCGGCATTCATTCCATGTACCCTCCGCCCTTTGAATTAAAAACACAGAAACATAGAAAATAGGTGTAGGAGTAGGCAATTCAACCCTTCGAGCCAGCACTACCATTCAATATCATCATGGCTGATCATCCTAAATCAGTACCCCGTTCATGCTTTCTCCCCATATCCCTTGGTTCTGTTAGCCCTAAGAGCTATATCTGACCCTCTCTTGAAAACATCCAGTGAATTAGCCTCCACTGCCTTCTGTGACGGAGAATTCCACAGATTCGCAACTTTGCGTGAAAAGGTTTTTTCTCATCTCAGTCCTAAATTGCCTACCCCTTATTCTTAAACTGTGACCCCTGGTTCTGGACTCCCCAAACATTTTTCCTGCATCTAGCCTGTCCAATCCTTTGAGAATTTTATATGTTTCTATAAGATTCCCTCTCATCCTTCTAAATTCCAGTGAATATAAGCCCAGTCGATCCATTCTTTCATCATATGTCAGTCCCGCCATCCTGGAATTAACCTGGTGAACCTACGCTGCACTCCCTCAATAGCAAGAATGTCCTTCCTCAAATTAGGAGACCAAAACTGCACACAATACTCCAGGTGTGGTCTCATCAGGGTCCTGTACAACTGCAGTAGGACCTCCTTGCTCCTATACTCAAATCCTCTTGCTATGAACGTCAACATGCCATTTCCTTTCTTCACTGCTTGCTGTACCTGCATACTTACTTTCAGTGACTGATGTACAAGGACACCCAGGTCTCATTGCACCTCTCCTTTTCCTAATCTGACACCATTCAAATAATAATCTGCCTTCTTGGTCTTGCCACCAAAATGGATAACCTCACATTTATCCACATTATACTGCATCTCCCATGCATCTGCCCACTCACCCAACCTATCCAAGTCAGCCTGCAGCCTCATAGCATCCTCCTCGCAGCTCACACTACCACCCAGCTTTGTATCATCCGCAAACATGGAGATATTACATTTAATTCCTTTGTCTAAATCGTTAATGTATATTGTAAATATCTGAGGTCCCTGCACTGAGCCTTGCGGCACCCCACTAGTCACTGCCTGCCATTCTGAAAAGGACCCATTAATTCCTACTCTTTGCTTTCTGTCTGCCAATCAGTTCTCTATCCACGTCAATATCCTACCCCCAATACCATGTAATTCTGCACACTAATCTCTCGTGTGGGACCTTGTCAAAGGCTTTTTTAAAGTCCAGATGCACCACATCCACTGGCTCTCCCTTATTATCCCTTGTTACATCCTCAAAAAATTCCAGAGGATTAGTCATGATTTCCCCTTCATAATTCCGTGCTGACTTTGACCGATTGAATAGTTAAATCTAGATAAGTATTAAGTATTAACTCAGCGGGTCAGGCGGCATATCTGGAGAACATGGATATAATAAGAGGCCTGATCCAAACATCACCCATCCATGTTCTCCAGAGATGTTTCCTGACCCGCTGAGATACTCCAGTACTTTGTGTCTTTTTTCTTAGTTTGCCTAATCTCACCTCACAATTGAATTCAAGATATTATTACGATAAACCTACCCCACAATTGATTCAAGGCCAAAATATACTTGCAGACTTGTGATGCTCAGCACAGTTTAACTACCATATAACCTCTATGCATTTTCCAATCTTGGCAAATGGAATTTTATGTCCCTCTGGATCTGTAATTTCTAGATTACCAATTTTAAAACAGAGGGAACTTGGATATTGTGCACGTTTTTGATGTTTTGCTTGTGCTTGCTATTACTATTATTTTGTTTTATATTTTATAATACATTCTTCCAACTATATTTAAACCTCTGCAGATTTTTGAAGACTGTGAGGGTATTAAGGAGCAGAGGGTATTGGATTATAATGTCCCTTCAGAATTTGTTCCACCATTTTGAATGCTTCTCGGATGTGGAGGGTGCTGTGACTTGTGAACTAAACTACTCAGAAGCTGAAGCTGGTCGATATAAAAATCTTTTTCATCAAAAGAAAATGCCATTCTCCTGGACACACCCTCGGTTGAATCTCCAAATTTGAAAAACATTTTTTAATATTGTTAAGATCAAAGATAACAGCAAATTAGTAAGGGTGTCAGGGCTTATGGGGAGAAGGCAGGAGAACAGGGTTGAGAGAGAAAGATAGATCAGCCATGTTTGAATGGTGGAGTAGACTTGATGGGCCGAATGGCCTAATTCTGCTCCTATCACTTATGAACTTATGATATTGATTAGAAAAACGACCATAATTTTCTTTATTAGCTTTGCTATTTTCCAATCTTTTTTATGGAACCAAAAGTTACACATCATTCTTTCTGTCCTTTATTTACAGCTGGCTGTCAAGATTCACTCATTAAAGAAGCACATCACTTCAGGATACTTGGAAACGACCAGGTAAGTTCATTGTTTGCGGATAGTTCTTTCCTGTCACAAAGTAAGGCTTGGGGGCGAGACAGCTCCTGATATATCTACAGGGTACAGGTTTGTGCATTGTGAGCCCATGTGACTTAAAATGGAGAAAACAAGCAAGGTATTTGAGAAAAAAACTCCTCTACACCTTGACAGGTTGTCAGTTGTACCTGTGGTATTTCCAATGTTTTGTCACGTTGGTCGATTTGTAATTGAGTGTTCTGTGCCTTATTGGTCCCACAAATGGTTAAAACCAATTGTGCCACAAAAGGAAATTGAATAATAAATGATCAGATTCTGAGACAAGAGGGCATAGATTAGGTGTCTAAAGCCAGAGGGTATAGATTTAGTGTGAGGACTAAGAGGTTTAGAGGATAGACTTCAGAGTTAATGTACAAAGGCCACAAGTGCTAGAGTAACTCAGCAGGTCAGGCAGCATCTCTAGAGAACATGGATGGATGACATTTTGGGTAGAGATTCTACTTCAGACACGTTTAGATGGATCTGAGGAAGTTCCTCGTGTCTCTAAATTTTAGCCTGGCCTTCTTTACAGAAAGAATGATCTGGCATATGTAAACACAAGGAATCGCAGATGCTGGTTTACAGAAAAAGACATAAAGTGCTGAAGTAACTCAGCTGGTCAGGCAGCATCATCGTACTGCCTGACCCCCACTGAGTTACTCCAGCACTAGTGCCAAGGTCTGGTTTATGCTTGATTAAAACACAGATTTTTCCTGGCTATTGACCTCTAACCTGCTGAGTGTTTTAAATGCTGCAGTATCCAACACAATGATGCCTGCATTTCATTTCCATAGATAATTGTTCATTTTCTATCTTGTAGTCAGTTCAAATTAACGTCAAATTGTTGGGAACATTAAGAAAGCTTTAATGAGGTATAAATGGAGTTCTGGGATTTCCATATGCTGCCCAAACAATGCAAATAACACAATCTCGGAGAATAGTCCCCGTTGTACTATTGTTGTTTTCTCATTTCTGATCGTCTATTCTTAATGAACTCTTTGTGCAAATTACTCACTTAGTATCTAATTATTGGTGAAACTATAAGCAGAAGCAACGTGGAAGAGAAATGTTGAAAATGAGCAATTCTAAATCCCTGGTGCTTGCATTGCCATCCAGCTGCGTGCAGCGTACCTAACAGTCTGGAAAGGATGTGACACGTTTTAAGATGCAAGGCTTGTTTGCTTAATTCGTTGGGGATCTGCATGGTCTGTTTAAAAGCCAGGGTTTCTCATTCCATTCTAACTGGGTTGGGTCCCGTATCTCAGTCGTATAAGGACTGGATTCTACCTCATTCCCTTGTTCCTATATCAAATTGGAAGCTGCCGACAAGATTGGAAAGCAGCAGCACCATTTAGTGTCATGCAGGCATCATTGTGTTGGATACTGCACCATCAGAACTTGTCAGTTTTATACGTTTGTTAAACAGAATTACTGGCTCTGTGACTTTAATTAACGCTCTTCATTGATTTGGAAGCAGCTGGATTTCCCAATCCTCCATCAGACTGGACAATTGGACCCCTGAGAGTTGTTGTTGCCAACTCCTAGTTTTGCCTTTCCATCAGGGCACTGGTATAACTCTGCTTCTGTGTGATGCCAGGGTCCATCAAACAAGTTAACTCACCTTATCCCTCTGTCTCTATCTCAAAATGCATGTTGCTCAGCTTTCTTGGCATCCGTCTTCTTTCCAAATTCCTCTCCAGCCAGCCCTGGCACCAGGTAGACAACATTCTCTTTAAGTCTCTTGTTTATGTCGCAAATAATGCTAGTTTAGAACTCCAATTGTGAATGTTGTTTTTATCAGCATGATACAACTGAAAATCAATATTTTCTGGAGTTAAGCAACCACTATTAGATCATTGCCATGGCTTTTGAAATGCCAAGGTTCTTATGAGTTATCGGTGCACCCTGTACAATTTCTGCATCAGTTGCATTAGGTTAATACTGTTCCTAGTGTGACGTTCTGTTTAGTTTGGGTTACCTCAAAGGAAGTACCTCCCATCCATTGCCCTCACCATTCCATCCCCATACTGCACTCTTATCCACTGTCCCAGTGGCACTGAAACCAAGCATTTGATCTGCAGCCTCCTTTACCCTCTCTCTCCCCCTCCTCTCTCTTTCTCCATACTCTGTCTCCCATCTGTCTCTCCCCCTCCCTCACTCAAACCTCTGTTTCTTTGCTTTCTCTCTCTCTCTCTCTCTCTCTCTCTCTCACACACTGTTTCTGTGGCAGGAAATTTGTGGAATTCCCTGCTACAGAGGGCAGTGGATGCCAAATCACTGGAAGGATTTAATAGAGAGTTAGATAGAACTCTAGGGGCTAGTGGAATCAAGGGATATGGGGAGAAGGCAGGAACGCGTTATTGATTGGGGACGATCAGCCATGATCACAATGAATGGCAGTGCTGGCTCGAAGGGCTGAATGGCCTCCTCCTGCATCTATTTTCTATGTATCTATGTCTCGCTCGCTCTCTCTCTCTCCTTCCCTCCCACCTTCCCTCCCTTCCAAGACCCCACTCCCTTGCTATTTTATCTCTCTCACTTTCCTCTCTCTCATATCCCCCATGCAGTACCATATCCAGCCAATGAGCACTCTGCTGTCTGTGGCCAGTTTGATGCGCACAAATAGGCTGCTGCATTTTCTATTTTGCAACAATGACTACATGCTGAATGCGCTTCAATTGTATGCCAGGTTCTGTACGTCACGGCATGAGTTCATATACTTTTTTTTTGACACCTCACCTCCCCGTGTTCCTCTTGCATTGTCAGACGTGGCTAATTAGGAGACAATCTCAATTGCTCTTTCTATTGGCATGTGTGCCTGCTCCTTCACACCAGTGAAGCCCCTGAGTCCATGAAGCATTCAGTTCTGTTCCCCAGCTGTTTGCAGGCAAACCATTACAACATCTTCATCTCAATTTCTCACCGCTAACCACTGACACTTGCAAACAACTGCTTTTATATCCTTATTTATGTGGAATGTGGATTAAAAATGTGGATTGAAAATGCTACAGAAGGTTACGGGTGGCGCAGTTATTAAATTATTGACCGCCATAAATCAAAGTGGTGGCACAGTGGTGCTGTAAGTATGCATCTGCCTCACCGCTCCAATGACCACGGTCTATATGGGATTCGCACGTTCTCCCTGTCACCACATGAGATGCCTCCAGGGTGCTGCAGCTTCCTCCCAAATCACAAAGATGTGCCGGTTAATTGACTGCGGTAAATTACCCTGATATAAAAAGCTGATGGGACTGTCAAAGTACGATATCAATGAGATGTGTGTGTAGATAGGTTAGAGGGAATCATATTAAAATCTCAGTGGTCCCTATTAATAAAAGAATCTATTAAAAGCTAATATTAATATCCCATTATTTAAAAATAATAATAATATCCTATTAAACCTGTATCTTGGTACACGTGACAATAATAAACCAATACCAATAATACCTAGGCAAGACCTTTCCAGACCTGGCAGTGATTGTGTATGAACATTCTATCCAAAGCTAGTTCAAAATGTCTGCTTGTCAAGGGAAATTTCCTAATAAGGTTCAAATATGGATACCATTTGTTGTCAGATATGTGCGGGGCAAGTTTTTTTACACAGCGGGTAGTAAGTGTCTGGAACGCACTATCGGAGGTAGTGGTTGAAACGGATATGATAGTGGCATTTAAGAAGCTTTTGGATAGATACATGGATTTGCAGGGAATGGAGGGATATGGATTATGTGCAGGCAGATAAGAGTTGGACTTGGCATCATGTTCATCACAGACATTGTGGGCCAAAGGGCCTTTTTCTGTGATGTACTGTTCTATATTTTGTGTTCTAATTTTGTCATTATTCAAATATAAAGATAAAAACAACCTTGTCAGACAAAAACAAATCTATCTTCTTCTTGCGCATGAAACATAAACCAAAGGAATAGTTAGATCTCAAGCCGGGTGTTGAGCAGCCAGGTTGTTGTCTCTGCATCAATGTCTACCAGGCCCCGAGCTCCATTTGGTGGGTGGTAGAGCGGACACTCAGAGATGACATGGTTGGCTGTCTGTTGTTCTGCTCCGCATTCACAGGCTGGGCTCTGGTGGAGCTCCCATCTTCAGATGCTGGCATTGAAACGCCCAACTCCAGTACAAAGTCTGTTGAGCTTCACCCATGCTCCTCTGGGGAGGTCAGACCCTGGACAGCTTTTACCTGGTGAAGAGATGTAGCTGTGTAATGGAGATGAGGTTGCCTTCCACTCCTGTGACCACTTGGTGGCTATCCAGTGTGCTTCTGCCTCAGTTGGCTAGATGGATGCTAGGAGTTGTTGTACAAAAATCTATTGTACATGGTCTAGTGGTCAGTGCTTTTGCTAGTCTATAAATAACATTGCTACCTTTTATTCAAACATTCCACTGCATACATCCAACTTCAATGTTAATTAATCGATCCCCACCAGGTGAATTGTGGAGCAGACGAGCTGTGAGAAAACATGCAGTGCTTCTGTATTCAATCAGGTGATCTAAAACAGGCTCTTTAAATAAAAGCTGACAGTTCATGGGCATATCCACTGCCACAGGGAATAGAACATGAGATTAAACCACAAGATGACCTCTCGAGCCTGTCCCACCATCCAGTTAGATCAGGGCTGATCTCCAGCTATACTTTGCTGCCTGAGCCCATACTTCCTCATTACATTGAACATTGAACATTGAACACAGAACAGTACAGCACAGGAATGGGCCCTACGGCCAATAAGGTTTGTGTTGAAAATGATGCCTAGCTGAACTGATCTCATCTGCCTGTGATTGATCCATATCCCTTCATTCCCTGCAAATCCACATGCCTATCTAAAAGCCTCTTAAACACCACTATTGTATCTGCCTCCACCACCATCCCTGGGAATGGGTTCCAGGCCCCCACCACTCTCTGTGTAAAAAAACATGCCCCGTATATCTCCATTATATTTTTCCCCTCTCACCTTAAAGTTTTTCCCTCTAATGTTGGACTTTTCCACCCTGGGATAAAGGTTCTGATTGGCTATCCTATTCACAGTCACAACCAAAATAAGTGATCATTTGCAGCTCTGAGGTAAAACAATGTTCCGATGAATCACAATCCTATGTGTGAGGAAATTTCCCTTCTACTCAATACCAAATATCCTTATACTTCAACTTTGACTACTGACTGCAGACTGTTTTAATGGGAGAAATAATCTATTTGTTTTACCAAGCCCTCCCAAGCTATTATGTTCCAAGATTATCCTTCATATTTTCGGAATAACTCCTTTATTCAATCTTTCTTCATAACATTTCTCTATTTTCACCCCATATTTCCTCAAAACACTGGAGGCTATTTGGCACATCATCTTTCATCCCCCCCATTAATATTTCCTTGCAATCGATTCTCCTGCATTCTCATCAATTCTCCCCAGGTTCTACCACCTACACACTAGAGCAATTTTTACAGTGGCCAATTATACCACCGACTCACAAGTCCTTGGAATGCGGAATGAAACCAGCGCACCAAAGGGCCTGTTTCCAAGCTGTCACTCACTGTGATTCACCCAGAGGAAACCTACACAGACACAGGGAGAAAGAGCAAACTCCACACATAACATCGGAGGCTCGGATTAAATTCGGTTCACTGGCGATATGAGGCTATAACTTGCAACCCAACAGTATGAATATTGAATTCTCCAAATAATAACTCCCCCTTTTCTCCTGAAAAACTACATCCTCAGTACACACACATTTCTCCCACTACCCCATTGCATTTCACTCCTCTTCTTTCCATATCATAGTCATAGAGTTGTGCAGCATGGAAAAAGGCCCTTTGGCCCAATTTGACCTTGCTGACCAAGATACCCCATCGAAACTAGTCCCATTAGCCTGCATTTGGCCAATTCCCCTGTTAACCTTTCCTGTCCATTAACCTGTCCAATTGTCTTTAAAATATGATGAGAGTACCTGCCTCAACTACTTCCTCTGGCTAGTCATAACGCCATTTTAATCTTCTTTTCACTTCTTGCCTTTGTCACTTGCTATCCCTTCTGCCAATTACCACACCGCCCCCAATTGTATCCTCCAATCACTCACCGGCTTTATCCTGCCCCCACTTCTCTCTTCCAGCTTTCTCCACTCTACTCAAATTAGTCTGAAGAAAGGTAACGACCCGAAACATTGTCTGTCCGTCCCCTCCACAGATGGTGCCCGACTCACTGATTTCCTCCATCACTTTGTGTTTTGCTCGAGATTCTAGCATTTATGTCTCTAGCTTCCTCTTCATAACTATTTGATTATTCATTCTTATTCTGTCTGTACATAACCATAATTATTTAAACTTTTGCAGGATTGCAAATTACTAGCAGGGAAAACAATTGCCATTTGCATAGCACAAGTAACACACAAATATCCAAAGGAGCTACCTTATCAGGTTATCATTGATGTAAAACAACCTGTTCTCCATTCCTCAAGAGCCTCTCAACGTTTGATTCCGTGAAGCAGCCCTAGATATTTTCACGTTTCCATTTGAATCCCCTTAAAGTGTTTGATTTTGAGCAGTATATTCGCAACATCCAACATAAAGTAGCAGGTTTTTTCTGTGGGCAATAAGTGGCCTCAGCGAGTTCAAGATCACCTCACCAGAGACCGGTACTGCTGGAAAACAGGAGCTTGTCATTCATGAGATTTGAACAGCAGATCCAGAGTTGAAAGGCCAGCATGCTGAGCAGCACATCATCTAACCCCACAAAATAAAAACATGCACTGAAATATTGTGTGGATATGGCTCTGAGACTGTCATGTGTAAGCAGGTAGCTCTGCTATTTCACATCAACCAGTAATAAGATGGAGTGAGCAATATCAGTGGACAAGGGACTATCGATTATTTGCCAGCTAAGGTCACAGGGTGTTGAATGTCACATACAGAAACCTGGTGGCAACTCGCTGAGACCAAGGTGCCCCAGTATGTAAGTTCCTGCCTCTCAGGTTTCAACTCTACCCTCTCTTTTGATTGCACTGAACTATCAGACCATGTCTAACCTGCACTTTGTTTTCTGTGTCACTCAGACTTTGCTTACCTCCCTGTTTTAAAAATTGCATTAAGCTTAAAAGAAATGGGTCAAACACAGGCAACTGAGACTAGCTTGGATGGACATCTTAGTCGGCATGGGCAGATTGGGCCGAAGGGCCTTTTTCTGTGCTCTATAACTATGGCTTTATTTGTAAAGAAAATACTGATTATTTACCAGATAATGAAAGAGAGTCTGAAAAAGGGTCCCGACCCAAAACGTCATCTGTCCATTCCATCCACAGATGCTGCCTGACGCCCTGAGTCACTCCAGCACTTTGCGTTTTGCTCAATATTCAAGCATCTGCAGTTCAGAATATCTCCATAATGCTTCAGATGCAGGAATAAGCTCCTGGACAAAATAATGTCTCTACATTTTGCATCAATTTTTCTGTGCAGCCTTTCAGTCACAAGTACTCAATATTAGGGAATGTATTTGCTATCAGTGCAGGCAATGGAAATCAGATTTTAATTTGAAGACTGTTTGTCACTCAAACCCACTTCACCTTTTGCTTTTGCAGGTCGTTCCTTATACAACACCCTCTGTGTGAAAAAGGTGTTCCACATGTTCCTATGAAATATTTTCCCTTTCACCTTAAAGCTATGTCCCCTGGTTCTTGATTGCTTTATCCTAGGAAACAAATGATAGTGCTTTCACCCTATCTATGCTCCTCTTGATGTTAAGAACAAAATCAATTGAAATAGGAATGGGTTGATTTTCTGAATGATAGCGTGTGACAGCCTAAGAACAAACAATGGTACATGAAAGTAGCAGGAAGGGCACAAGCAGGGCTAATTGACTTTTCTATTCAAAATGGTTGGCTTTGATTTATGAATTTGTATTGGCATTCAATTTTACATTGTAGGTGGATGGATGATGATGGTAATCAAGGGGCTGTTGATAAATGGGAAGTTGGGATTGGTTTTCCTAGAATAACAGTCGGGTAAACTGGATACAATTAGCCTGACTGAAGAGGTAGTGTCCAAGTTGCCCTCTCTCTTCTCCCCTTCTCATCAACGTCTACTCATCATATAAATGTATGTTTACATACTTGGCTAATAAATTAATTACAATTACAATTAAATGGTTGCTTTCATCGTTACAAAACTATCTCCCAGAGTGGGCCAGGTAGCTACGTCGAACGGTCTGCCTTTCTGTGGTCTGTTCTGTTGCATTTTCTGCGCTGCATGCTGTTCATTGTGTGCATGCAGTCACGTGTGCACAGACTGTGCATGGGCCATGTCATCAGTCAGAATCCAATGTTGCTCAGAAGTTATGCTTTGTTCCGATTTGTGAAATACAACTGCCACAATTGTCTGCTACGGAGAGAACAGGCGAGAACCAGAGGCATTCCCATCTGCCGGACGGATTCAATGGGCCAGGCAGCATCGGTAGAGAAAATGGTCTAGGTTGTCCCTCAGATTGTTATTAAATCTTGCCCTTCTCACCTTAAACCTATGCCTTCTGATTCTTGAGTCCCCTACCCTTTTCATTCTCTTCAAATTCTAAAGTGATAAAAGAATAGTGCAATTCTCCAATTTTAGGTAAATAATCTCCAAAAAACACCCCACTCTTTTGCTTTCTTCCCCTCCCTTCTTCTTTGCGGATTTGCACCATTTCTCCCCTTCCGCCCGCACCCCCTCCCCTTCACCGATATGCCATCTTGTGGCTTCACAATTTGCACTACTCCTTCCAATTCTGGCCTTTGTCCAACTATCTGCCTATCAAAGAAATCCTTGCTTGTATCCACCCATCACTTGCAGATCTTTGTCCTTTCCCACACCTCTTCCAGCTCCCATCCCACCCCCCCCCCCCCCCCCCCCCCCCCCCCCCCCGCTACGATAATCAGTCTGAACAAGAGTCCTGGCCCGAAAGTTCACCTGTCCACGTTCTCTATAGATGCTGCCTGACCTGCTGAGTTGCTCCAGCAATTTGTTTCTTTTTTTTGCAAACCAGCATCTGCAGTTCCCTGTGTCTCCAGTATAGTATAGGTTGCTGCCTGTAGTTGATGTCAGATGTCAATGTGCCATTGTGATATAACTGCTGTATACCTTCCATCTGCAGTATGATCGTTATCAGCACTATGGAGCGGAGGAATGTGTGCTGCAAATGGGTGGGCTACTTTGCCCAAGACCAGGCTGTGGAGCTGGCCTGCTTCCCGATGGAGGCCTACGCAGAATAGAATGTCTGCCACAGAACGGACTGGGCTGTGGGGTAAGTTCCAACCATATCACCTGCTTGATCTGGATGTAATGCTGATCTCTCCAATGGCAATTTAAATTGTTGTCAGTGCCAATAAAATTAGAGAGGGAAAGCTGGGTTGTCAATGCAATTTACAAAGTGACCAGTGATTACAGTGATCGATGGACAATCAGAACCATTTTCCCAGGTTAGAAATGGCAAAAACTAGAGGGCATAGCTTTAAGGTGAGAGGGGCAAAGGAGATGTGCAGAGCAAGTTTTTTTATAGAGAGGGTGGTGAGTGCCTGGAATACGCCGCCAGGGCAGCTGGTAGAGGCAGATGTGATAGTAGCATTTAAGAGGCTTTTAGATAAGCACATGGGTATGCAGGGAATGGGGGGGTAGAATTATGTGCAGGTAGATGATATTAGTTTATCTTGGCATCATATTCGGCATGGACATTGTGGGCTGAACAGCTGTTCCTGTATTGCACTGTCTATGTTAGAAAATGTGCCAGAGGGTGGATCTAATGTACGAATTTAACACCCCACCCAATATTCCATGGTACATCCTTTAGGCTGAGAGAGTGCACAATATTTATTGTTCTGGAGCCGGGCCCAGTTTTGACATGTCAGTGATATAGCGTTCAAAGTGTGCATGATTGGTAACAGCAACTGGTGATGTCCATGAATCGCAGACTTCAAGCAGTCAGTGCATGCAAAGGATATGCAACAAAATACTAAACATGACTACTTTCATTTACATTACATTGCTGTGTCCCAAACATTATGGTGCCCTGAAATGGGGGGGACTATGTATAAACACTGCTGTAATTTCTACATGGTGAAACCAAAATGTATAAAAATGGCCTTTATTAAAATCTGACAATGTGCACTTTAACCATGTTTTCTATTACAAATCTCAAATTGTGGAGTACAGAGGCAAATAAATAAATGATGGGTCTTTGTCCCAAATATTATGGAGGGCACTGTGTGTCTATTTTGAAATCCCTGTTTACTAATTTCATCCATTTTCTTTATCTATCAGTATCTTTTTTTCTTATTTAATGCTTCTATCTGTACTGCTTGCAAAGCTGCTTATCAATGGCAAATTTGTGATTTTCTACCCTATCTTCTCCCATTTATAATATAGAGAATATTTGTGTTCTGATCACAGCTAATTACTGGACTGCCTGAGTCACAACCTGGCAATGTGCGTGCCTGCACATGATCTCTGCACTTTGCTGCTATCTACTCAGTCAATTTCCAAGTAGGATCAATAATTTGCCTTCAGCTCCATAACTTTCAGCTTTAGTCAACAGTCTCTGAAAAAGGGACTTCCTGGCCTTTCTGGAAGTTAATTTACATAACATCAATAGATTTTCTTCAGTTCAAACTTTAGTTACTTCTTCAAAAAATAGCTTTCAACTTTCTTTATGACTGTCCACTATTGACTCCATCTACACTTCACGCTGCCTTGGAAAAACAGTGAACATAATCAGACTTGTCCCACCCAGGCTATTCCTTCTACTCCCTGCTCCTGTCAGGCAAAATGTAGCATACGTGTCTACGTTGATATCACTGTCAAGTTGTTCTTGTCAAGTGGCAAGTTTTTTACAGTAGGGTGGTAGGTGCCTGGAAAACACTGCCAGGGTGGTTGTGAAGGCAGCTATGATAGGGGTATTCAAGAAGCTTTTAGATAGACACATATTTACATGTATAAACCATGTTTAGTACAAGATTTACATATCTGTTGTGCTTCTGCAAGTAAAATATTAATTGTTCCATTTCGGGACATATGACAATAAAACACCCTGGACTCTTAAATGGGTTTTGGATATTTAAACAAAGGAGAAGAAAAGGACACAAATCTGTAATGGATACAAGTCTGAAGGAGGGTCCCGATCCAAAATGTCACCTATCCATGTTCTCCATGAATGCTGCTTGATCTGCTGAATTGCTCCAGCACTATGTGTCTTCATATGTAAGAGGCCTTGTTCTGATGCTGAATGTTAATGGAGTGCAGTGGCAGAGGTTTATCAGCGGTTTATCATTTCTTCAGAGGACAGACTAGCTGAGCAACGGCTTCTCAGTTAATCAAAGGCCCGATAACAAATACTAAATTTGTTACCGTCTGCTGCAGCCTGGTGCATAACTACACTTCTCCTTTAGGAATAAGAGGTTGCCTCATCTGAACATGTCAAAGTATGCTGCTCTCAAGCAGTGCGATTTCTGTTTCAGTCCTGGATTACATTCATTCCCATGTGGCTCACCCTTCCTGTGTTAAGTATTCCTTCTGTGTCCTACGCTTAGCACTGATTGTGTGGAATATAATAAATGGCCAGCAACATTTGCATCTTTTGGGGAGAATATCTACTTCCCACCTCAAAGGATCAATTATGAACTAAAATATTGATTTGAGTGAATCCTAATTCTAATTCATTAATATATTTTGTATTTTTAAATTCAGTCCATGTCTTTGAATATGTATTGCAGCAGTCAGGGCAAATTGCATTATCTCTGGGACCTGTGTTTAATGATAGTCTAAATTAATGCCAGAACAGTTTCTTTGCACAGCTAATCTAACAGTCCCAACTAATCAATTTGGGCAAATTAATTTAACCTATTTTTCATATATTGCATTATCGTAACACTCAATTGCCTCCTCTGTTAGCTTTGAAATGACAATAAGGCTTAAGAATTGTCATTCTTCTGTTATCATTGTCTGTACACTGCCTGTGACACCCCTGGTCTTTCCCACATTAGACTCTTACACCTTTATCCACATGCTCAGGCACTTGAATGAATGATGTGCATGGTTGTCAATTGAAGTCTACCCCTTGCAAAATTCTCTTCTTCCTTATGACATCCACAATAAATGGAGAATCCCAACATTGTCCCATAATCCCAACCTAGTTACTGTTGTTCCTTCTCTCTCCATTCCCCCTCTCCCCTTCCATTTTTATCCCTCCGTCTGGCTTTATATTTCACTCCACTTTCTTCCTTGTCTTTTGTTTCCGTTCATCTCTAGCCTTCGTCAGTTTCTCCACCCATCTGTCACTCAACCCCTCACTCAAAATCCACCTAATCTTAGAGCAGAGCAAGATGGGTTACTCTCACGCAAACATGTAGTACGCTCATGGGCAGATTCATGGGTGATTCATGGACCCATTTAGCAACCAGCCCCCGCCATCTTGCTCCGCCATCTTGCTTCCGGCCAAAGATCGGATCTTTGTTTCCGCCTCCGCTCCCGTATCTTCGCTTTGGTCTTTGACTTGGGCGGGGAGAGGGAGTGTGGGGCCCGGGGCAGCGGGAGAGGGAGTGTGGGGCCCGGGGAGAGGGAGTGTGGGGCCCGGGGAGAGGGAGAGGGAGTGTGGGGCCCAGGGCAGCAGGAGAGGGAGAGGGAGTGTGGGGCCCGGGGCAGCGGGAGAGGGAGTGTGGGGCCCGGGGCAGCGGGAGTGGGAGTGTGGGGCCCGGGGCAGCGGGGAGAAGGAGTGTGGGGCCCGGGGCAGCGGGAGAGGGAGTGAGCGGCCCGGGGTCAGCGGGAGAGGGAGTGAGCGGCCCGGGGAGAGGGAGTGTGTGGCCCGGGGCAGCGGGAGAGGGAGTGTGTGGCCCAGGGCAGTGGGAGAGGGAGTGTGGGGCCCGGGGCAGCGGGAGAGGGAGTGAGCGGCCCGGGGAGAGGGAGTGTGCGGCCCGGGGAGAGGGAGAGGAAGTGTGGGGCCCGGGGCAGCGGGAGAGGGTGTGTGGGGCCCGGGGCAGCGGGAGAGGGAGTGTGGGGCCCGGGGCAGCGGGAGAGGGAGTGTGGGGCACGGGAGAGGGAGAGGTGGTGTGGGGACCTGGGCAGTGGGGAGAGGGGGTGTGGGGCCGGTGGCAAGGGGAGAGGGAGTGTGGGGCCCGGGGCAGAGGAGGGAGTCGGGCAGCGGTGAGAGGGTGGGGCCCGGGCGCGGGAGAGGGAGTGTGGGGCCCGGGGAGAGGAGAAGGAGTGTGGGGCCCGGGGCAGCGGAGAGGGAGAGGGTTGGGTGCGGGAGAGGGGAGTGTGGGAGGGCAGGGAGAGGAGTGTGGGGCCCGGGGCAGCGGGAGAGGAGTTGAGCGGCCCGGGAGAGGGAGTGTGCGGCCCGGGGAGAGGGAGAGGAAGTGTGGGGCCCGGGGCAGCGGGAGAGGGAGTGTGGGGCCCGGGGCAGCGGGGAGAAGGAGTGTGGGGCCCGGGGCAGCGGGGAGAGGGAGTGTGGGGGGAGACGAGGGAGTGCCGGGGTGGGGGGGGGGGGGGGGGGGGGGGAGAGTTGAGGGGTGGGATAAGGCCTAGTGTGTGTGAAGTTGCGGGGAGGTTTACAATGTTTCTTATTTAATGTCCCTTGTCTGGTCTGAAATAAAGTTCCTCATTGGATCAGAAGAAATATAATTGTGTGTGTTATATGATTATATACATTTATATCACATTCATGTATGTGTGTTTATAAACATTTTATTCTTTAACAAGAATTAACAGAATTATGAACTAACAGAATTATGAATCTAACCCTATATCACACACAAAAACTTCCTCCGCAATGTTAATTACCCTGCGAGTCGGGTCGGGTAGGTACAATGATGTTACTACAAAATCAACTCAAACACTGCTTGTGAGCCATTTAAAAAGAAATGATTTAAAAAACATTAAAAAAGACAATTACCAGAGTCAAATTTTATTCTTGACAAGAAGTATGAACTGACAGAATTATGAATCTAACCCTATATCACACACACAAACTGTTGCCCCGCAACATTGATTACACTGCGAGTCGGATCGGGTCAGGTAGGCTCCGGTTACTAAAATGGGCGGTGAAAAATGCCCAGGATCCCCTCCGTAGCGTACTACACGTCAGCCCATTGTATTTCGCAGGAGTGGCCTATCTTGCTCTGCTCTAAGATCTTTGCTAATACTTGCCAGGCTTAGTCCCATCCCCACCTCCCTATTGCAGCTTTCTCTCCCTTACTCCATCTATCTGAAGAAGGGTCCCAACCTGAAATGTCATCCGTCTATTTCTTCCACAGATGCTGCTTGACTCGTTCCTCCAGCACTTTGTGTTTTGCTCAAGATTCCAGCATCTGCATTTCTTTTCATGATCTGAGCACATTGTCCATCTCACGACTCACTTTGCAGCATCCGCAGATGATCTTGAAAAACAATTTGGTCAAGAGAGATTGTTTTGAACAACTCCAGAAACAAATGTTGTTATGCAGTTAACAATTTAATGAGAACAATGTACCCATTCCTGGGTGAGTTTCAACCCCTGGACAATTCAACCATTGACTTTATGGTGGAGATTTAATTTACACCTGCACCTTATCCCTGAGTAAAACACCCTAAATTACATAAACATGGTGGAACATCCACCACCACACTTGGCAGCGCATTCCAGGCACTCATCACCCTCTGTGTAAAAAAACTGCACATCTCCTTTAAACTTTGATCATCTCACTTTAAAACTATGCCCTCTAGACTTTGACATTTCCACCCTGAGAAAAAGGTTCTGGCTTTATCTATGCCTCTCATTATTTTATATACTTTCACCAGGTCTCCCTTCATCCTGGTGAAAACAATATAAATATGTCCAATCCCTCCTTGTAGCTAATCCCCTCCTAATCCAGGCAGCATTCTGGTAAACCTGTTTTGCACCCTTTTCAAAGCCTCCACATCTCCCTCTGATAGAGTTGCCGTTGTTGGACTACTGTAAATGCCTGTGAGAATTTAGGATCAAAAGAGTTCTTTAAGCCAGTGTGGCTGTCGCACAGGAAAGCCCGACAATGTTGTTTCTAGGACTTTTGTAAACAGCAATAGTGTGATACTTTTCAATCTAGTAAAATAATTTCTATGTGAATTCTGAAACCCTTCACTTCTCTCTCCCTTGGTTTAACATTTCACTCCTCTCCTTATCTGGGACGCTTTTGTCTCCTTTTCATCTTTGGCCTTTGTCACTTACTCCATCCATCTACCATTCAAACCGCACTCACCTACAGTATATTCACCTATCACTGGCCAGGTTTTGTCCCGCCTTCACCTCTTGTATCCAGTTTTCTCCCTCCTTCTACAGTCAGTCCGAAGAAGGGTCCCAACCCAAACCATTGTCTGACCATTTCCCTCCATAGATGCTGCCTAACCCACAGAGTTTCTCCAGCACTTTGTGTTTTGCTCTAGATTCCAGCATCTGCAGCTCCTTATGTCTTTCTTTATTTTCCTTTTTCATGACACTGCAAATCCCATTTATCCACTCAACCAACATCCTCATTATCAGTGTCCATTTTTTTTTCAGTCCTCCATCACTGTGTTCCCTTCCTTACCCTGCAAGATTAATGGGACATTATTACAGAACTTTTGTTTTCTCTTGGTTGCTAAATCTTTGGTAATCATGATGATGGTAATATCATCTATATAGTTCTTCCCACTGACTCACACTAATGGCATCTTATAGTAGTATCACAAAAATAATTAATTGACTATAAAGTGTTTTGAGATGGTGCTATCAAATAATAATAATAATAATAATAATAATAATAATAATAAAGCTTTATTTCAGACACAGGTCCATATAACACATCATACAGTATAAGGAGATACAAAAATACATTAAAAATTGCATATTAGCCTATAAGATATACAAGCTATTGCACCAATGCCGTCTTAGCCTAGAGGTGAATCTATAGCAGCTTTTCAGAGGGCTGACTAGGGCTTCGATTATATGGTTCTCTGACTTGTCCAGGCGACACATAAAACTAAACATCAGCTGTCTTAAGAGTGCCTCACAGGTTGGCACTCTAGTGGACACAAACAATTGACTGGCACTATGCCACCTAGGGACACGAAGCAGCAACCTCATTGCATCATTGTATGCTACCTTAAGCCTCTGCATACTCTTTTTCTTATAGTTAGACCACAATTGAGCAGTATATAACGGTGTGATGTAGGTTCTGAACAGGGAACACTTCACAGAGTCAGAGCACATAGAAAACTTCCTTATAAGCATGTTAGCTTGAAAATAAATTTTACTCAGCTATTTTTTCTGGGCTACTAACACCTTCAATGTCAGACGGTAGGGGTGTTTTATTGTTATTCATTACTTTGACCTCTTTCCAGAAGTTAGTAAGGTTGTTGTTCTGTAGCTTTCTGGCAAGCGAGTCTGCTCTCATTGTGTTTTCATTTTTCTTAATAAAATGAAGTGCATACTTAACTCTAGCATTTGTGCGTTTTTTCATATCTAGCAATACCCCCTGTCTAGGCCTACCTGCCTCTGACCAGAGTCTAAAGGCCTCTCTTGCCTCAGCGTACTGCTCAGCCACAAACTCATTCCACCCAGGTCTGATGTTGGGTACCTTACATTTACTTTTACAAAAGGGTTCACTGGAAGCATTGAGACATTTCACAATAACATCATACATGGCACAGAGTTTTTCAGCATGTTGCACAATTACAATTACAATTACAATTCATATCTGAGCACATTAGGGCCTCTTGAGGCAATGCAATATTATTTAAAAAACTGTCCGTTCGCAGTGAGTATCCAGCCATAACCTCTCTGCTCAGTTTTGACCAGTCCAGTTTACTTGAGGAAGCAGCATTATTATTACTGGACAGCAGGGGGACATTCTCAACATTTAACCGTGCAACAATAGGTATGTGATCAGAGGTGGCAAGTTCATAACAAATCTCCACATTTTCCAGTGAGGCATGAGTATCAGCTGTGGTCACAATATGGTCTAACCAAGATGTTGTGTGCCACGCTTCACTAACATAGGTAAAACTTGTGTCAGGCAACAGAGTTTTACTCGATAGTATTAATTTAGACTCATTACAAAACTGCTGCAGGTGTGCTGCAAATAAAGATTTGCTATCTGACATGTCAGCATTAAAATCACCCATGACGTAGACACAAGATGAGCTGTTGTCCTCTATGAAGGACTGAATAAAAGCTAACCTGTTCAGAAATTCGTCCTCATGCTCATATGATTCATACGGTGTATAAACATTTAAGACAGTAAATTTATTTTCATTATAATTACACTCCAGCCCTATGGCCCAGTCAACATTTAGACGCAACACCTTCACCAGTGAGTCATATTTGATGTTCCACAGTATAGCTACACCACCAGCTATCCTACCTCGAACCAGCCTCGTACTGAGGTCGGTAGTGGACTCTCCAGCCCCATGGAAGTTCATGTGTAGAGTGTTCAACTTATCCAGATCTTGTTTCGCCATCCAGGTTTCTTGCAGGCACAGAATGTCACATTGGTCCAGCAGTGTGTCCACCACCAAACGTCTTGATCTATCAGTAGCAGAATGTCCTACTCGCAAACCGCGAGTGTTGTATGAAACAACATGCATTTAATGTGTTTTGTCGCTCCCTGCGGAACAGCTGGCCTTCATCCCGTCCTCGCCCACAGATGCGACAGGCACCCCAGCATCGTTACCGTGCAGCAGCTCCTCATCCTGAAATAAATGCTTTTCTCAAGATATTTTAGTGCAGTACTAATGGATATTTGCTTTCAAATAATTTGAACTTTTATTTTCCAGTATTCACCTATTCTTTTGGTGTGCTGTCAGTGTGGGTGTTACAGTGACACAACTGGTGGAGCTGCTGCCTCACAGAGCCAAAGCCCCGGGTTCGACCCTGATCTTGTGCCTTATCTGTGTGGGGTTTGCACGTTCTCCCTGTGACCGTGTGAGTTTCTTCCGGGTGCTCAGGTTTCCTCCCACATCCCAAAGACATGCAGGTTTATAGGCTAATTGGCCTCTGTAAATTGCCCCCAGTGTGTAGGAAGTGGATGAGAAAGCGGAATAGCACTAGTGTGAACGGGTGATCTATGATTGGCTTTGATGGATCAAGAGCCTGTTTTCATGCTGAATTTTTCAATCAATCAAACCACATACAGGCCCGTACGAAGCTTTTCAAAAAGGGGGGTGGCATGACAGGATTACAAAAAACTTAATGTGAAATAATGTGTGCGCTGCACACATCACGAGCGCGAAGCGTGAAGTCCCTCGATGCCGGGGTCCAGGGCCCGCTTAAGGGCCCTGGAAGCTCAGGGGTTTTAGATGCTCTGATGCATTCTGAGCCTTGTTTTGGAGCATTTTTGCACCAGATTTATGACCAATATTTCAGAAATTAACAGGAATCTGAGGTAGCTTTTTCACGCAAAGAGTGCTGGGTGTATATAACGAGCTGCCAGAGGAGGTAGTTAAGACTGGGACTATCCTAATGTTTAAGAGACATTTGGACACGTACAGGGATATGACAGATTTAGATGGATATGGGCCAAACGCGTGTGAGTGGGACTAGTGTAGATGGGACATGTCGGTCCGTGTGGGCAAGTTGGGCTGAAGGGCCTGTTTCCACACTGCATCATTCTATGACTAAAAAGTGAAGAAGAAAAATGCATGTAGATAAGTAGAGCAGATTTGAAAGAGGAGTGAAATGTAAAGACAGAGAGAGGTTTATGGGTGGAAAGGAACATAGGAAAGGAGGGGGAGAGTGGGCTTGGGCAGATGGGTGAAGGGAAAATAGTCACAAAATGCTGGAGTAACTCAGCGGGCCAGGCAGCATCTGCGGAGAATATGAATAGGCGACGTTTCACCGAATGCTGGAGTAACTCAGCGAGTCAGGCAGCATCTGTGGAGAACATGGATAGGTGACATATCACAGAGTGCTGGAGTAACTCAGTGAGTCAGGCAGCATCTGTGGAGAACATGGATAGGTGACATGTCACAGAGTGCTGGAGTAACTCAGTGGGTCAGGCAGCATCTCTGGAGAAAAGGTATAGATTATAGTTCGGGTCAAGACCGTTCTTCAGTAATATTCATGATGTGCTATGCATAGACATTCCTGAATGTTACCCAAACCATCGTGAGCTATTTTGTTAGAGTGCTTGCCCTCTCCTATAACGTCTCTGCTGCCTTGGGTGATGCAGGACAGGACACAAGCTTTGGGACATGGTGTGAAGCTGTTGCCGTCTGTCCCAGCCTGGTAAAAACCTGGATGGAGTGGATTTGGAGAGGATGGTTCCACTAGTGGGAGACACTAGGACCAGTGGCCACAGCCTCAGAATTAAAAGACATTCCTTTTGGAAGGAGACGAGCAGGAATTTCTTAAGTCAGAGGGTGGTGAACTGTGGAATTCATTGCCACAGACAGCTGTGGAGGTCAAGTCAATGGACATTTTTCAGGAGATTGATAGATTCTTGATTGATAGGGGTGTCAGAGGTAATGGGGAGAAGGCAGGAGAATGGGTTTGAGAGGGAAAGATAGAGTCATAGGGTGATACGGTGTGGAAACAGGCCCTTCGGCCCAGCATGTCCCATCTGCACTAGTCCCACCTGCCCACGATTGATCCATATCCCTCCGAACCTGTCCTATCCATGTACCTGTCTAACTGTTTCTTAAATGTTGAGATAGTCCCTGCCACAACTACCTCCTCTGGCAGCTTGTTCCATATACCTACCACCCTTTGTGTGAAAAACATACCCCTCAGATTCCTATTAAATCTTTTGCCCTTCACCTTAAACTTATGTCCTCTGCTCCTCGATTCACTTACTCTGGGCAAAAGACTCAACCATATCTAATCAAATCATGATTTTATACACCTCTATTAGATCATCCCTCAGCCTCCTGTGCTCCATGAAATAGAGTCCCAGCCTACTCAACCTCTCCCTATAGCTCTGGCCCTCTAGTCCTGGCAACATCCTCATAAATCTTCACTGTACCCTTTCCAGTTTGATGACATCTTTCCTATAACATGGTGCCCAGAACTGAACACAATACTCTGAATGCGGCCTCACCAACTTCTTATGCAACTGCAACATGACCTCCCAACTTCTATGCTCACTCGACCCGCTGAGTTACTCCAGCACTCTGAAACGTCACAGAACAGGGCAAGATTAGCAAGTTTGCTGATGATACAGAAGTGAGTGGTTTTGCAGATAGTGAAGATGGTTGTGAAAGATTGCAGCAGGATCTGGATCAATTAGCCAGGTGGCAGAGGAATGGTTGATGGTTGCATGGTTCCTTGAAGGTCGTGTCGCAGGTATATCAGGTGGTCAAAATGTATTTTGGCACTTTGGCCCTCATCAGTCAGAGTATTGAGTATAGAAGTTGGGAGGTCATGTTGCAGTTGTATAAGACGTTGATGAGACCGCATTTAGAATATTGTGTTCAGTTCTGGGCACCATGTTATAGGAAAGATGTCAAACTGAAAAGAGTACAGAGATCCCCATCCTGGATCAGTCCAATCAGGGTTTTGTCATCCACAAACTTGAGAAGCTTGACAGAGGTGTCTGTGGAGGTGCAGTCATTGGGTGTGAAGTGGTGATTGGAGTGGAGTGGTGATTGGAGTGGGGTGGGTGCAGAATGGCCCAGTCTTTGCAGACTGAGGTCAGGCTGTGAGTGGGTGTGAAGTGGTTGGGTGGGGTGGGAAAGGTTCCACTCTTTTCATACTGGAGGCTTGCCTTAAGTAGGTGTGAAGTGGTGAATGGGAAGGAGAGGGTGCCGGGTCCATTCTTTGCAGACTGGTGTCTGGCTGTGTTTGTTGGGGGGTGGGTTTCAGGGTTACATTTCTGATTTTCAAGCCTGCAGTAATACTCATTCAGGTTGTTCGTCAGCTGACGATTGTCCAAAGAGCGGGGGGCTTTCCT
This sequence comes from Amblyraja radiata, assembly GCF_010909765.2. Classification (NCBI taxonomy): domain Eukaryota; kingdom Metazoa; phylum Chordata; class Chondrichthyes; order Rajiformes; family Rajidae; genus Amblyraja; species Amblyraja radiata. Next base: position 43,514,026 of record NC_045963.1, on the reverse strand, counting down.
CTTATAGCTGGTGATTTCTTGCATGCCCTTCCAAACTGAAGAAGAATCACTAGCTGAGAACTTGCTCCTCAACTTCTCGGAGTATCTTTCCTTGCAAGCTCTGATTCCTCTTCTCAGCGCTTTATCGATTAGGCTATCTTTTAACTCTTTAACGATTAGGCTATCGGCTTGACGCATATTTGCCCCCAGCACTCTCCCCGATCTCAAAATGGAAATGTTACATCTGTATATAATGATCCCATTAAAATGTGTATTTATGTCACAAACTATGGAATTCATATTTTTCAGTATTATCAAGGAAAAGAAAGCAGTTCCAATTGTTTGATATTATTTGATATTGTTTAATATTATTCATATGGAGGAAAAAATATAATAGCTCTAAAACCTACCTTAATTTTGCAATCTCACTCAAGATAATTCCCCTTTCCCTCTCCCCTCCCCATCTCTCTCTCTTCTCCCTTCCCCTCTCTCTCCCCCCTCCCCCCTCTCACATCCCCCCTCTTTCTTGCGGGGGGGGGGCGAAGATGAAGGTGGCGCGGGCCCACCAGGCGGGGGGAATGAATGTGGCGTGGGCCCTGTGGGGGTGGCATGGGCCCAACGGGCGGGGGGAATGAAGGTGGCGTGGGCCCAGCGGGTGGGGCGTGTGCCCAGCAGGGGTCAGTGAGGGTGACGTGGACCCAGCGGGGGTGGCGTGGGCCCAGCAAGGGTGGCGTGAGCCCAGCGGGGATGGCGTAGATCCAGTGGGGGTCAGCGGGGGTGGCGTGGACCCAGTGAGGTGGTGTGGGCTCAGCGGGGGTGGCATGAGCCCAGCGTGGGTGGCATGAGCCCAGCGGGGGTGGCGTGGGCCCAGCGGGGGTGGTGCGGGGGGAAGATGGCTTGGGCCCCGGCAGCAGGGGGAGGCGAGGGGAGCAGGCTCCGCCGCAGCGGCGACTGGTGTTGGGGTTACAGCCGTTGGGTTCAGATTCAGCCACTCCCGCCCGGGGACGAGAGAACAGAGAACTGACGTTTCCAAAGTGGAAACATTGATTTATTTATTTTATTTTGAAATCCTGGAGCCTTTTCCATGACTGGATATGGTCACAAGGCAGTGGAGGTTTTAAATCTGAGTTTTCCCTCTCCTCGATGGACTGCCTTCCCAGGCTGACGAGCCTCATCTGCCCGAGACTCGTGGGGGCGGGAGCGTCTACCTTCCCGTGCAGGTCTACAGCGCCTGCCCACTGCCCTGAATTACAATCAGTATGCCTATTTTGGGGGTATTACCAACTTTATTTCTATTAGAGCCTGCCAAACAGAAGATTTTATATTGAACATGAACACTTTAAATGTTAGCTGCAGAGGAGGTAGAAGAATTGTCAAATAATTTCTAGCAATGCAGTAAACATAGTAAAAAAAATCCAGGATTTTTTCTCATGAAACTGGAAATGTATCGGAAATGAACTTTTAACCAATATATGAAAAAATGATTAACCTATCTTTCATTGCTCATTTATTATGGACAGGAATTAATGGGGAACCTGTTCTCGCTAAATAGAGAATGGACATCGGAGTCTCATGCATGTCCCACTGCAATTGTAGTTGTTTAGAAAATTGAAAGAAGCCGAACCATTTTGCTCATGGCTGCTGTGAAATGATCTTATCTAATTAAACCATTTGTTCGCCACATGCAGTGAGTAATTCAGGATCAGTGCATTTTTACCAAGAATGCGGCAAAATTTATCTTTGATTGTCTGTCTCAAACGGAGCTATGATATTGTTTAACCCTGTGAATTATAATGTTTAACTAATATCCTGGATTGTTATTTCACTGAATTTGCCATCAGCTGCTGATAGAGTGTTTCAGAACCTTCTCTTGGAAATTTTACTCATTTTATTTTTATTTTTTCATATTGCTCAACATTAATTTTCTCGTGAGGATAAATTGCCTATTTTCCTTCCATAATTTTTGTTCCTAGTCTGGCAGCTCTATAGCAGGGAATAAAGTGCTCATCTGTAATGGAAACCATTATAAATCCTGGTGAGATTAAAATAATCTATTGTAATCTATTGTTACTTTATATTATGTTGAAGCAGGTCTCCAATTCAATATGTATTTCTTTTCCTTTGTGTGTTCTTGGTTTCTTTTAAGACCAGGAAATTGTTTTTCGTCACATACTGTTTCTAATGCACTGCAGGTCCATTCTGCTGTTACCATGGCTACATATTTCTGCTTGTAGTGTTATTAAATCTGGTGACATTGAAGAAGGCCATTTCCCATACCGTGCTCCTTGGAAATGTTGTCAAATGCTTCCATTCCTCGGCTTTCTTCTCACAACCACAAGTATTTGCTCTTGCAATACCCTGTCAGATATTGTTCCCAGTCTCATTCCCTGCCACAAATAGTTCTCACTGCCCCCGACATCAGTGTATGATAATTGGGCCAAAAAAGGCATCCCAGTGCCTCCGTTTCCTATGGGGAGGAAGGAAGTTTGGCATATTTCCAACCACTCTTACCAACTTTAAAAGATGCATCATATAGCATATGGTCAATTTGCATCATAGCTTGGTTTGGTTACTATTGTTCCCAAGACTGCAAGAAATTACAGAGAGCTGTGGAAGTAGCCCAGTCCATCACACAGACCAGAATCCCCCCCCCCATCCCCCATTGATTCCATCTGCACTTCATGTGCCTCGGAAGATCCTTTTTCACCCTGGTCATTCCCTCTTCTTCCGTCAGGCAGAAGATACAAAAGCTTGAAAGCACGTACCATCAGACTAAGGAGAGGCAAGGTTTTTTTTAATCTGAATTCTGAAGAAGGGTTCCGACCCAAAACGTCTCTGATTCCTTTTCTCCAGAGATGCTGCCTGACCCGCTGAGTTACTCCAGCACTTTGTGTCTAGCTTCAGACTTAGGAACTGCTACTCCCCCTCTGTTATCAGACAACTGAACTGTCCATTTCTTCCCATCTCCCTAGTTATGGACACTGGACTTTTTCTCTGTAATTATAACGCTGTTATATCGCAAAACAACAAACGTTCTCTTTGCACCACCTGTTATACTTGTGTATGGCTTGTACTTGTGTATAGTATGATCTTGAATAGCTTGCGAACAGAAGCTTTTCACTGTACCTCAGTACAGGTCCTGAACCAAGGTTATTGTCCAGTTTTCAAAAGACATCAGGGAATTGTTTCATTTTAAAGAAAAATCAAAAAGTGTTGGAAACATTCAGCAGATCGGACAGTAAAGGCAGATAAAGCCTAAATACATAAGGGGGAAAAGGGTAACTAGAGGGAGAGTGAGACCTCTCAGAAATCAAAGCAGTCACTTTTGTGTGGAGCCACAGGAGATGGGGAAGGTCCTCAATAAGTATTTCTCCTCTGTATTAGAAGAAAGACAGGAGGACGGAGGAACTTGGGGCAGTCAATGGAAATGTCTTGAGAGCAGTCAGTGTTACTGTCGAAGAAGTACTGAAGGTACTATCGTGTATGAAGGTAGACAAATCTCCAGGGCCTGATCAGGTATATATGAGGACATTGTAGGAAACCAGAGAGGAAATTGTGGAAGCCCTGGTTGAAATTTACGAGTCGTCCTTAAATACAGGAGAGGTGCCGGAAGACTGGAGGGTGGCAAATGTTGTGCCTCGTTTCAAGAAGGGCTGCTGGGAATAAGCCGGTGAGCTTAACATCTGTAGTTAGAAAGTTACTAGAGAGTATTCTGAGGGATAGGTTATACAGGAATTTGGACGGGCAAGGGCTGATTAGGAAAAGTCAGCATGGCTTTGTATGTGGAAAGTCATGTCTCACATATCTGATTGAGTTTTTTGAAGACGTGACCAAAAAAGATGATGAGGGCAGAGCTGCAGATGTTGTATACATGGATTTCAGTAGGGCATTTGTCATGGTAGGCTGTTCTGTAAGGTTAGATTGCATGTGATCCAAGGAGAGATAGCTGAATAGACAACAAATTGGCTCCATGGAAGGAAGCAGAGGGTGATGGTGGAAGGTTGCTTCTCGGACTGGAGGCCTGTGACTAGTGGTGTGTCTCAGGGTTCGGTGCTGGGCCCGTTGCTGTTTGTCATCGATAATGATTTGGATGAGAACATACAGGGCATGATTAGCAAGTTTGCTGATGATACAAAAGTGGATTATTTTGCAGATAGTGAAGATGGTTACGAAAGATTGCAGCAGGATCTGGATCGATTAGCCAGGTGGGCGGATGAATTGTTGATGGAATTTAATACAGAGAAGTGTGAGGTGTTGCATTTTGGGACGTCTAACAAGGGCAGGACCTACACAGTAAATGGTAGGCCTCTGGGGAGTGTTGTGGAGTAGAGGGATCTAGGAATGCAGGTGCATGGTTCCTTGAAGGTCAAGCCGCAGGTAGATAAGGTGGTCAAAAAGGCTTTTGGTACATTGGCCTTCATCAGTCAGAGTATAGAGTATAGAAGTTGAGAGGTAAATTTGCAGTTGTATAAGACGTTGGTGAGACCGCATTTAGAATATTGTGTTGAATTTTGGGCACCATGTTATAGGAAAGATATTGTCAAGCTTGAAAGGGTTCAGACAAGATTTACGAGGATGTTGCCAGGACTAGAGGGTGTGAGCTACAGGGAGAGGTTGAGTAGGCTGGATTTCTATTCCTTGGAGCGCAGGAGGATGAGGGGTGATCTTATTGAGGTGTATAAAATCATGAGAGGAATAGATCGGGTAGATGTACAGTATCTTGCACAGAGATGGGAAATCTAGGACCAGAGGGCATAGGTTCAAGGTGAAGGAGAAAAGATTTAATAGACATTAGACCATAGGTGCAGGAGTAGGCCATTCGGCCCTTCGAGCCAGCACCGCCATTCAATGTAGTCATGGCTGATCATCTCCAATCAGTACCTCGTTCCTGCCTTCTCCCCATATCCCCTGACTCCACTATCTTTAAGAACCCTATCTAGCTCTTTCTTGAAAGTATCCAGAGAACCGGCCTCCACCACCCTCTAAGGCAGAGAATTCCACAGACTCACAACTCTCTGTGAGAAAAAGTGTTTCCTCATCTCCGTTCTAAATGTCTTACCCCTTATTCTTAAACTGTGGCCCCTGGTTCTGGACATCGGGAACATGTTTCCTGCCTCTAGCGTGTCCAAACCCTTAACAATCTTATGTTTCAATAAAATTGCCTCTCATCCTTCTAAACTCCAGAGTATACAAGCCCAGGCGCTCCATTCTCTCAGCATATGAATGTCCCGCCATCCTGGGAATTAACCTTGTAAACCTACGCTGCACACCCTCAATAGCAAGAATGTCCTTCCTCAAATTAGGGGACCAAGACTGCACACAATACTCCAAGTATGATCTCACTAGGGCCTTACTCCTCTTGTTATTAAGGCCAACATGCCATTCGGTTTCTTCACTGCCTGCTGTACCTGCATGCTTACTTTCATTGACTGATGAACAAGGACCCCCAGATCCTGTTGTACTTCTCCTTTTCCCAACTTGACACCATTTAGATAGTAATCTGCCTTCCTGTTTTTGCTACCAAAGTGGATAACCTCACATTTTTCTACATTAAACTGCATTTGCCATGCACCTGCCCACTCACCCAACCTCCTAGTCACCCAGCATTTTCATAGCATCCTCCTCACAGTTCACACTGCCACCCAGCTTTGTGTCATCTTCAAATTTGCTAATGTTACTTTGAATCCCTACATCTAAATCATTGATGTATATTGTAAATAGCTGCGGTCCCAGCACTGAACCTTGTGGTACCCCACTAGTCACTGCCTGACATTCTGAAAAGGACCCGTTAATCCCTACTCTTTGTTTCCTGTCTGCCAACCAATTTTCTATCCATGTCAGTAATCTACCCCTAATACCATGTGCCCTAATTTTCCCACTAATCCCCTATGTGGGACCTTATCAAATGCTTTCTGAAAGTCCAGGTACACTACATCCACTGGCTCTCCCTTGTCCATTTTCCTAGTTACATCCTCAAAAAATTCCAGAAGATTAGTCAAGCATGATTTCCCCTTCGTAAATCCATGCTGACTCGGACCGATCCTGTTACTGCTATCCAAATGTGCCGCTATTTAATCTTTTATAATTGATTCCAGCATCTTCCCCACCACCGATGTCAGGCTAGCTGGTCTATAATTCCTATAATAGGAATCTGAGGTGTAACTTTTTCACACAAAGGGTGGTGGGTGTATGGAATAAGCTGCCAGATGAGGTAGTTGTGGCTGGACTATCCCAACGTTTAAGAAAGTTAGACAGGTACATGGATAGGACAGGTTTGAAGGGATATGGACCAAGCGCAGGCAGGTGGGACTAGTGTAGCTGGGACATGTTGGTTGGTGTGGGCAAGTTGGGATGAAGGGCCTGTTTCCACACTGCTGACTCGGACTCTATGACTATGACTCTAAAGTAACAGAATTTAGCACTTCAGGTTGAAGACCCTTTGTTAGAACTGGAAAAGTCAGCTGAAGACATGCCAGTGAATGGTCGTGATCAGTGTTTTTCTTCTACACAAAGAAGTTGCTGGTGCACATGATTAATAAACATGTGTGTTATATGGCAAAAAAACAAAATAATGACATTTAACTTATTAGAGATGCTGGTTTGCTGGAGCTTATCATTATTAAAAAAGCCCTGAATGTGATTCAAGTCAAGAAGCTAGAATTGGAGCAGGGATTTCAAGGGTTGACAAGATTGGAAGCAGTAGCGTTGGTTGAGCCCATGAAAAAATTCCAAGGATAAGAATCTGAAAATCAAAACACTGCAGAACCAGAAGCAACTTAGATCAGAACATACATACGTGATAGTGATGGATCTTGGCATCAACTCAAGAAAGGAGTGACCAAAATTTGAATGATCTGCTTCTTCGAGAGGGTGAAAGATCGAAGGTACCTAAGAGCACAGGAACAGCCCTGTTGAGAGGTAGCAAAGGCACTGAATGTGGTTTTCAACAGCATTTATGCGAGTCATATAGTGTGGAAGTAGACAGTCTTGGTGACAAAGCAGATATCTGGTCTGAAAGGTGGCCAGCAAAGACTGAATCTTCCTCAAACACTTGTTTATTAACCAACGTTTTAAAATTTTGTGAGGTTTTATTTGGCACCATTGAATTTCAAAGCAAATGTGGTTCATTCAAAAGCTTAAGCTTTAAGAAACCCTATACTGGCATGGGCCAAAGGTTAATTAACTTACTTCATGGAGACAATTATGTAAAACTTGAGTCTCAAAACAATTTTGATTGATTGAAAGATACAGCATGGAAACAGCCCCTTCAGCCCACTAAGTGCACGCTGACCATCAATCACCCATTCACACTAGTTCTACGTTATCCCACTTTCGCTTCCACACTGGGGCAATTTAAAGAGGGCAATTAACCTTCGAACCCTCATATCATTGAGATGTGGGAGGAAATCAGAGCACGCAAAGTAAATGTGCAAACTCCACACAGACAGCACCCGAGGTCATGTTTGATCCTGGGTCTCTGGTGTTGTGAGGCAGCAGCTCTACCAGCTGCACTACTGTGATATTTTCATGCATGGATTTGTAAAATATCGTTTCTTGTTTTATAATGTTCACAAAAATATAAAGCTTCCATTGCAGAATTTATAAAAAGTGCTACTATGCTTTTGTCAATGTTCTGTCTAAATTTGCGATAGTTGACTTTATAATGGTTCAGTGGTACTTTATTGTCACATGTACCTTGGTGCAGTAAAATTCCTTTGTTGCATACAGTTCAGTAACAAATTGCACTATACATTGGCACAATCATACTTAAGTACAAAAATGTAAGAATAGTAGATTGCACTGAGACAGTACACAAGAGTCTCTATGTTCCCAGCGCCTTTATCTGATTCAAGTCCAAAGTTGTTAAAAATGTGGTCTTATCTTGGCCATAAAGGTTTGTTGTCCTGGAGGTAGCACTGGGTCAGAGTTGCAGGGGTCGTCCTTGCCCAGTGATGTTGTTGATGCCCTCCACCACTGTCGCCCCGTGCCACTGCAGGCCATGTCCAATCTGTATGCTCGGCCTCTTGGAGCAGTGCCTGATCCACTCGAACCCCAGGCTGCTGCAGGGCCACCAACGGCCCAGTCTGCCGACACCTCGATCAACACACGTCGAACTGCAAACGTGCTATCCCTCGGCTCAAAAGGCTACCATTCAGCTAATGGCTGACCACTGAACACCCAGAGCACCTCCCTGGCATTGGAGGTGATCCCCCAGCCCACTCACCGGCACCATTCTACTCCTATGTCCGCTGCCATCACCATTCTGAATGCATTCTAACTGTAAACACTGGCCTCCTGAAAAGCAGAAATCTATCTTAGTTTTGTAATTGCGGAGTCATCTGTGTCAATCAGTAAGTGCCCACCCCAAGAAAGACGATACTGGCAGGTGTATAATCTGTTCTCATGACTTAACTGTGAATGTTTCCTCACATTTTACCCAACCTTGTGCTTTTCAACAATCAGCAAAAGTAGCAGGGTGCCTGAAACAATAACAATCCAACAGGCCTATACTTCCCAGCTATCGCCATTAATAGAATATAATTTCAAGCATTCTGCAAGGCATACTCTTTAAAGGGCTATTGATGTATTTAATGAAGTGCATTCAGCGCAGAATGGTGCCATGGGTGACAATATGAGGATAGTTTCCAGGTTAACTTACCGAAACAAGTATCTACAGGGGAGATTTTTTTTCCCAGTGCTTTGTTTCTTGTGTAACCCATTCTTTACGGAAGCAATTACAATTCTTATGAAGCGCTGCAGAGAAGAACTTTCCTCTCCTGCTGGGAAGGGGATCAGATGTTCTAGGAATAAGCAAAAACAAGCTAGGATTATCGAGTGTCAGTGGTGGAAATGAAGAGAAAAGCCTTTACATTGATGTAGGCAGGAAAATGGAAATTGCAATTGGTCCCATTACATGCCTTACTTGTACTTCCTTTCCAATATGAACCTACAGTCATTTGCAGAACTTTTCCTCAGGAGACTAGAGAGCTTTGGAAGCTATATCACGGAGAAGACCTGCGTGAAGCAAGAAGAAGATCAGTTAGTCAAGTTCTTTTTACCTTGCCAGTCTTCCTTATCTCCAGGAAAAAAAACACCTTCGTTATTAATTCAGGGTAGGATGAATTTGTTATGCAGTCTCTCATACCCTAGTTTACACCAAGACACATTCCCACTTTCCACCTCCCACATTCCAAAGACGCGCAGGTTTGTACAGTGTAGGAGGGATCTGCAGATGCTGGTTTAAACTGAAGATAGACACAAAAAGCTGGAGTAACTCAGCAGGTGGGTCAGGCAGCATCTTTGGAGAAAAATAATAGGTAATGTTTCAGATCAAGACCCTTCTTCAGAATGAAGAAGTGTCTCGACCCAAAACGTAATTTCCTTTTCTCCAGAGATGCTGCCCAACCCGCTGAGTTACTCCAGCTTTTTGTGTCTATCTCCCGGTTTGTAGGTTAATTGGCTTTGTAAATTGTCTCTAGTGTATAAGATAGAACTAGTGTATCGGTGATTGCTGGTCTACGCGGACCAAACAAAGGTCTGTTTCCACGCCATATCTCTAAACCAAACTCCTAGATATAGGTTAATCCTGCGCTGATTGACCTCATGATCCTCCAATGTCACAGTTTTAAGATTTTCATTTACAACATCTCACCACTTTATCCGAGCATCATTGTACGCTTTCCCCTTCCCCGCAGCCGTTTACAGTCACCAGAAAATAGCACTGGTAGATCAGCTGCCTCACAGTGCCAGAGACTGGGATTGATCCAGACCTTGGGTGCTGTCTGTGTGGAGTTTGAACGTTTTCATTTCACTCTTGCCATCGGAAAGAAGATATAGGTGTCAGAAAACTGTAACGTCCAGGTGCAGGAACAGCTTCTTCCCAACAATCATCAGGCTATTGAACACTAGGACATTTATTCATTGAACTTCATTTTTGTTTGTTTGTTTATGATATTATCTATTGAGTACTGTGTTTACAAACCTGTTGTGCTGCTGCTGCTAGTAAGAATTTCATTGTTCCGTTTCGGTACATATGACAATAGAACACTCTTGATTCTTCACTCTTGACTCCGGTTTCCTCTCACATCTCCAAAAGATGTGTAGGTTAATTGGCCTCTGTAAATTTTCCCTGAATGTGTAGGGAGTGGATGTGAAACGAGGATAACATAGAACTTGTGTGAATGGGATCAGAGTGAACTCAGTGGGCCGAAGGGCCTGTTTCCATGATCAATCAATCAATCATTCGTTCATTTTTGACCTCCTGCACATCCTCAATTGTTGGCAGTTGTGTTTACAGTTGCCAAAGCCCCAAATTCTTGAATCCTCCTAATGGAGCTGTCCCACTTAGGCGATTTTTCAGCAGACTGCCAGCGACTGTCAAGTTGCCGGCAGTTGCCTGAAAAACCAGGAACTGGAACAGCGACTGTCAGAGTGGAACACACACACACACGCAAACACATCGCAAAGGCGGGGGCCAGGGCAAGCGGGGGAGCGCTGTCTAAAAAATTCCCACGGAGCAAAGCCAAGGCGATACAGACAGGTTGTTGGTTGGCGCTGTAATTAAGACAGATAATGCACAGTGTATGGTAAGTCCTTTAAAAGAGGGGGGAGAAGGAGGAGAAGGGGGGGAGAAGGAGGGAGAAGGGGGGAAGGAGGGGGGAGAAGGAGTGGAGACAACTTTTAAGAAGCCAGAGATATATGGCTGTGAAGTTCGGCGGACATTTAACATTATCGGTCGGTTCCTTGGTTCTGAAAGCTACTGCTTACCTTTTTTTCCCCGCAATGAGCCAATGAAAATTACCGGTCAGCACTGGTTCAAACCTACGAGAACCTTCGACCTCCTTGCGACTCACCTACGGCTCGAGAATTTGCGCTACACTCCACGGCGACTTCATTCTCGTCGCCTCTAATTTTTCAACATGTTGAAAAATTCTCGGCGACCATAATGAGGCCACGACTAGTTCCCAAAATGTGGGAACTCCTCACGGCCATGAAGGCGACTCCCCGGCAACCACCCGCGAACACGTGGCGACCGCAAAGTCTCCTGCAGTCGCCTAAAAAGTCGCCTAAGTGGGACAGGCCCATAAACCTTTTTGCCTCATTGCTCCTTTAAAGATTGTTTCTGAAAGTCTTCTTCTTGACATAGACAAGTACAATTGCTAATAATTAGTAATACCAGGTAACCAGACCATAACAATGCAAAACTAAAATCAGTGTGCAACCAAAAACCAAGTCCACAGTAGATCATTGTTGCTGTGGTAGTGGTTAATGTTGGTTAATGCAGTGATCAAGAGCTGTTCTAAGACAGCTCTTGATCACTGAATCGGTCCACTAATGCAGTGATCAAGAGCTCTGCTCTAAGATCTTTGGTTGTTAGGAGGAAGCTGTTCTTCAACCTGGAGATCATGGTTTTCAGGCTCCTGTACCTTCTTCCTGATGGTAGCAGCGAGATGAGAGGTGGCCAGAGTGGTGTGGCACCAAACCACTAGCTGAATTTGTGTAGCTGAATTTCATGCTTTTCCTCTGATTACATTCCTGGAAATATTTGATGATGTGTTATTACTCGAATGGTGATGTGTAAATTCAAGTTACTATGTGAACACGATATAAACAAAACACTTTTATTTATGTGCATGAATAAATTCATCTTACTTTGGATTAAGGAGACAGATTACAATTCCCTAATTGAAGCTACACTATGATGTATCACGAGCTTTGAGTTGTTGATGAAATCACCATACTCCAGATCGCTATTTGTCCTAGTTTAGGTGTCATATTATCATCGATGCAGATTGTTTACCTCATTCTTGGCCTGCCATGCTGCGATTCATTTCACCCAATTCAAAAGTGTCTAAGAGTCCTGCTGAGAATGCAATTTGTTCCACAGTAGGGAGTCAGATAAACAGTTGGGTTTAGAAGGCATCAAAAAGTGCTGCTGAGGAAAGTTATGTGTCTAAGACTTAATGGAAATTGTTCCTGAGCCATTCCTGTTCCCGTGCCTCCGTTTGAAATGTACATCAACAGGGCCTTAGATTTCCATCTCAATTCCCAGGCACACCTGTCAGCTGCCCAACATGGGGTGACATCCCTTCACAACTTCTGCTCCTCATTACAGAAAACTTGACATCTCACAAACCTAACTTTAATAGTTTCATCTCTCTGAGGTATAGGTTGCATTTTTAAACTCTGTCACCAAGCAGTCTTTTCAGGGGAACAAGACCCAGAGTTAGCGTCATCCTTCCTTTTTTATTTTATCACCTGACATCATCTGTATTTCAACCTGAACAATAATTGAACCTCTGCGATGATCTTATCAATGACCTTGAGCCTTGTTTCGCCCTTTGGGCCATCAAAAAATATATAATGGAATTCTTTTGAAGTTTTGATCAGGGATTTTGACTTTGAAGAAAATATTACTTTGAGCTTTGTTCTGTCAGTATTGCTGCTGAAAGCTAGTATCTGTTTTCATCTGAAATTATGTTGGTCCTGCTCCTGTCATCATCTGAGTGCCCTCACCCAACGAGTCATAGAGGGTTTTAAAATTGCCCTACACAGTCCTATTAAATTGAATAAGCTATAATAAAACTCGTAACAGAGCTGTCATTTTGTGCAGTGTGAGTAATGTTTTAATCCAACATGATATAAAGCCTTTGAGAAAATCTATCAAAATACTAATACGGCTGCTCAGTATTTATTATATCAAATTGTCTTAATATAATTATGTTTTGTAACTTCTATGAAGTGGCACTGTGATTAAATGGCCCTGAAGAAAATAGCCTAGGTAGAAATTGAAGTTTGTTGCTTCAGTTTATTTTAGAGTTACAGCATGGAAACAGGTCCTTCAACCCACCGCGTCTACACCAACTATCAATCAACCGTTCACACTAGTTCTATGTTTTCCCACTTCCTCATCAACCTAGTTCAGAAAGCCCTAAACTCCATCTTGAGCTGGTTGTGATTCTTGCTTTATAAAGAAGATTTCAGAGCAATAAAGTCTTCAGTGATATTTATTGATTGATTGAAAGACAGAGCTTGGAAACGGGCCCTTCAGCCCGTTGAACGATCCATGCCAACCATTGATCACCCATTCACACTATTTTAATGTTATCTTTCTCACCCACTCTCTACATATTCCGCACAGTTTTACAGAGGCTAATTAACTTACAAACCCGCACGTCTTTGGGATGTGAGAGGAAACCAGAGGAAACCCATGCAGTGTACAATCTCTACCGTACACCTGTAGAAGTTTAATAATTTGCCGACATTCCAAATCTCCTCAATTAGTTCCTTGGGGCAGGGCTTGAACCTTCAACTTTCTGACACAGATGGCAAGACTGAAATCAATAGTTAGGTCAGTCTTTGAGGTTTGCTCTCTGCTTTGCATCTAGTTATCTGCCACTCTGCAAGTCATTTGAACGTTGATTCTAAACAGACTACTGACTCAGTCACCTTCTTCGCACCCTTCTGGAAATGCTGTCACAAACTCATACTCTTAACTCTATCTCATTCGGTTATTCTGTTATTGCACTTTAGTTTTGTTTTTGCACTGCTTCACATTGCAGTACATTCTTTGCATCATTCTGCTGTTACCCTATTCTTCTTCTTATCGAGTCCACACACAAGATTAGAAGTTGTTCAGCCAGAGCTGAACACACTTCTCGGCATCTGCACAATGGTGTCTGTCTTGTGCTTCTTGTGCTTCTTGTGCGTGGTGGTGGAAAGATTGGTTGAAACAGGGCCGTGACGTGAACGCTCTTTCCTTGACCCCTGTTACCCTATTAACTTGCTTCATAGAAACAAGGAATTTCATTGCACATACTGTATGATAATAAGCTAATGTGAAAAAGAATTTATCATGTTTACCAATGGGAGATATTGTGATCTCTATGATTCAGGGAACAGTGACAGGGGAGGGTGGGGGGTTACAAACCTCCAATGACCCCTCCTGGAAATTGCAAACATCTACGATTTAAGGTGGGAACAGAACCATGACTGATAATGGACTCAGTTACCATGCTCAAACCCTTAAGAGGCATAAACATTAGTCTTTAAAAGGTTACCCTAGCCAGTTGTAGCATGCCTGCTAGAGGAAGCATTTGTTATTCAAAACTTCTCTTTTGCCGAAAGACAATTTTTATTTTGGCAAGTCTGTACCAAGAGCAGATGCTATATCAAGGAAAGAAGAATTTATGACTTTGGGGTATCTCAAAAACCTCTACTGAAACTGAAATAGTTCTCAATTATAGTTTAGAAACAAGGAACCACAGATGCTGGTTTACAAAAGAAGGCACAAGGTACTGGAGTAACTCAGCAGGGCAGACAGCATCCCTGGAGTACATGGATAGGTGCTGTTTTTAGTCGGGACCTTCTTGAGACTGATTCAGACTGAGGAAAGGTCCCGACCCGAAACATCACCTATCCATGTTCTCCAGGGATGCTGCCTGACCCGCTGAGTTACTCCAGCACCTTATATCCTTTTTTTGTAAACCAGCATCTGCACTTCCAATTGATTCAGAACATTGGCTGTGTCAACTCAGGCTGATGCACCACCACGTTTGTTCACCTTTATCTGGTAACTGCTCAACTCTGAGGCATAAACTGAAATAGCCAGAAAATTCCTTATTTCCTTTAGTGAAAACATTTCATTGCCTGGTCTTTTACAGCTTAATCAATCTTTTCTTTCAGTGCCTTTAAAACAAATTGTATAAGTAGACCTTATTCTAAAGGGCTGATGTTTGGACATTGCCGTAGCCTTTATACAAAAAATAAAGGCTTAAAAAATGATGCCTATTCCCCCAAAACTGACAGTCTTCCATGGGATGAATGCTTTTATAAATGAGAAAGTTAGATTAATGGCCTTGTCATCTTCACCGTTCAACTGGAACCATCACATAACAAGATCTCATACAGGCGGTGTTATGATGCTGTTCTGGAGGATGTAGCATTCTGGTATTTAGCTCAATGTCTTATACTCTAGTAGTGTTTCTGCCCTTTGTGGGGAAGGCAGTGGACACCTCACCTCTTTAAGTGGAGCCACATGCGGAAGATATTTGGAGATTATGGGCATTATCAAATGAGATTACATTGTTTGTCATTTGTACATGATCCGCTCTTTGTACTCTGCATGGAATATCCCTCAAATGGTAGTTTGGATTTTTAAGGTCGTTTTGAGGTCCTTTTATCAAAATAATTTATTATCAAGTATTGACACCCTCCCCAAACTTTGTCTGGGCTGGGGAGGTGGAGGAGGTGGGATATTGGTATGATGAACGTGTTAATTGGCCTTAACCAAAGACGGAGCCATAAGGTTTAGGTTTATTTTTATTACGTAATACATGCACTACCCTTTATGTGAAAACTATGTACCTGTCGAAATGTTTCTTAAACGTGGTAATTGTACCTGCTTCATCTACCTCCTCTGGCTGCTCGTTCCATACATGTACCTGCACTCCTAGATCCCACTGCTCTACAATGCTCCCCAGAGCCCTACCATTCACTGTGTAGGTTCTGTCCATGTTAGTGCTCCCAAAATGTAACACCTCACATTTCTCTCTATTAAATGCCATCAACCATTCCTCAGCCCACCTGCCCAACCGATCAAGATTCTGCTGCAATTTTTGTCAACCATGTTCACTAATTTCACCCGCTTTTGTGTCATCAGCAAACTTGCTAACCATGCCATGCACATTCTCATCCAAATCATTGATATAGATGATAAACACTAAGGGCCCAGCACCATACCCTGAGGCACACCACTAGTCGCATGCCTCCAGTGCGAAAAGTGACCTTCCACCATCACCCTATGTTTCCTTCATGAAGCCAATTTTCTATCCATTCAGCTATCTTTCCTTGAATCCCACAGCATGCTATCCAATCAAATTAGATACTGCAATACTATACATAAATACAATCAAACTCAAGTACAATAGATGCAGCAAAGGAAAAAAAAATATTGGAGCATATAGTTCTCAGCATTGTAGTGCAACAGTTCCATAGACAAAGTTCAATGTCCGTAATGGAGCAGAGGTGATTCAGACATTACCCTAGCTTATGGAAGGACCATTCAGAAGTCTGATAACAAAGGGAAGAAGCTGTTCCTGACTCTGATGTTCATGCTTTCACGCATCTGTGCCTTCTGCCTGACAGAAGCAGGGAGAAGAAAGAATGACTGGCCATAATTGGCCTCTCCAAATTGCCTCAAGTCTGTAGGAAGTGTATGTGAAAGTGGGATAACATAGAAGTGATGTGAACAGGTGATCGATATTCTTGCACTGTGAGGCAGCAGCTGCGTCGTTGTGCCTTTAATTCCTGACAAATCCATGGCAACAATGGAGGACCCGGCGTGGGGTGACGACCGTGAGGGAGGTGGGGAGAGGTGGACAGTTGGGGAAGGGGGAACAAAGAGCAAATGGGACCCGGCATGTGGGAACCGCTCTGTGTGTGTGGGGGGGGGGGGGGGGGGGGGTTCAACGTGTACGTTAGACCATTGTGTCAGCAGTAAACTATCAATCAGCACAAAACATTTTTATGCTTCATTCATGTACCTTGGGGTACCACTGATGCTCATTTAATTCATTGTTTTACATAGGACTTAAGAAGAGAATAATTGTATTTATTGGAGTGACTGAACTAACAACATAAATCACTTTACAACAAAAGCAGTAGTCAGTTACATACATATGGTGACTGTAACACGGAAAATCAAACCAAGGAGGTTGACAGGACTTTCATAAAAATGTACACTGCTAAGATAAAAAACAGAAGGAGATTTTCATGGATTTAAAGTAAATGTTATCTAAGTACGTGGATAGGAAAGGTTTAGAGGCATATGAGCCAAATACAGGCAAATGGAACTAGCTTGGATCTGACATCTTGGTCAACATGGACGAGTTGGGCCAACGGGCCTGTTTCTATGCTCTATAACTCCATGTGAGACTTGGAATGGTTCAGGGAAGAAAGATTTAGAACATAAGAACATAATAAGTTCCAAGCTGAAGTCTAAATTGTAATGGTTGTAGAGTTGTTTGAAATAAATGAACATCATCAATTTTATGCATATCCTTTGCTCGGGCAGCCTCTCAGGGTCAAGGTTGACTTCTGAGGAGTGAAAGTGACTGTGTGTCAACTCTTTTAACATGGGGTGCCTTTTTATGCAGTTTTTATCTGAGAAGCTGGCTTGGAGAAGCCAAGTTGACAACATTAAGTAGATGATGATTGAAATGATCCGAATCGCTGAAGCATCCGTCTATAATGAGCATTAATTCAATCCTCCGCCATTAATATTTAGTAGGAGGACAACATCTGGTAATAGTAACCCAATTGCCATGAATTGTTGACCGCTGTTGACTTCACGTTGTAATTTCCCAGCAATTGCTGATTAAATACGCACTTGCTGAATATAGACCAGTTTAAAATGAAAATAAACATATGGGCGTCAGGGGCAGCACAGTGGCAAAGCAGTAGAGTTGCTGTCTTACAGTGCGAGAGACCCAGGTTCAATCTTGACTACGGGTGCTGTCTGTACGGAGTTTGTACATTCTCCCTGTGACCGCATGGGTTTTCCCCCGGTGCTCTGGTTTCCTCCCACACTCCAAAGACGTGCAGGTTTGTAGGTTAATTGGCTTTGGTAAAGTGTCCCTAGTGCGTAGGATGGAACTACACGTTGATGAACAGAGGGGTCTTAGGTTCCAAGTACATAGCTCCCTGAAAAAATCGACACAAGTAGATAGAGCGGTAAAGTAGTGGCATGCTATGATTGCCTTCATCAGCCGGGATATTGAGTATAAGAGTCAGGAACCCATGTTGCAGCTTTATGCGATTTCAGTTAGGCCTTATGCGAAGTATTGGGTGCAGGTCAGTCAATCTTTTACAGGAAGGATGGGGAGACTTTGGAAATGGGGCAGAAGAGATCGACCAAAATTCTACCGGGATTAGAGGATATTAGCTACAAGGAGAGGTTGGACAAACTCAGATTATTTCCTCTGAAGCATCGGAAGCTGAGAGGAGACATGATAGAAGTATATAAAATTATGAGAGGCAAAGATAGGGTAGACAATCAGAACCTTTTTCAGAGGTTAGAAATGTCAAAGGTTAGAGAGCAGACTTATAAAGTGAGATTAGCAAGATTTAAAGGAAATATGCCGTCAAGAATTTTGCACAGTGGGCTGTGGGTGTCTGGAACATGATGCCAGGGTTAGTGATGGGGGCTAATCTGATTGTGGCATTTGAGGGTCTTTTCGATAGGCACATGGATATGTAGGGAGTGGAGGGATATAGATCTTCTGCCCCCTTTCCAAGGAGTTTAGTTTAATTTCGCATCATGTTTACCACAGACATTGTGGGCCGAAGGGCCTATTCCTGTGCTGTAATCTTCAATGTTTTATGACACCCGAGGCTCATGCAGAAACTTCCCGGACCCCAATACTGTGTGAGTGTATGTGTGTTGAGTGACCCAAGATTGTGACGCGATTCCAAGCAAGTTAATCTGTGCTTGTCCAGAATTCCCAAATACTCCTGAGAAACTGATCCCATACAATTCAAACTTGCACACTCTCCACTTCCCAGCCCTTGCTTAGTATCTGGAGAGGCAATGGTGGCAGGTTTTTCCATGTGGTCAGTGAGGAGGGTCTCCAGTGGAGGTCTCTTTCTGGTGTCCTCCCCATTCGCAGAGTATTGCATGGATCAACCACATGCAACAAATATCTATGCTGGTTCATGGACTCTGACATCTTGTAATTCCTGTGACTGAACAAATCTGTGTACCATTTGTATGCAGAATCTGTTTGGGCATCTGGGACAGTAGGTGACAGGTCTGTTTCTGGGCCTGGTCAAGGTGGCCATTTACTGGTCTGGACAGCAGGCCATTAACTTGTACCTCCTTCCTTAATGTTCGCCCCTTCCATGGTAATATTTGTGCAAATATCTACTGGCTTTGCTGATGGCCTTCATTGATTCAAAGACACTTTATTTTCACAATTACGTAGGTACTGGGAAATTCCTTTTCTGCATTGTTCTGTAATAATCTTACTATACATAGGCACAATCATACTTAAGTACAAGGCTGTAGGAATAGTAGAGATGACACACAAGAGTCGCCACGTCGCTGGCATCATTTTGTATAATTCACGTCCAAAGCTTGTTAAAATTGTAGAGTTTTCACTTGACCATAAAGGCCAATTATCCTGACGGTGGCACTGGGTCGAAGTTGCAGGGTTGGCCTGACCAGGCAATGCTAGTGGGGACCACAGGGGCTGGAATTGATCCAGGACGCAGACAACAACATTTGAATCAAAGTTTTTATTGTTATTTTGAATAACATTGTTTTTTTTTTTAAATGTGCACAACCGGTTGGGCTGGGATACACGCCATAAATAAAGTCAGCAGTGGACTTGAGGTGAACCTTCTCTTTTGTCAGCAGCAGTGATGTGTTTGAGTGACGTTGGACTCAGGTACGATGTGATCCTAGCCTCCCGCCTTTGCTCAGGAATCTGTACACCATTAATTAGGGAACGACATCTTGTAGTGTTTCTGCAGGGAGGTCAGTCTTGAGGGACGCCGGGTAGCTGTGCAAATTGAGATATCCCAAGGCTATGTCAGCCTTAATTCCTGACAGTCTGATTACAAATTGGCTCTCACAATTACAGTGGGCCACGTGAGGGCAAAGTAAGATTGCAACGCAAGGAACTGTGTAGCAGCCAGGTGTCTCTGACAGGTGTCTCTGACTATTTCAAGTAGACATGGGGAGTTATATTTCTGCAAGTCATTAAAACAGTGAGAGGACTGACATACAGGCCATTGAGTCAGTATTGCCCAGGGCTGCAAGATATCTAACCTGCTGACCACTTTTGTTCCATTAGAACATAAAATAGTGCAGCACAGCAACAGGCTCTTTGGCCCACATCTCCCCATTCCCTGCATATAGGGTGCGGCTGTCTAAAAACCTTTTACAATGCCACCATGGTATCTGCCTCCACCATCACCCATGGGAGCGTGTTCCAGGTACCCACCACTCTCTGTGTAAATCTTGCCCTGCACATCGCCTTTAAACGTTGCCCCGCTTACTTTAAAACTATGTCTTCTAGTCTTTAACATTTCCACCTGAGGAAAATGGTTCTGATTGTCTACCATTGCCTCTCATAATTTTATATACTTCTACCAGGTCTATCCCTCTACCTCCAGCATTCAAAGTAAAAACTCCAAGTTTGTGCAACGTTTCCTTATAACTACTACCCCTACTCAAGACAGCATTCTGGTAAACCTCTTCTGCATCATCTCCAAAGCCTCTGCATTGATTGATTGATTGATTGATTGATTGATTGATTGATTGATTGATTGATTGATAATTGGTTGATTGATACTTTATTATCACATGTGAGATGTCACAGTGAAATTCCTTGTTTTGTATACTATACACAAAGTATGCAAAGAGTTGCCACGTCTACGGTGCCGACATTTACAAAGTTTACACCATTCCTGTAATGGTGCGATCAGAACTGCACATAGTGCTCTAAATACGGCCTAACCAACTTCTTATAGAGCTGCATTGTGACTTCCTGACTCTTATATCCAATGAAGCAGAACATACGATACACCTTCTTTACCACTCTATCTACTTGTGTTGTCACTTTCAGAGAGCTAAGAACCTGGACCACACGATTCCTCTGCACATCAGTGCTGTGATTTACCTTACGTTCGACCTCTCAAAATGCAACACCTCATACTTGCTCGAATTAAACTCCATGTTTCTCTTGAGTTTACCCCAGAGTCCTCAATAAAGTAAGAAGGGTCAGGTAAACTACTGGCGAGGTTTATGCCTGCTTTCTGGAATAAACTGTACTGTTGTCGTGAGTTAAACTGCAGCAGCCCTGTGCTGGTTGACAGCCTGCAACACCTTTGTTGACCTATGTAAATTCGCTGGACCGCATTTTTTTTAAATCGCCTGTAATTGAAGCAGTAAATGCAGGAAACATATGGCATGTGAAGCAGTATCCGCAGAGAAAGATGAACAGAATTAGCATCTCAGGTCATTTACCTTTCACCTCAGCTTCACTTACACAAAATATCGGCTCCATTCCTCTCTCTACAGAAAGTGTCTAAACTGAAGATCGCTTGCTGCCTTTTCTGTTTTACGCAGATTTCCAGAATCTGCAGTATTTTATTTCCGTCTACTTACCCGTTGGTTGGCGGGACCAAAACTTTTGGGGAGATTACTTGCAGAGTACATTAAAGCAACAAACAATCAGTGCATTCAGATCTTGATTTGGAAAGGTTTGCAGAGATGATGAGAGTTTATTTGTGCTCAATTGGCCGTGAAGGAACAAATAATTTAACACTGGGAAGTTTGGAAATTAAAATAGAATTTATTTCAGAATCTTAATTTATATTTGCTGTCAATACTACTACCTCAAAATCTGAATCATAATCTACATTTAAACATTTTCCTGTTTGATAAAAACTACAGGTTGTTCTTGTGACTCCACTCAAATAAATTATATTCAGTTAGTAAAAGTAAGGGGAGTCATTTTTCCATTTAGAATTTTATGGTTTTGCCGGAACTGGAAAAAAATTGAAATCCAATCGTAAATGCTGGATATACTCCGAGGGTCAGACAGCATCTATGGAAAGAGAGACTGGTTTCTGGTCGGCAACTCTTTGTCAGAGTTCATTTCTGCTGAAGAGACTCAGACCTGAAATGATACTGTTTCCATTTCCACAGATGCTTCCTGACCTGCTGTGTTTTTCCAGTAATTTACAGTTTTTATTTTGGATTTGCAACATAGACAATTGACAATAGACAATAGGTGCAGGAGTAGGCTATTCGGCCCTTCGAGCCAGCTCCGCCATTCCGTGTGCGGACGCGGTGCCGACAGACAAGAGGCCGAAGCAAAGAAGCCGAAGCCAAAGAACCGAATAGAAACGAGGCCGAAACGCCAATGAACCGAAAGAGTCCGAAGACGAAAAGCCTACTAACCGAAAGGATGGGACGCCTAAATGCAAACTAACCGAAAGGGCGGGACGCCTAAAAGCCAACGAACCGAAAGGCTGCGTCGCCTAAAAGCAAACTTACCGAATGGCCGCTCAGTCTAAACGGCACCTACCCGAAAAGGCGGCGGCGCCTACAAGCCAAAGGAACGACTGCCGCTCAACAGAAAAGTCCAATAACGGACATGACGTTGCCGGGGGGCGGGACTTGTCAGCGATTGGTCCAGACCCCCGCGTCCATCACATCACTGTGAAGGCATGAACATTGTCCCAAACCTCCGCTCCACCCGACCCGACCCGAGGGTGGACGTGGGAGAGTGGGGGCTGTCCCGAGGAATGCACACCTTCGGCCGCTTTCAACTTGGTGCTTGGGTTCAGACTGCCCAGTCACCTATGGCTTGTGTGGGAAAATGAACCCCACGCTCCCGTCTCCCCCTTCTCTCTTTCCCCCCCTCTCTCTCCCTTCTCTCTCCTCCTCTCTCTCCCCTCTTCTCTCTCCTCCTCTCTCCCCTCTTCTTTCTCTCCCCCTCTCTCTCTCCCTTTTCTCTCCCTCCTCTCTCTCCCCCTTCTCTCCCTCTGCCCCTTCTCTTCCCCCCCCCGCTCTCTCTCCCTTCTCTCTCCCCTTCTCTCCCCCTTCTTTCTCTCCTCCGTCTCCACCCGCGGGAGCGTCCCACAGTCACTGACCGCGATGCACCGCCTTCGGACCCCAACCCCCACACCAGGGTGATTACCTCCCCCCCCCCCTTCTCTCTCTCCCCTTCTCTCCCCCTTCTCTCTCTCCTCCGTCTCCACCCGCGGGAGCATCCCACAGTCACTTACCGCGATGCACCGCCATCGGACCCCAACCTCCGCACCAGGGTGATCCACCCCCCGCCGACCCCCGGACTTTGACACCCACACCAGGGTGATTCACCCCGGCTGCGGGGACAGACGGTTTATTTATTGCCGTCTCGATGTTTGCGGAACACACACAAGCTCCCACGTACAAAACAGGCAGCATCTCTGGAGAGAAGGAATGGGGGACGTTTCGTGCCGAGACCATTCTTCAGAGTGCGTCTGAAGGGTCTCGACCCGAAACGCCACCCATTCCTTCTCTCTAGAGATGCTGCCTCTTCAGCTGAGTTACTCCAGCATTTTGTGTCTATCTTTGGTGTGACAGTTGTGTCATTTCATCGGCTTTGTGTATTACGCGCCCAGGAGAGACGCTGGACGTGCCGCTTGCATCTATTCAAACACGAGCGTTCAAATTGAAATCCCACATCTTTGCGAGGGAGGGATGGAATAGATGTAATCACCGGCTAAAACAAAGGCCGTTAGGACAGGGAAATAATGCCACCAGTTAATTAACCATGTTCCCGAATGTAAGAACGATTTATGCATGTAATACATGATATACACCAGTTAATTAACCATGTATAAATGTATATCATGTATTACATGTATAAATCATTCTTACATTCGGGAACATGGTTAATTAATTGGTGGTACGCAAAAATGCTGGGGAAACTCAGCGGGTGCAGCAGCATCTATGGAGCGAAGGAAATAGGCAACGTTTCGGGCCGAAACCCTTCTTCAGACTGGTGGCATTATTTTCCTGTCCTAACGGCCTTTGCAGCACATCCATTGGTACCACCACAGAGACACCTGCACCCAGTAATTGGAGGAACAGCAGTGCACCACCCAAAGTCACAGAGACACTGTTGGGCCTTCCCCTGTTTGCCCTGGCGACCTCCAATTGCAACGGAGCTCCTGATGGCAGTGAATTAAACAAGCTGCCCTTCACTAGTCTGTGATTCGTATATCGACCTAAACAGCCTCCCTCAGGTCCGCACAACCGCAACGGAAACAGGTCATCCTCTATTCTGAGACACCTGCAAAGCAGTAGACAGGCGCAGAGAAAGAGGCCCTGTGAAATGTGAGCAGCCTTTGAGTATCCCACACTGTTGCTTCAGGAGACATTTATCACTCAATTTCAGACACAGATCTTGCAAGCAATTGTTCATGATTAATCCTCGTTGTGTGTCTCACCTGTTGCAGCGGCCCCTACAGCCTGTCTGTCTTTTTTTTATTTTTTGTCTAGTTAAATGTAGTTGTCGTGTTTTTTAATAGTGGGGGCGGGGGTGGAAACTTTAAAAAAATCTCTTCCCTGCACGGGAGACCCGACCTTTTTCCTGTCGGGTCTCCGTTGTCGTTGGGGCCTAGCACCGTGGAGCGGCCTCCAGCCGGAAGGACCTGGGGGCTCCAGTCACGGAGCTGCGGACTCACCATCGTGGGTCTGGCCGGCCTCGGAGCGTGTGGAGCGGTGGTGATTCGCTGCTGCGGTCCGACCCTGGAGTTCCAGCAACGCAGCTTCTGTGGACTGTGATATCGGGAGCTCGCGGGTCCGGGTGAGAAACCGCTTTTCGGAGCTCCCGCAACACAACTTCTCCAGCACGTGTCGCGGGGTTGGAACGACCCGGAGCGGGGCCGTACATCGCCTGGAGCGGCTTTAATGGCCGCAGGACAATCCAGTGCCCGCCGGGGGCTCTAACTTCGTGACTTTTAGACCGGGAGCGGGGCCGTACTTCGCCCAGCGCGGCCTAAAATGGCCGTGGGACTTACCATCGCCCGCCTGGGGCTTCAACATCGGGAGAAAAATGGAGAGCAGGGGAGAGAAAAGACTTTGCCTTCCATCACAGTGAGGAGGAGGTTCACTGTGATGGATGTTACTGTAAATTGATTTGTGTGTATGTCTGTAGGAAATTGTCTTTGTTTGTATGGCTGTGGAAACGGAGTTTCGTTTGAGCCTCACTGAGGTTCAAATGACATGTAATAAATATTGTATTGTATTGTTGTACAAATGGCCAGCATGCACTTCATATATAGAACTGTGGGCACAACTTTATGTGGTGCGCGTATTATTTGTTTCTGTGATTTACAACCAGAAATAGCAAAACACAATTGTAATGTTCATACAAAAAAATCCCTAGCTGTAGCTTCCCCATACGTCAGCAACCACACCGCAGACTCTGCAGAAACTGCACTGCTCAGTTCTGGCCTGTCCTGCTCAAGTTTCATTGCTGCACCTCCGGCAATTGTGGCCCGCATTGCCCAGGTTTTGAGCTACATAATTCCCCATCTATGTTTCTCTGATCCCCTCTCTTCATCTAAGGCGCTCTTAAAAACCTATTCCTTTGACTGAGCTTATAGTCAGCTGAACTGTTATCCCCAGCATTGCACAATGCCCGATATCACAGTCCACAGAAGCTGCCTTGGGATGGTATCAAGGTGTTATTTAATTATCTATTAGTGGTGCACCTGGGCAGCACAGTGGCACATCTGGTTGAGCTGCTGCCTCACAGCTCCACAGTCTCAGTTCGATCCTGACCTCAGTTGCTGTCTGTGTGGAGTTTGCATGTTCTCCCTTTGACCAAGTGGATCTCCTCCAGGAGCTCCAGTTTCCTCCCATATCCCAAAGGCGTATAGGTTTGCAGGTTAATTCACCTCTGTTAATTGACCCTAGTGTGTAGGGAGTGAATGCAAAGGTGGGATAACGGAAGTAGTGTGAACAGGTGAATGGTCCACCAAATGGCGGCATGGACTTGGTGGCCCAAAAGGCCTGTTTCCATGCTGTATCTTTAAAATTAATTTTAAATTAAATTATTGCTACTGTATCTCACCTAGTTGGAAAAATCACATCCGATGGGTATTTAGGGCTCACCTGCTAATTTTGCATGTATGATTCTAGCAACACAAAGTGATTTTTCAAGTTTGCTATTTTATTCTCGAGGCTCCAATGCTGCACCCTGATGCGGTTTCTTTAATGTAATTAAATGTAAATAGATGAAGCCTTTGGAGAACACAAGCTGGCACTGTCATGATTTACCTACCTCCAGCTCTGTTGTTCACGAAGGTGTAAGTCAGCCCTATTATCCACTGTTTCTGCAACAGCTGTGTGTATATTTGAAAATGTAATTTGGAAATGTAATTTGCAGCAAGATTTTCATTAGAGTGATTTATAGGAAAAGCCTTGGTAAGATTCTCAAAAAAAAAAAATTCACATGCAGTGTGTAAGAGGGAGTCTGGACAAACAGGTCTATTCATTATTTCATCTCCACATCTGCGCTATTACAATATATTCAATCTAGTGGAACATTGGGCAAGCTGCTTAACGTCAGTTGATCCAGCATTGCTCATTTTGCCTCTGTGGTGAAAGGTAAAATATACTGGTTGTTGTATTATACCAACCTCCTTCATTGAAGGAAGAACTGCAGATGCTGGTTTATAAGACAGACACAAAATACTAGACTAACTCAGTGGGTCAGGCAGCATCTCTGGAGAAGAGGAATAGGTGTTGTTTCAGGTCTGAGGAAGGATCCAACCTGAAACAGCACTTATTCCTTTTCCCCAAAGATGCTGCCTGACCCGCTGTTACTCCAGGATTTTATGTCTTCCTTCATAGTAGGTGTGGGTTACTTATACGCAAAGAGCAAACGCCATCAACTGTATAACCCCAAAGAAGCCAGGCAGCCCAACTGCTGGGAAAATATCCATGAACGGTATAACACACTGTTCCGATATTTGCCAGGTGGTGTTCTACATTGCATTTGGTCTGTGCAAATATGGACCCAGTTTTAATGGGAAGGATATGGACTGATTGGGGGAGAGTGCTGTTGTTGTGTGGCTTTATTCAAAAGAAAAGGCATTGTTCTGCTCCCAACTCTTTTCCCGCTTTCTCTCCACTATTGCAATTAGCCTAAAGAAGGATCCCACGCAAAATGTTGGCTATATTTCCCTGCACATTTGGTGAAACAACTGTAGATGCTGGTTTACAAAAAAAGACACAAAGTGCTGGAGTAACTCCACAGGTCAGGCAGCATGTCTGAAGAACATTAATAGGTGACGTTTCAGATCGGGCAACATTTCACTTTTAAATCCAATGGGTTTCCAACTGCACGGCATGTTTCTCTTTTTTTGTTTATTTTTTATTTGCAGGCCTGTGCATTTTGGCGACAGCTATATTTGCTGTGCAAATAACTAAAGTCTGAAGGCAGCATTACCATTTGCCCCTTGTTGGAATAGTACTTAATGTCAGCAGACTTAAAGAATTACACCAGGGTTATGTCTAACAGAAGCTGAATCTTCGCTAATGGAAACTGGTGACTTTTGTCTTCTAGCCTTGGAAGAATTGATTTTGTAAATAACTACTTTAATATTGGTTCGGTATTACATAATGGGGCTAAGTCAAATAGCAGGCTTTATCTTGTCAAATTACTTGTTTCACTTTAGTTTTGCTGCATTTGGTTTGCATCTGATTTTCCTTCTGTTGTTGTTGCTTTGATAGCTACATATTAAAAATGTTTGAGCACGGAGTGATTTTCCAGCAACAGTGTGGGTAAAAGCCCGTCTGACGAGCATTAGGAAGCCCATGTGCTTATTTCATCATTAAGCATTCCAGACAGATTCAAGATCATAAGAAGGGGGCATTGTGATGCAGCTGGTGGACCTGCTTCCTCATAAGGCCACAGACCCGGGTTTGATCCAATGTAGATTTTGCACGTTCTTCCTGTGACTGTGGGTTTCCTTCGGGTGCTCTGCTTTTC
Source organism: Amblyraja radiata (assembly GCF_010909765.2). Classification (NCBI taxonomy): domain Eukaryota; kingdom Metazoa; phylum Chordata; class Chondrichthyes; order Rajiformes; family Rajidae; genus Amblyraja; species Amblyraja radiata. Next base: position 43,486,484 of record NC_045963.1, on the reverse strand, counting down.
TCCCACATTCCAAAGACATACAGGTTTGTAGATCAATTGGTCTCTGTAAATGGCCCCTGGAGTGCAGAGAATGGATGAGAAAGTGGGATAACATAGAACTAGTGTGACTTAAGAACATTAACATTAGCAAGGCAGTTTTATCTCACCACGTGATGTTTGATTGTTAACTTGACGGTTCTTGTTTCACAAAATTAGGCAAGGCATGCAATTCTGATAGCAGCAGATAATGTCTTCTATGAAATACTGTAATCAGCTCTCCAAAATAACAACTTGCACGTACTCATGTCTTTAATGGTGACACAATCTAACAGGATTTGAACGATCCTTTGTCTTCGCTATAATATAGATTAATGGATAGTAGAGAGCAAATAAGTCAGCAGTGATTGATGCTTTATAATGCAGAGCAATGGTTGTTTTGGCTATAATTGTGGAGAACTAGTAAAGCATTGACATCACTGGACTCAGTGTTCGGCTAGCAGGGTTGACATGGTGAATGGTCGGTAAGTGAGAGCACAAATACCACTGTCAAGGGCAGGTGTGGATTGACTGCAAATTAACAATGCTTCATTGCTTCATCGCAGACCTATGCCAATTCCCCCTCAAAGATGAAGACTGGCAGAATCTCTGTTTAGGTTTTTAAGATTTGTTTTAAAGACACAGCATGGAAACAGGCCCTTAAGCACACAGAGTCCGCACCGACCATCGATCACCCTTTCTCACTAGTTCCATGTTAAGAGGTACAGTTTGAAAACACATACCTCCAGATTCAGGGGCAGTTTCTTCCTATCTTTTATTGGGCAACTGAACGGTCCTCTCATCAACTGGAGAACAGTCCTGACCTCCCATCGACCTCATTGGAGACTTTTGAAACTATTTTTAATCAATGTTATATTTTTGCACTAAATGTTGTATTCTTTATCCTTTAACTATGAACTGTGGATGGCTTGATTGTATTCATGTATAGTCTTTTCTTTGACTGGATAGCACACAAACAAAAGCTGTTAACTATACCTCCGTACACGTGACAATAATAAACTAAACAAAAACTAAACTCCCTACACACATTGAGGACAATTTTATAGGGGTCAATTAATCTAGAAGCCCAAATGTCTTTGGTATGTGGAGGAAACTGGATCACATGGAGAAGGTGCAAACTCCACACAGATAGCACGCAAGGATAGGATCAAACTAGGTTCTGTGGTGTTCTGAGTGCAGAAGAATGAAGGATGATATCATTAAAATATATAAATTGTTTCCAGGTCTTGGCAGAGTAGGTGTCTAGCACCAGGGAGCGACAGTCTCAAAAGTGGTTAGTCTGAAGAAGGGTCCCGACCCGAAACGTGACCCATTCCTTCCCTCCAGAGATGCTGCTTGTCCCATTGAGTTACTCCAGCTTTTTGTGTCTATCTCAAAACTAGTTGTTGCATACGCAGAGCAGAGATGAGAATACTTTTCTTCACCAGACAGTGATAAGGAAAAGGGAAGGTAACTCCAGCCCAATCATTCCCCCCTCACCAGTCCTGTGCCCTACCAACTTCCTGATGGTTGCTAACCGCACCAAATGTCCAGATCCTTGGATCGTTTCTCACTGCACAGTTGCAAGATTTGAGCCCATCACAAGGCGGTGGGTTCAAACTCCGCTCCTGAGACAGTCACTCTATTGAGCGAGTCCCACAATATCAGAAGAACAGCATCAGAGTGTCAGAGAATCTTACAGCACAGAAACAGGCCCTCTGCCCAACACTTCCATGACAACCAAGATGCCCCATCTAAACTAGTTCCATTTGCCCGCATTTGCCTTTTAATAACTCTAACTCTTTCTTATCCATGTACCTGTCCAAGTTACGAATAAGGTGTTAAAGCGAGATTCCTTTTGCCCTTAGATCAGTGTAAAAGATCCTATAACATTCTTCAGAAATAGCAGGACTTCCCAAACAGAACTGCCCTGGCAGGTCCATTGTTCTATTTGTTCTCGCCCCACTTATTGCCTCAATCTATGACTCCAATTTGTCCCATCTTGTCTGATCCCTTCCCACCTACATCCAGAACACCTCGCATGCTCTCCACTATTTCAAAAGCTTCCAATTCACTGGCTCCCACTTTACCATAAACATCTTGTCCCCAGTAGAAAGGTTTTAGGACCATCAATTCTTTCTAGAATGTAGATCCAACTAATTCCCCGCAACTAAAATTCTCCTCCGCCTGGTTGAGCATCGACAATTTCTCTTTTGATTCCTCCCATTTCCTACAAATTTAAGTGTATCCATGGACACTTGCATGGGCCCCAACTATGCTGCCTCTTCATTGGCCATATAGAGCAGTCTTTGTTCCAAGCCCATTCCTGCATAATTCCCCATCTTTTTCTCAATTACATCGACAACTGCATTGGTGCTCCCCTCTGCATCCATGCAGAACTCGTCAATTTCACCTTCACCACCAACTTATTGTCCTCAAATTCACTCTAACCATTGGCAACACCTCTCTCCCGTTTCTTGATCTCTGAGACTAGGCGACACCTTTGCTGAACTCCTGCACTCTGCTCTGGCCATCTGGATCTCCTGGTTGGCAGCCATTTTAATTTCCTTCCCATTCCCATGCCAATTTGTCTGTCCTTGGCCTCCTCCACTGCCAAGTACAAACTTGAAGAACATCACTTCACATATCCCTCAAGAAGATTATAACCCAATGACGAACTTTGAATTCTTCAATTTCTACAACTTTTATCTTCCGTGTCCCTTTCTCTCTCCTCATATCTAACACAATCATCTCTTACACCCCTTCCCGCAATACCCCTTGCCCCCTATCACCTAATCTCTCCTCCCCCTCACCCACACATTTTTCCTACTGGATCCCTCCCCTCCCCACCTCTGCTCCCCTCTCATCTACCTCCACCATCCACCAGCACTTCTTATTCAGTTCCACTCTTCACCATCCTTTCCAGTCAGATTGCAGAATCTGCAACCATTTGCCACCTCCCAGCCCCTGTTGCTATCTCCGTCCTATCCTTTCCCACTTGACTATTACCTGCTAATCAATCCTTCCTCACCTGTATCCATCTATCACTTGCTAACTCTTGCCCCATCCCTCTCCCTGTCTCTTTATATTGGTAACTTCTTCCCTGCTTTTTCAGTCTTAGATGCAGGGTCAACCATAAATGTTGACTACCCATTTTCCTGCCTTACCCGCTGAGTTCCTTCAGCTGCTCTCCTTTTCTTTGTTAGGGATTCCAGCATCTGCAGTCTCTTGTGCCTCTGGAGTTTTTTTTCTTCTGCTATCCCATTCACTTGCCAGCGAACTCCCTGCTGACTAGAGAGTAAATCCCACTTTAAGCCTCCGTTGACAGTCCAATTTTTAACAATGTAAAACAGCTGGGAATGCTTACTCCACACTTGAAACCTCTACCACATAGAAGCATAAGGGGAACAGGTGCACGGGAATACCACCACCCACAAGTCACACAGCGACCTGACGTGGAAATATATTGCTGATTTTGCATCATTTGTGAGGTCTAAATCCTGGAACTCCCGCCCCAACTGCACCATGGGAGCACCTTCACATGATGTGGCTGCAGGATTTAAGGTTACAATTCACCACCTCTAAAGAGCATCTCAGAATGGGCATTAAATGCTAGAATCTTCTTTGCAGATGTGGATTTGGACGATGATTTAGAGAAGGATGCACGGTTCAACCCAAACAGCTCCATAACTCTCTGATTTACAGAGATGGGCATCCAGTGTTGCTGGAAGTCCGTCAACTCGGTGAAAGACACTCTTGGGTCCACCCAAAGCTTGTTTGTCTCCCTTCACAATGAGATGTGGGCAGAGAATATTGTCAACTGGCTCATTCCACAGACTGCAGGAGTACGTGCTGAGGGACTCACTGAAGCTCGGTGCAGCCAATGCCAAGGCTCTGTGAAGGATGAGCACTCAATCTAGGGACCTCTCACTGCCGGATATTGAGGAGCACAGTCCAGTGGGGACAGCCCTCAAACAAGGGATGGGAGATCACCCCAGTGGGCCTCATGAGTGGCCAGGGTATTTAGTTTAAAGATAGATGCGAACACTACTGAGTATAACACTATTGAATATATAGACACTGAGAATGCCTGAAGAGTTTTCGTTTTGCATATTTTTAAAATTCTGAATAAAATGATTAAATGCCAGACTTCCCCCCACCTCCCCCATCCCAGATTCTGAATCTCTGAAGGAATACTGCTCCATGTTTTCAGACTGCCTCAGCATCAAGAAACAGTCTCAGCAGACGCAGCTTTGCATCAGCTGGTTTTATACTGCTGCTAATGTATATTCTACTTGAGGCAGAACCATATCTTGCAGGCAATTGCTGATAGGTGATTCAATGAGAGTGATTTGTTATCTAGTTGCCAGGAAACATTGCAGCAGGAATTGAAGGAAACCAGTGACTCAAATCCATATTAAAAAAAAACTTTTACCTCCTCAATTCTTCAGGAACAGCAGTACAACCGTTGGGTTGGTGTAAAGATTTAGAAACAAGAACATACCCAGAAGCATTGCATCCACACATGCAGAGGTACCCACCACCATTTCTATGGTGTTGGAGGTGCGGGCTTTGGGCTGACCTGCCTTTGAGGGGCATTTTATGAGCAGAAAGGCCAGATTCCCCCACAGTATAAACAATACACAAAATGCTGGAGTACCTCAGCGGGTCAAACAGCATCTCTGGAGAACATGGGTAGGTGACATTTCGGGTTGGGATCCTTCTTCACACTGGTTCCAATCTTCACATGATTCCAATCAGTCGGAAGAAGAGTCCTGACCCGAAACGTCGCCTATCCATCCCCTCCATAGAAACTGCCTGACCTGCTGACATACTCCACCATTTTGTGTTTTGCTCAAGTTTCCAGCATCCAAAGTTCCTTGTGTCTACAATACTGAGTTGCTGTACGCTTTTCGCAGGGACCAGGAAACTGCACAATGAAAGTCACCCAGGAGATCTTTAACGATATTTTCTTTCTTAAAGACACCAGATTCAGAAACAACTTCCTTGTCTCTATTATCAGACTACTAATCCATCCTCTTATAAGATAAGGTGTACTCCCAAACTTCCAGACTACCTAATTGCAGACACTAGACCTTTTCCTCAGTAACTAACTCTAACACTATATTCTGCACTCATGGTATTTTTCTGTTTGCCTTATATTTCGTACATGTGTATGGGTTGATTGTATTCATGTGTACTATGATTTGATTTATCTGAATTAAACTGTTTTTTCTATGTTTCTATTGGGGAGAAGGCAGGCACGGGTTATTGATTGGGGACGATCAGCCATGATCACAATGAATGGCGGGGCTGGCTCGAAGGGCCGAATGGCCTCCTCCTGCATCTATTTTCCATGTTTCTATGTTTAATGTGCTGCCAGGAGTGATGGTAGAGGCAGATGCGATAGTGGCAATAGTTTATCTTCGCATTACATTTGGCACAAATATGATGGGCCGAAGGCCCCGTATCATTAGACATAGGAGCAGAATTAGGCCATTCGGCCCATCGTTCCTGTGCTGTACTTTTCTATACTCTAAGGATAGCACGCAAACAAAAGCTTCTCACTGTATCTTGGTACACATGACAATAATTAACCAATACCAATACTAATGCCATCACCTCCCTGCCATTCCACAGATATCGTCAGCCCTCTTGATCACTGAACTCTCTCCCCTTTCCCAATTGCTGCCTTCCTTTCCCAACATCATGATTGTTGATCTCCAGCCACAAGGTTTTAAGTAATTTAAGGTTAATTATAAAGCCTTGAAAATGGGTGGGTTGGTGTGGAGAAAGATGTGAACACATTTTAATTTCAACCTGGACCAGAAACCATCTTTGTTTTGAAATTACATCATAAAGCATAGAACAATACAGCACAAGAACAGGCCCTTCAGCCCACAATGTCTGTGCTGAACATGATGCCAAGATAAATAGTAAGATTAAACGAGAACTTACCAGTTCGAAGTTTGATCGTTATTTTATGAGGAGTAACGTTGAGGGATTACGTGAAGAACCCGCCAGGACGCATGCGTGTCATTCTTCAAAGCAGCGGTGTGAAATCACAGATAACAGTAATGACTGAACATAGTAAGATTAGAGAAGAGGATACCAGTTGAACTGTATGATCAAGGGTGGGAGCGGAGGGCACGTAATCCCTCAACGTTACTCCTCATAAAATAACGATCAAACTTCGAACTGGTAAGTTCTCGTTTAATCTTACTATTTTACTTCGGAGTCACGTGAGTGACTACGTGAAGATTTCAAAGCTCTGTGATTTCATGCCGTGGAAACGAGTCCATGCATCACATCTGCCTTAATTGACTAAGGGAGGAATTGTGTTAACATGTTTAAACATGAATCCGACATTGAAATCCATGATAAAGTTATTAACAAGAAAATTATAGCCCCTATTTCATGGGGTGAAATCATATTACAGAACTTAAAATTGATTTTGCAAAAGTTCCAGGTTTAACCACTGGTTTATGGTAGAATTGTTGGAACGTTTTTTCCCTTGACCATCCTGCTGTCTCCAGGATTTGGTCCATTGGTACATCCAACTCCATAGCTGCCGATGAAGGTGCAGCCCTGGTGGAATGAGATTTGAATATGTTAGTATCCACTCCAGCTGTTGTTAAAACCTGTTTCAGCCATCTGGAAATAGTTTTTTGTTTTTTTTTGTGGGGTTGCTTGTGGCTGATTGGTAGTGCCATCTCATAGCCTCTAATGTTTTTGGTGTTCTCCATATATAACAATAAATGTCTTATTATACAGAGACGATCATCTATAGTGTAAGCCCTAAATTCTATTTTGAGGCCTGATGGTCCCGGTCTGTTCTGTTTGACTAATTCATGAACATGAAAAGTTATATTTCTTGTTGAAGAAGTCATATTGTCCAGCCTTAACTTACGTAAAGACTGTACCCTTGGTGCTGTGACCAAAGCCATCAGCATGACTGTTTTATGCGTCAGTTTTTGCAGGGACAGAGCTGTTGCTGAAGACCAGTCCCTTAGCAACGTTAGGACAATACTCACATCCCATATTTGAGAGTACCTGGTTCTTGGGGGATTGATATTTTAAAATTCCCCTCATAAGTTTGGTTACCAGGGGGTGAGTCCCAACAGAATGACGCTCTGATCCTCGCCATAGATATGCTGAAAGGGCACTTCTGGCGCAGTTAATGGCACTGTAACTGAGCCCCTCATCATAATGGAGGCCTGCCAGGAATTCCAGAACAGACGTTATGTTCGTCGTACATGTTGTTCCTAGAACAATATTTCCCACTTCCTGATGTGGACCCGATATAGTTTCTTCGTGGACTGCCTGTGAGCCACTGTATATGTTCATTGTTCGGTTCGTTAGTCCCAGGTCCGGAAATGGTTACTTAAGATTCTGCTGACGAACACATTTGTCCCATTATGGTAGGGATGATTTTCCCGCCCGTTACGGGATGAACCAACAATCTGGTTATTTCGGAACGGAGAGCCATGTTTAGTTGTATTTGCGTAATACCCGACTGATGAGGCAGAAAGGAGGGAATGCATAGAAAGAAAAATCCCCCCCCCCCCCCCCAATGCAGCGAGAAGGCATCCATCTCTGATGCCCCAGTCTGATTCCCAAGAAACACAGATAGGCAACTGGTGATTAAGCCGAGATGCAATAGATCAATCTCTGGCGTTTCATATCATGCTACAATATCAGCAAACACTTTGCGGTCCAACATCCATTCGATGTTTGTCATAAATTTGCGTGACCTGGTGTCTGCCACTAAATTTGAGGTTACCTGGTAGGTAACTAGCTGATATTCAAATGTTTTTCTGAATACACCATTGCCAAATTGTGTTAGCCGAATTATCACATGATACCGATTTCATTCCACCCATATAGTTAGTATATGTCACCATGGTGATGTTAGATAGATTATACCTTTAATAATCCTTTACAGGAAATTACAGTGCCACGACACCTTCAAGACAGACATAACACCACACATTTCCTTAAATGGCTTCCATACTTAACAAGTTAAAATACAAGTTAAAATACAAGTTAAAATACAATTAATTTTTTAAAAATGCAGTTATTTATGCGCATTATATAACCTTATAGCAGCTGGTAAACAGGACTTCCTATGTCTCTCAGTTTTGCACATTGGTGCAATCAGCCTCTGACTGAAGATGCTGCTCTTGATCACCTTCAGGGCATGGAGTGGGTGAGTGGGGTTGGTCATTATTGAACCCAATGTTATCAATCTGTAGTCTAACATGCAGGTGATGCATTTCTGAACAGTATGATTTTAGTCCATAGAACGCACCCAACATTTCCAAGTAGTTTATGACATGTATCTGAAGCAATGATGCTTCTTGTGCATCCCATCTATATCCACAACTAGAGATGGGGTTAGTAACACGCCAACCATGAACACTGGCATCAGTTTGTAGCACCACTGAATGGTTGCTGACAATGATAGGGTTTGAACAATGCCCAATATTTCCCCTATCATTGTAATTCCGTGATTGCTTAGATTGGTAGCCTCATTGGTCTCTACACATGACCAGTATTGATTTTAAGTGCTTATACCTTTGTCCTTGTAATTATTGGTATTACAAAGGTCAAACAGTGTGGCTGGAAAGGCCACAGTATTGGCAATTACCCTTGCTACCAGTCGAATAGGTGGTTTACTCATGTCAATGAGGTTGTTGGCCTCAGTTAAGTCTGTACCTTCCTTTGATAAGTTACCCACATGTAGACTAAGTCAAAGGTGAACCCCAAGTAGTCCTTAGTGGTGGAAGGTGTTTAGCTTAGAATTAATAACGTCTATAATCCTTCCGCATAGGCACCGTATAGTAAGCATCTTTTAATGGATGCAATCCATAAAGTAGCCTATGGAATCAATTGTTTGGCAGTAACAAAGGTTTCCAATTTCGAATGAATTTACTGCACAATGTATTCAGGTTTGTCAGACCTGAATGATTGGTAACCACATCTTTTTGTTTTTCGTAAAGATATTGACACGAATTCCAAAGAGTCGTGTTGGGATTTCCCCATGATTCCCTAGCATCTAGCCTCTCCAGTTCAGCATGCGCTTCCAGTTTTTCTTATCGTGAAGGCACGAACGTTCAGTTCGGTACATGCTGAACCGGGAAATTTTGTGCACAAATTCAATTGTATATCCCTGAACACTAGGTAGAAAATAAGTGTTAGTAGTTATTGCACTCCATGCCTACCAAGAAAATGTAATCTACACACCAATTTGTGTTATTTACACCTCCTGTTTTTTGGAAGAGAACAGACACCCCCCTACATCCATGGTGACCAGTGGAAAGTTTGTTTTCTTCCTTGCAGTCGCCGTAGAGGTTGTGGCGTCGATTTTTGGATTTGGGATTGCACGTCTTCCACGAAGGCCGGTCTGGGCCAGGCCTAAAAGACCTCTGTCCTGTAGCCCGGCCTTTGAGCTTTCACCAGCTTCTGTGTGTCTTCCTGCTGGTGGGTGCGTGGAGGTGCTGTTGTCGTGTGTAGGAGATCCTACCTGTTGCCGCCTTTATGACCCCCAGGGTATTGGCCTCCTTATTGAGCTCTTTTACCTGTTTTGACAGGTTGCCCCCAAGTAGTAATATTGGTGGTTTAATCCCTCCAGGTCTGCACAGCTCTGCAACAGGGTTTAAAGCTGGGCGGATGGCGTTCTCCTGAGACTATTAATCTCATACTCCGTATTGCAGAATAATGCCACAGCGTCTTAGCTAAACATCCTGCCTTCGGACTCCCGTTCCAATGTGTTTTCAGATGTAACTGTTCACCGTGGGAAATTCTGAGCTTTTCCAAGGAGGTTTCCTTGTTCTTGCACCCCCGTGCACACTGATTTCTTCCTTCAGCAAAACCCCTCTTCAGAGCCAGCCCAGAATTGGCTCCCAGTACTCCCCTCTGTCGAGAGAGATGCACTGTGCAGCCCTGATAAGGTGCTGCCATGGGTGTATTATATACCCATTGTGACTAGACTCCATCTCCCAGAGTCTGTCACAGTGGAGCATGTGCTCCATAAGCCGCTCCATTTGGCCCCAGTAACGCTGGTCCCCGCGGCATTTCTTTGCAGTTCGACTTGTCAGCCAAGTCGGGCACAGCTGATCCCACTAACGGTGATCTGGTGCCGTCAGCCGCTGCTGGCTGTCCGCAACTCCGTAGTTCTTCCCAGCCAGTGCAGCCCTTGTGGACTCCTGTCCATAGTTTCCCCCTGTGAAAACCAGCACGGGAAACAAAGCATGACCGCAGTAATTCCCTTACCTGTCGGTCTTGGTTTTAAAAAACTTGCCACTGCAGGGGAATACTCCCCCACCCCCGCCTGCCGTTTTGACTTGTCAGAGTCAACGGCTCTGTCTGTGTAGTCTTCCCGCCCGGCCGTGGTGTTGATCTGGCCGGTGCGGGTGCCATGTCGGGCACAGCTGATCCCACTCACGGTGATGCTGGTGCCTTTAGCTGCTGCCGGCTGCCCGCAACTCCGCGGTTTCCCCAGCCAGTGCAGCCCTTGTGGACTCTTGTCCATATTTTCCCCCTGTAAGAAACAGACACGGGAAACAAACACGACCGCAGTAATTCCCTTACCTGTCGGTCTTGGTTTTAAAAACTTGCCGCTGCAGGGGAATGCTCCCCCCGCTGGCCGTTTCAACTTGTCAGAGTCAACGGCTCTGATCTGTGTAGCCTTCCCGCCCGGCCGTGGTGTTGATCTGGCCGGCGCGGGTGCTAAGTCGGGCACAGCTGATCCCATTCATGGTGATGCTGGTGCCTTCAGCTGCTGCTGGCTGCCCGCAACTCCGCGGTCCTCCCCAGCCAGCTTTAGACGCAGCCCTTGTGGACTCTATTTTTGTCCAGTTTCCCCCTGTAAAAAACAGCGCGGGAAACAAAAAATGACCGCAGAGTAATTCACTTACCTGTCGGTCGCGGTTTCAAATTTACCGCTGCGGGGGAACGTCGTTCCACCCCGTCTGTCGTTTCGCAATGCGTGAAGCGATATGACACGCATGCGTCCTGGCGGGTTCTTCACGTAGTCACTCACGTGACTCCGAAGTAAAATATCAGGACCTTCGTAAGCAACATTAGAATCTCGAGTAGAAATCCAGCAAGGAGGTCACTTCAGATACTTGGAGCTTTCATCTTGAATTTACTATTAGGGTTTTATTTGTGTCTGCTGGGAACAAATGGTGCCAAAGCGAATGGGTGAATCAGGTACCTTGTGAGAGGGGGCTTTGTTAGTTCAAAAGTCATAGGACCATCATTACGCCATTTGGCCCATTCAATTATGGCTGATCTATCTTTCCCTCAACCCCATTCTCTTGTCTTCTCCCTGTAACCTTTGACACCCTTACTAATGAAGAATCTGTCAATCTCTGCTTTATAAATACCCAATGACTTGGCCTCCACTGCCGTCTGTGGCAATGATTACCAAAGATTCACCACCCTCTGACTAAATAAATGACTCCTCATCTCCTTTCAAAACATACGTCCTTTTATTCTGATGCTGTGCCCTCAGGTCATTGAAAGAGGTGTCCCCTCATCCTTCTAAACTCTAGCGAGTACAGTCATACGCTAACCCAATCATCCCCGGGATCATTCTCATAAACCTCCTCTGGACCCTTTCTGGGGGAAGCATATGGTTGATGTGCTGTTTACTTAGGCCGTGGGTTGAAACCGAGTTGTATTTGAGTCGGATAGAGACTTGTTAATTTCAAAACTATATTTCATTCAGCATATCTTTTATACACGCATAAACTGTGCAAAACAAAAAAGCACAATGCACGACTCTTTACAGTGGCCGTGTCGTTGAGTCTATAAATTGAAATGGGGGGACTATGTATAAACATTGCTGTAATTTCTACATGGTGAAACCAAAATGTATAAAAATGGCATTAATTCAAATCTGACAATGTGCACTTTAACCACATGTGATTATTTTCTATTACAAATCTCAAATTGTGGAGTACGGAGGCAAATAAATAAATGATGGGTTTTTGTCCCAAATATGGAGGGCACTGTAACTCAGAATGTGAATTACACTGTTTTACTCTTTAAATTGGCAAGATTTTTACACCATTTCCTGCTGCTGATCTTGGTGAGTGGAAGATTCAACAGGCTTGTGGTTTCACAATTGAGTCATTTGCAATCAGCCTGGCTTTCATATGGATTTTTGAGTTCTTTTGTGTAGAAACAAGCACCGCCATAATTTTTCTGATTAGGGCCTATTTCTGAGTGCAGCATTTTTATCATTCCTCAGACGATGCAATTCAGGTGCCGATTACTGTTCAATATAAAGCTTCGCTGCAGCTTGTTTTGTGCAGCAGTTAATGCTTTGAATTCGCTGATGTTTGGTTTGTTTACTACACTAGCTGACTCTTGTAAAGTACAGGAACAGTGAATTGTAGGTAGACCTTTTTCTAAATGACCGAGGCTTCTGCCAGTACTTTGTTCCAATTGAGATGCATTTGATGTCCACTTTCAACGGTCTATATCGGCAAGTAGTACCTTCAGGTTCAACTCCAAAGACATGAGCAAAGTTTCAAGCTGGTAGTCCATCAGCTGACCAAAGGAGTGCTGAACTGTTGAGGGACGAGTGTGATAGGTTAAGAAGATACTTTGAGAAGAACAGCATTTTGAGATTGAATTTTGTTGCATTTAATGTTAAACTGCATAAAATCTCTGCTTCATGTAATGCAGATGCTACAAAATCTGATCCCAAAATGCTGTTCTTCATTGTCATTGAACTGAAAAACCAATTATTTCAAGAGACTCAAGAATGTTTAATGGTCATATGTACTGACAATGGAACAATTAGATTGCTACTTGCAGCAGCTTAGCAAACCCGTAAACACAATACACACAGATAATATATAATAATCAAAAAAATTAAATGAATTCATAACCTTAAAACTGGTCCAAAACCCAAAGTCCTTAGTGCAACCAAACACAGTCCATGGAAGTTCATAGTTGCTGAGGTTTCTGGAGTGAAACACTTCCTGACCACACCCAATACCACCACCTAACCATGTTCTCCAGAGATTCTGCCTGACCCGCTGAGTCACTCCAGCACCCTGTCTTCTTTTATAAACCAGGATCCTTGTTCCATCATTTCCTGACTATTAGTTACTCACAGGATGGCCTGTGCAACACCGATAGCGATGCCTGTCAAGTTTTCTGCACCTCCACCCTCCTTAGAGCTAGAGATTCTCTAAATTTCAGCACCAAATATCCAACCTTCCAACTCCATGCTTACTATCTCCTATGATCCAGGCTCGACCGCAGTGTGTCTTTCACCATCACCCATAACTTTTAGTCAGTTCAAGACTACCCTCTGACTCCATCCCCTCTTCCTCCTTCCCCAACACATCCATCTGCTCTGCACCCTCGCTGTTCCCATTCCCAACCATCCGTCAGTCCGGACTCCCTTTAACATTCTCCCACAACCATTCAGTGCCAGGCATCAGTACCCCTGCCAACAACTCTGACATCCACCCAAGCCCATGGGCACCAGCCTTCTTGACCCCCCTGATCTGGACATCTATGTAAAAAGTGCCAAATGGCACACGCTCAGCATGGAAACTGTGGACTGCACAGATAGTTGTGCCTGACATTTTAGTTGAAGCTGATGTGTAACACAGGGATCAAACCACCCACTTCCAGATACAAAAACAGGAAGAGATGTCAGTCAAGCCCTATTCCACCATGCTGTCTGATCACGGCTGATCCCATGCCTCAAGCCCATTTGCATCTTTCATCTGTGTCTTTGAGCTCAACATTAAATGTACTCACTGACTGACCATCTACAGACATTTAGAGGTGGAGAAGGGCAAAAACTGACAACACTACACAAAGAACTTTATCATCCCAATGACATTTATCCTGAGACTATGCCCACTAGTTATAGATTCTGCCATCAGAGGAAGTAGTCTGTCAGCAACTACCCTATTCATCATTCTCATAATCCTCCTGTCTCAATAAGGTCATCTCTCATTCTTAGAAATTCCACTGAGTATTGACCACCTTTGTCCCAGGAATTAACAAAGTGAATCAGCATTGCACTGATTCAAAGGCAAGGCAAGTATATGCTGCTTTCCATTAGGAAAAGAAAACTGTACATAGAATTCTGGAATAGATCTCAACAAAATTCTGTACAATCTCTGCATGATTCCCTCTCTTACGGTTCAAATGCTTTACAATTAAGGCAAACATGGCATATGCCTTCAGGGGTGTGTATAGGATCTTCAGTGTTGCTGCTGCTTACCTAGGCAAATAACAGGAGTAGTACTGCCAAATATATATTAAAGGCTTTCAACTTTCAGATGTATCCAGTAGAGCAATATGCTTATAGCTCAAGATGCACTCAGATGCACCCCAGTTGTTCCTTCTTCTCCTTGCTCCCGTCAAGCAGAAAATAGAGAAGCTTCAAAGTGTGATTCACCAGACTCAGGAAAAGCTTCTTCCCCTCCATTATCAGGCTTCCGAATGGTCTTTCCATAAGCTAGGGTACTGTCCGATTTACCTTTACCCCATTGTGGATATTGGACTTTGTGTCTGCAACTATTGCGCTTCAATGCTGAGAACTATATTCTGCACTGTATCTTCCCCTTCACTTTACTTGTAATATTGAATTTGACTTAATTGTCATAATGTAATGTATGATCTGATTTGATTGATCAGCATGTTTCCACATAAAATGTTTCACCTTACCTCAGTACACGTGACAATAATTGACAATAATAAACAGAAACCTAAACTTTCTTAAATATACCTTTACACTTATGTACACTCTACTATATGACTGGCTTGTTTAGAAACCATTGGATTGGAATGGAAGTTCAGGAAGAGGCTGCTTCTGGAGACCTTGGGATGGAATAGCTTCCATTAGCTATGCCAACATGTCTTGCAGGCAGCCCCGTGATGATAGACCTAAGCCCCTGTCACATTAGGTGATTTTTTCGGGGACTACAGGCAACTAGGCTGTCTTCACATGGTCGCGGGGTGATGCCTGTATGGTTGTGAGTAGTCTCCTCAAGTCGCCTAAAGAGTCGTAACGTTTTTCTGGTCGCCGCTGGATTTTGAAATGTCCAAAACTTTTCAGCGACTGTGGGCTTGACATAGCTTGTCTTTTCCTGTCGTAGGTGCTGTCGTAGGTTGTCGCCAGGATGATGCAGGTTGTCGCCAGGTGACGTTGGTTGTCGCCGGGTGCTGACTTTGGTGAATTCCATTGGCGACTACCTACGTCAACCGGCGACAGGTACCGGCGACTGAATTGTCTTCAGTTGCCTTCAGTTGTCGCCGACAGGGTCGTCGCTTGTCGTAGCTTGTCGTGGGTGGACGTCGGTTGACGCCTGTGTGATCGTAGGTTGTCGTAGGTGTGGTCGTAGGTGGATGTCCTAATGGGTCGCAGGTTGTCGGTAGCTTGCCGTAGCTTGACGTCAACTAAGTGGCAGGTTTTCGTAGCTTGTCGTAGGCATTGTCGTGGGGGGGGGTCCAATCGGCGCTTTTTCAGCGACCTGCTCCGACTGTGACAGTTGCTGACATTCGCCGAAAAAATCGCCTAAGTGGGACAGGCCCTTTAGGAACTGGGGAGTAAGTCCAAGACAAGACTGAGTGTCGGAGAAGCACTCCTGCCGTTCCCTCAGACTGACCAAAGCACATAGAAATCACCACACAAGTTTGCATGCACACATATCCTTAACTTACCTCTGGAGCAAAAAACATACTGCTGGAGGAATTCAGCAGGAGCGGCAGCATTTGTTAAGAGATATGGACAGTCAATATTTCAGGTCTGGACCCTTTTCCAGACTGAAGATTCCAGCATCTGCAGTCTCTTGTGTCTTCAACCTACATATAGGATCAATGTTTTCAAATCAATCAGGTTCACATTCCCAACAATTATCATTGCACTTAATTTAATTATGGTACCAATCTTTTAAACTAATATATTTGACAGGGTTATGCATCACCAGAGCAGAGTTTGGCGTGGGAGTTCTTCCCCCTTTGTTTATGTTACAGTTACGGCTAGACTAATTCCCCTTGGCCTGCCTCCTCTCAATGATGATTGTATTGATGGTTGTTAGCATCTTCACACTGCAGAACAGGCCTCCCCGTTACACAGCAGGATATTCAAAGATGAGTTGGCTATATTAAGAAATCCATACTGAAATAGGAATGTTCAGCCACAGTGATTTAAATGGAGTACATCAACCTTTATTGCAGGCACCGGATATAATTTATCAGTAAATAGAAACCTCCAGGCCACTGTACACTTAACTGCTACAAGACATTAATTTTCCTTTGCAGATTGCTTACTAAGAGGAGCAATCTAATTTCAATGAACCCTTGCATATAGTTTTATTAGGTAGTTATTTTTTTAACACTGAATCGAATGCCTGTGGCGAATGCCGCCTGCTGTCTGGACAGTTAGCAGTGGCACCATTGTATGGATTTGTTAGGTTGCTATTCAGTGAGGCAATTTGTCAAAGTCTAGCACTGCATCCAGCCCCCGAGAAGCTGAAAGTGCCTTTGATAAATGACTGGGCTGGCAGTGCATTAGCAGTTCACGTATATCTATTGCCTCTGTGACATCTACAAATGGTTTGTGGATTCATTTTAAAGGGGAACTCAACCTTTCCTCTAGAGATGGGTTTTGTGATTGAAGGTCACCCACCTTTACCTTTCAAAATCACCAGCTCTGCCCTCAAAGCTTTTGAAATCATTTGCATTTGTTTTGCATAGGCTGCATTTCGTTTTCTATTGTAGAATGCCACATGCTATTTAAAACATTAGTCCTGGTATGTTTTTATAGATATTTCAGGAAGGATTCCTTCAAACTGTAGGCAAGCTCAAAGGGAACTTTCCCACGAAGTCTGGCAGTCATGAAAATTGATTGGTGCCACCCATTAATTCTCATTCTGTTGAGCACTTGCAGATATTTTCCTAGTGTAACAAGGTTAGGGCAATATTACATTTGTTGAAATCGCTTACAGATCACTTTGCTAGTTACCAAAGACTTTGCAAACCTCCCCTCTATCAGCTGCCATTTGTATAGTACTATTCTAGCCTGGGCTTTCAGATTGTTGGCAAAAGCTAGAGATGAAGAGAAGACACAAGGTTGCCAGATACTGTTGTAAGTGGCCTTCGACACGTTCCTATGTGTAAGATATAAGATCTCAAGCTTTTATTTGTAGAAAAAGCAGGGGCAATATACCTAGTATTTTGACCAACATTGTGGGTGAAGGGCTTGTTCCCGGGCTGTACTGTTCTATCCCGTTGAAAGAAGCACAGTGGAATAGTGATATGATTCAAGACAGGATTTTGTGCGGCTTGAAGCACACCTTTTAAAGGATGTAGATGATTCCCCTTCTCGACTGAACAGGTTGTAACTTTCCTATGTGTTGCCATGGACGCCTCAAAGTGTTTGTCATCCAGTGAGTTGTTGCACTCAACACGGATGCTGGTAGATTAAGTTGACGTCCCGGGGCTCTGCTTTGTCTGAAGAATTGCGATTCCCTCAGCATCCTTGGAGCTGAACTCAGAGGCACAGATGGAGATGTGTGGGACAACTGTAGTGAAAAGTGGAATTATTATTCAATGTCTTTGGAGGTCAAGATACCTGCTGCTTGGAGCCATCAAGTGTCATGTAGACACTGAGTCCATGCCGATCATCGATCACCATTCCCACTAGTTCTATGTTATTCCACTTTCTCATCCATTCCCTGGCCACTGTGGGCAACTTACAGAGGCCAATTTACCTACAAACCCGCACGTCTTTGGGCTGTGGGAGGAAACCGGAGCACCCGGGTAAAACCCTTGGGTCACAGGAAGTACATGCAAACTCCATATAGACAGCACCCGAGTTGTCGAGGGATCAAACCCGAGTCTCTGGCTTCTTGAGGCAGCGGCTCTACCAGCTGCTAGCACTGCCTTGGGATTCTTGTCGAAGAGGTAAAATCAAGTCCTTTTGGCACATCCTGAAAATGCCTTTCAAATTGAGAAGGTTTACATGGGAGTGAGGAGCCATGGATTTGGGACTATCCTTATCCACTATGAACCATCGTTGTTTTGTTGGTCTAGCAGAACATCTGAAATATGCACAGTGTTTCAGAATGAAAGAATCAGGTGAACACCAACCGGAATCTTCTGAAGCCATCCAACAGTGTTTGCATGTAAAGATGCGGCAGCTTTTTCTTCTGAGGAATGGTAAATGTCCTCATGTGTGCAGAGTAGCACTGTGAGAAGCCAGCAATGGAAATAACTCTGTGTGATACCTGTTTTTTAATGCTTGAAAAGCAAGTGATACACTGTTATATTATTATTATACTTAGTCCTGAGTGTGACCAAAGACAGTCCAGAGTAGTTGAGGATGGGTTTATTTATGCCACATGTACCAAGATACAGTGAAAAGTTTGTTTTGCAAGCTATCCAAGCAGATCAGATATACCATACATATACACAGTTAAACTCAAGTCCAATAGACAGAGCAAATAGGAAGATAGACACAAAAACCTGGAGTAACTCAACGGGTCAGGCAACTTCTGTGGAGAAAAGTAATAGGCGAAGCTTCGGGTCTCGACTCGAAGCACCATCAATTCCTTTTCGCCAGAGATGCTGCCTGACCCACTGAGTTTCTTCAACTTTTTGTATCCTTCTTTGGTGTAAACCAGCATCTGCAATTCCTTCCTACACAAAGGGGATGATACATAGTTACGTACTTCATAATTTATTTAGTGTTGTGTAGTGTTCAAGAACCTGATGGTTATTGGGGGAGAAGCTTTTCTTGAACCTGGAGGTCACGGTTTTCAGACTACTGTACCTGCTTCCTGATGATAGGAGTGGAATGAGAGCATAGCTAGGGTGGTGTGGGTCCCACTGCTAAAGCTGCCATTTTCCCACAGAAACATCAAAACCTGCACCTCAGTAACCAGCAGGAATCTTCTTAATCCCGCAACTCCAGAGTGCAGCCGGGCTGCTCCCAAAATAATCTCCTTAAAACGAACTCTCCGACAGCCCTCTGAGTAATAGATGATCCCTTGAAATAGCACAGGTGCAGGGCGTGTTGTTGCTGTTCAGACATGGTTTCCTGTGTGTGGTCCACACTGCTGCCGATTTCCATTCGCTGTGACAGGACTAGCACCAAGTATAAATAGACAATAGACAATAAGTGCAGGAGTAGGCCATTCGGTCCTTCAAGCCAGCACCGCCATTCACTGTGATCATGGCTGATCACCCCCAATCAGTACCCCGTTCCTGCCTTCTCACCATATCCCCTGACTCCGCTATCTTTAAGAGCTCTATCTAACTCTCTCTTGAAAGCATCCAGAAAATTGGCCTCCACTGCCTTCTGAGGCAAATTCCACAGATTCACAACTCTCTGGGTGAAAAAGATTTTCCTCGTCTCCATTCTAAATGGCCTGCCCCTATTCTTAAACTGTGGCCCCTGGTTCTGGACTCCCCCAACATCGAGAACGTGTTTCCTGCCTCTAGCGTGTCCAATCCCTTAATAATCTTACATGTTTCAATAAGATCGCCTCTCATCCTTCTAAATTCCAGTGTATACAAGCCCAGCTGCTCCATTCTAACACTGGCCAACAATGGATGTCACAGCTGAATACAGGGCAGCAGGCAAACGTGCATTACCAGCGGAACAACGCAATTCAAATTTACAAAGCCACATGTACTGTGCATTAAATCCTCCATCAGAGTCATTGGTAAGTGGGGATGTGCAATGCACATGGGATCAGCTCCACAGTTCTGTTTTTACTTCTCTTGCCCGGGATACTTGAGGTATAAACCTTCACACACTCATCCCCATTTTAGTGGGCTCGTTTTCCAATTTGAAGTAATACTGCCCCTACCCCCACCCTCTTTCCTGTGCACTCCCATACCTATTTCTCCCCCTTGTGCACCCTTCCACCTGAACCCCTCTCTCTGGCTTTACATTTCACTCCACTTTTCTTGTTATCTGTTACCCTTCCCTCCTTATCTGACACCCGTTTGTCTCATTTTTATCTCTTTTTGTCAGTTATTACACTCATCTGCAAATCAACCTCCCCTCACCTGTATCCACACAATCCTCTTATCATTTGCTAAGTTTTGTCTCGCCCCACCTCTCCATTCCAGCTTTCTCCCCCTTACTACAATCAGTCTGAAGAAGGGTCCTGATCCGTAACATCGTCTGTACGTTCCCTCACAGATGCTGCCTGACCCGCTGAATTCCTCCAGCACTTTGTTTTGCCCAAGATTCCGGCATCTGTAATTCATAGTTCATAAGTTGTACGAGCAGAATTGGGCCATTCGGCCCATCAAGTCTACTCCGCCATTCAATCATGGCGGATCTTTCCTTCTAAATCCCATTCTCCTGCCTTCTCTCCATAACTCTTGACAGCTTGACTAATCAAGAACATATCATCCTCCACCTTAAAAATATCCATTGACATGGCTTCCACATCCTTCTGTGGCAATGAATTCCACAGATCGATCACCCTCTGACTAAATAAATGTCTTTAATTCTGAGGTAATGACCTCAGGTCTTAGCCTCTTCCACTAGTGGATACATCCTCTCCACATCCACTCTATCCAGGCCTTTCACTATTCGATGTTTCAATGAGGTCTTCCCTCTTCCTTCTAAACTCTAGCGAGTAGATGCCTAGTGCCGTCAAACGTTCATCATGTGTTAACTCAGTAATTCTTGTAAACCTCCTCTGGACTCTCTCCAACGCCAGTACATCCTTCCTCAAATATGGGGCCCAAAACTGCTAACAATACTACAAATGCGGTCTGACCAATGCCTTTTAAGGCCTCAGAATTACATCCTTTTTTTGTATTCTAGCCCTCTCAAAATAAATGCATTTTCATTTACCTTCCTTACTACTGATTGAAATTAACTTTTTGGGAATCCTGCAACAGCACTCCCAAGTCCCTTTGCACCTCCGATTTCTGACTTCTCTCCCCATTTAGAAAATAGTTTACGCCTTTATTCCTACTACCGAAATGCATAACTCCACACTTTGCTGCACTGTATTCCATCTGCCACTTCTCAGCCCACTCTCCCAACCTGTCCAAGTCCGTCTGCAGTGTCCCTGTTTTCTCTACACTATCTGTCCCTCTACCTATCTTATCAATTCCTTGTGTCTCTTGATAATCTATTGTTTTTTAATGGCCTAATTCTTCGCTAATGTAGTCAGGGGGAGGAATTTCTATTTGCACGCTGATATTAGTGCAGATTCATGATCTTGATCTTCCATTTTCCTTACCCATTAGGATAACACTCAAGACCAATAAATCTTCCTTTTTTTACTACCAATTGTACTTAAAAGTTTGCTTGCCTTGAAGGTCGCCACGATCCTCAAGGACTTTGACTGATATTAGAAGAGGATTTCTAAATGTGTCCTGCCTTGTGTAAATTTCCAGCGCCACAATTAAAGGCACTTTCTCTCCCTTTTAGCCCTGCATACCTTACAGGATATGTGACAGCTGTCATAAATCACGTCACACTTAATCTTCTTGCATTTTTCCCAGCCATAAATATTTAATTAAAGACAATGGCAGCATCAGCGGTAGACTTTAAAAATGAGTTTTATGACGACAACATGAAAAGTTAAATCATCCTTTGATAACAGAGATAAACTGCACATTGCAAGAGAACTATGGATAAACACATGAAGGTCAGTAACTCCCTGCAGTGACTTGTAAAATCTTCACAAAATGCCAGGCTGATGGCACGACTGTACAAACAGCATATTTGGCCATGTTCAACCAGTGCTGGCCTACAGTAGGCTGTCTATTATTATCCAAACAGATCAGATATACCATACAATCAATTAAAACCCAAGTGCAATACGTAGTGAAGGGGGAGATATAGTTCTCAACATTGTAGGAAATCTGTTCCATGGAAAAAGTCCAATGTCCGCAAAGGGATAGAGTGAATCGGACAGTACCCTGTCTTACGTAAGGGCCGTTCAGAAACCTGATAGCAGAGGGGAAGAACCTGTTCCTGAATTTGGTGATATGCGCTGTCAAGCTTCTATACTTTTTGCTGGACAGGAGCAGGGAGAAGAAGGAATGACCGGGTTGGAACTAGTGTTTAATTATATTTGTGTAGGAAGGAACTGCAGATGCTGGTTCAAACGGATGATAGACACAAAATGCTGGAGTAACTCAGCAGGACAGGCAGCATCTCTGGAGAGAAGGAATGGGTGACGTTTCGGGTCGAGACCCTTCTTAATGATGTTGGCTGCTTTTTCGAGGCAGCATGAAGTGTAGATGGAATCGACGGTGGGAAGTCTGATCTGTGCTAGCAGCCAACCATGGTCCTTGATTGATGCTATTGTCTCTGCAACAGCAATATTAACATGCATTTATCTTATCGCATTCAACACAGTAAGATGTTCAAAGGTGCTGGACATTATCAAGTAAATGTTGACAAGAAGCCGCAGAAAGACAATTACTCAAATGGAACCCAACATATTGGCCAAAGGAGTGTGATAAAAGAAGAGAGAGAAGCAGAGAGTTTAGTGTGCTGGCAAGTAGAGACAGGATTACTGCAGATAGAGTATAGGAAACCAGCGATAGGCAAGAATACAACACTGGAAGAATGCAGAGTTCCTGGAGAATCATGTGGAGCAAAGAACAGGACAGCACAGTAACAGGCTTGCTTCAAAAAACCCCCTCCACATTCCCCACACCCAAGATCCGTCCCACTCTCGGCGCACCCTCACCCCTGCTCTCACTGTCCTACCCCACCTAACTCTCCCCACCCCATCCCACTCTCATTGTTCCACCCCACCCCACTCTCACCGCACCCCCACCCGCTCTCACCGACCACCTATCCCACTCACATTGCTCTATTTACTTTCACCACACACCACTCTCCCCATGCCCCCACCCCACCTCACCACAAACCCGCCCCACTTTCACTGTGCCTCAAGGCTGCCACACTCTTATCACACCCCTCAACTCTCTCACCATCCCCACCACATTCTCACCACGCCCCAGCCCAACTCTCAACAGCCAAGCAACCCTCTCTCACCACATCCCAAACCCAACCCAACTATTCTCAGGAGATGGAGCCAGGCCTGTCGTCTCGGATGTCACAGGTCAGGCTCAGGATGGGCCCTGCCTTCACTCGATGATGAGCTGGCCTGCTCAGAGCCCAGTGGCAGAGTGAGCTGTGACAGGATGTTCCAGTCAGCACCTTGACTTGATCAAGTCAAGTCGTCATTTTTATTTCTATAGCACATCTAAAAAACAACTCTCGTTGACCAAAGTGCTTTACATTGGTGGAAGTACTAACGTTATACAACAGTGGTTCATAGATTAAGTACACACATAAATACATACATATAGCCCTCCCTCAGAGGATGTCAAGAAAGGCTTGAGAGTAAAGATGAGTTTTAAGTCTCGACTTAGAGTCGATGGAGGGGGTAGTTCTGATGGGAAGAGGGATGCTGTTCCACAGTCTAGGAGCTGCAACCGCAAATGTGCGGTCGCCCCTGAGCTTATGCCTAGACCGCGGGATGTTCAGTAACCCCAAGTCGGCCGATCTGAGGGACCTGGAGGTGGTGTGGTGGGTAAGCAGACTTTTGATGTAGGTGGGGGCAAGCCTAAACATAAAGAAGGATCTTGAAATTTATTAGTGTGAAATTGAAATAGTGTGAAGAAGGGTCCTGACACAAAACATTATTGTCCATTCCCTCCAAAAATGCCATCTGACCTGCTGAGTTCCTCCAGCATTGTGTTTTTCTAAAGATTCCAGCACCTGCAGTTCCTTGTGTCTCCATTGAGCTCAAAGCAAGGACAGATTTGGATGTGCTGTTCAAGTTCAAGTTCAAGTGACATTTATTGTCACATGCACCAATTGGTACAGTGAGATTTGAGTTACCATACAGCCATACGAATAAAAAAGAGCATAACACATGATAGAATTTAACATGAACATCCCCACACAGCGGAATCAATGTTTCCCACTGTGAGGGAAGGCAATAAAGTTCAGTCAGCTTCCTCTTTGTTCACCCGTGGTTAGGGCCTTTGAGCCCTCTGCAGTCGCTGTTACGGCAGCCCGATGTTCAGGCCCTCTCGCCGGGATGATCGGAGCTCCGGCATCGGAACGGAAGAACACACTCAGCGGCCTGGAGTTTCCAAATCGGCCGCTTCCTGTCGGAGACCGCAGCTCCCAAAGTCCACAGGCCGAGCTGGACGGAGATCCGACACTGGCGACCCTCGGCAAAAGATCCCAGGCCTCTGCGATATTAGTTAGCTGGAAGTTCCGGAGACCACAGCTCCACGATGTTAAAGCAGCTGGCCCAACACTCCGGAGCTCCACACGGCAATCCCTGGTAAGGCATCGCCCGCTCCGTGATGGAATCCAGTGCTGTGCCGATGCTGAAGCTCAGGCCGGTCTCCGGCAGGAAAGGCCGCGCCAATCCAGATGGTAGGCCGCGAGGGGGGGGGGGCGATATGCGACTCGGAGAAAAGATGCATCCTCGACCATGTTGGAATAGTCTGTCAAGGTTCAGTGGCAGGTTTCGATGTTTGCTCAGCCTCAAGGTGTCCCATAATAACTGCAGCCAGTTATGTACTTATAACATAGCCATGTGGTAATGAACTCAATGTAACAACCAACTTGTGCAGTTAGTGCCTATCACAAGCAAATGTTAAGTGTCATCTTATGCAATGGCTTAGAGATAAATGTTAACCTAGATAATATTAAGGAGATTGATCAGAATACTAGGAGAAATTCAATATTCCAAGGGATCTTCTTCACCCTCTTGAGATGGCTCCAGTTTAATCCATCATCCCCAATTGTGCAACACCCCATTGGGTGGCAACATGCCTCTCGTACCCAAGTCTCAGGCCCACAATTGCACCCACAGTGTTCTGATTGAAAAGAATAATTTCAGCAACAAAATCTCCACTGCTCACATCCTGAGGATTAGTGTAAAATATGGCCAGAGAGAAATAAATACAAAACAAGCTTTCACTTCCTTTCCTCTGAAGAAGGGTCCCGACCTGAAACATCGCCTGTCCATTTCCCTCCACAGATGCTATCTGACCTGCTGAGTTACTCCAGCACTTTGTTTTTTTTCTCAAGATTCCACATCTGCAGTTTAGTTTAGCTTTAATGTCACACGTGCCGAGGTACAGTGAAAAGCTTTTTGTTGCGTGCTATCCAATCAGCGGAAAGACTGTACATAAACACAAAATATCTGTGTTTATGGAACTTTGCATTCCCAATCATATAACCATATAACCATATAACAATTACAGCACAGAAACAGGCCATCTCGGCCCTACAAGTCCGCGCCGAACAATTTTTTTTCCCTTAGTCCCACCTGCCTGCACTCATACCATAACCCTCCATTCCCTTCTCATCCATATGCCTATCCAATTTATTCTTAAATGATACCAACGAACCTGCCGCCACCACTTCCACTGGAAGCTCATTCCACACCGCTACCACTCTCTGAGTAAAGAAGTTCCCCCTCATGTTACCCCTAAACTTCTGTCCCTTAATTCTGAAGTCATGTCCTCTTGTTTGAATCTTCCCTATTCTCAAAGGGAAAAGCTTGCTCACATCAACTCTGTCTATCCCTCTCATTATTTTAAAGACCTCTATCAAGTCCCCCCTTAACCTTCTGCGCTCCAGAGAATAAAGACCTAACTTATTCAACCTATCTCTGTAACTTAGTTGTTGAAACCCAGGCAACATTCTAGTAAATCTCCTCTGTACTCTCTCTATTTTGTTGACATCCTTCCTATAATTGGGCGACCAAAATTGTACACCATACTCCAGATTTGGTCTCACCAATGCCTTGTACAATTTTAACATTACATCCCAGCTTTTATACTCAATGCTCTGATTTATAAAGGCTAGCATACCAAAAGCTTTCTTTACCACCCTATCTATATGAGATTCCACCTTCAAGGAACTATGCACGGTTATTCCCAGATCCCTCTGTTCAACTGTATTCTTCAATTCCCTACCATTTATCATGTACGTCCTATTTTGATTTGTCCTGCCAAGGTGTAACACCTCACATTTATCAGCATTAAACTCCACCATTAGGATATTTTGTGACATAGATAATTATGATGATTTGCATATGCATACTGAGTCAATTTGAAAATACATTTTTCCCTTGACACATAATCATAAATCCCATTTTTCTCAAAGTAGAATTAAATCTAGAAACTAGAATTATCATGTTAATTAGGTGCATTTTAATCGGTCATGCTAATTGTAATTATGTTAATAACCCCAAATTTGCACTTTTTAATGATATTTAGAAAGTGAAGATGGGACCACTGATAAGTTATGAAAGCGAAGTTCACAATTCGAAATAAATAGCAACAATATAATTCAGCCAGCGTGAGGACATGTGCTGACTGGAGGAACAACACCTTAAATTCCACTTGGATAGCTTACAATAGCTCTCTACCACCTACATCCCTTACTCTAGCTTCACAATTTGAAACTCTTCAATTCTTTTGTCTCACACCTTTTGTCTTTTCATCTCTGGCCTTTGTCCACCATCTGCATATCAAAAAATACCCCTCACCTGTATCAACCTATTACCTGCCAGGCTTTGTCTTGCCCCTCCTCTCTTCCACTTTTTTTCTTCCTCCCTACAATCAGTTTGAAGCAAAGATCTTATAGCGGAGCAAGATGGGTTACTCTCACGCAAACGTGTAGTACGCTCATGGGCGGATTCATGGGTGATTATATGACCCATTTTAGCAACCAGCCCCCGCCATCTTGTTCCGCCATCTTGCTTCCAGTCAAAGATCGGATCTTTGTTTCCGCAGCAGGGAGAGGGAGTGTGGGGCCCGGGGAGAGGGAGTGTGGGGCCCGGGGAGAGGGAGTGTACAGCCCGGGGAGAGGGAGTGTACGGCCCGGGGAGAAGGAGTGCGCGGCCCGGGGAGAGGGAGAGGGAGTGCGTGGCCCGGGTAGAGGGAGAGGGAGTGCGCGGCCCGGGAAAAGGGAGAGGGAGTGCGCGGCCCGGGGAGAGGGAGTGTACGGCCCGGGGAGAAGGAGTGCGCGGCCCGGGGCAGCGGGAGAGGGGGTGCGCGGCCCGGGGCAGCGGGAGAGGGAGTGTGGGGCCCGGGGATAAGGCCTAGTGTGTGTGAAGTTGCGGGGAGTTTTACAATGTTTCTTATTTAATGTCCCTTGTCTAGTCTGAAATAAAGTTAATCATTGGATCAGAAGAAATATAATTGTGTGTGTTATATGATTATGTACATTTATATCACATTCATGTATGTGTGTTTATAAACATTTTATTCTTTAACAAGAATTAACAGAATTATGAACTAACAGAATTATGAATCTAACCCTATATCACGCACAAAAACTTCCCCCGCAATGTCAATTACCCTGCGAGTCGGGTCGGTTCCGGTTACTACAAAATCAACTCAAATACTGCTTGTGAGCCATTTAAAAAGAAATGATTTAAAATATATTAAAAAAGACAATTACCAGAGTCAAATTTTATTCTTGACAAGAAGTATGAACTGACAGAATGATGAATCTAACCCTATATCACACACACAAACTGTTCATTGATTACACTGCGAGTCGGGTCGGGTCAGGTAGGCTCCGGTTACTAAAATGGGCGGGGAAAAATGCCCAGGATCCCCTCCGTAGCGTACTACACGTCAGCCCATTGTATTTAGCAGGAGTAGCCTATCTTGCTCCGCTATAAGATCTTTGGTTTGAAGAAGGATCCTGACCTGAAACGTCACTATCCACGTTCTCCAGAGATATTGCCTGACCCAGTTATTCCAGCACTTGTGTCTTTTTTGTAAACCAAAATCTGGAGTTCCTTGTATCCAATTAAATATTTCTGTTACCATGGACGTCCAGTCACTCTACACCTCCATCCCCCACCAGGATGGCCTCAAAGCCCTCCAGTTCTTCCTCGACCAGAGGAGCAACTTATACCCAGCCACTGACACTCTCCTCCGCCTAGCGGAACTGGTCCTTACCCTCAATAACTTCACGTTTGACTCCTCACATTTCCTCCAAACACAAGGCGTAGCTATGGGCACACGCATGGGCCCCAGCTACGCCTGCCTCTTTGTCGGGTACGTCGAACAATCCTTGTTCAATACGTACCAGGGCCCCATCCCCGACCTCTACCTCCATTACATCGACGACTGCTTTGGGGCCACCTCCTGCACCCACACACAACTGACTGACTTCATCCACTTCACCACCAACTTCCATCCGGCACTGGCATACACCTGGACTATTTCTGACACTTCCCTACCATTCCTTGACCTCACTATCTCCATCGCAGGTGATAGACTCCTAACCGACATCCACTACAAACCCACTGACTCCCATGGCTATCTGGACTACACTTCTTCCCACCCTGCCTCCTGTAAGGACTCCATCCCTTACTCCCAATTCCTCCGCCTACGCCGCATCTGCTCCCAGGATGAGGCGTTCCACACCAGGACGTTTGAAATGTCCTAATTCTTCAGGGAACGGGGATTCCCCTCCTCCACCATAGATGAGGCTCGCACCAGGGTCTCTTCCATACCCCGCAACACTGCTCTCTCTCCCCATCCCCGCACTCGCAACAAGGGCAGAGTCCCCCTAGTCCTCACCTTTCACCCCACCAGCCGTCACATACAACAGATAATCCTACGTCATTTTCGCCACCTCCAACGTGACCCCACCACTCGTCACATCTTCCCATCTCCCCCTATGTCTGCCTTCCGCAAAGACTGCTCCATCCGCAACTCCCTTGTCAATTCTTCCCTTCCCTCGCGTACCACCCCCTCCCCGGGCACTTTCCGTTGCAACCGCAAGAAATGCAACACCTGTCCCTTCACCTCCCCCCTCGACTCCATTCAAGGACCCAAGCAGTCGTTCCAGGTGCGACAGAGGTTCACCTGTATCTCCTCCAACCTCATCTACAGCATCCGCTGCTCTAGATGTCAGCTGATCTACATCGGTGAGACTAAGCGGAGGTTGGGCGATCGTTTCGCCGAACACCTCCGCTCAGTCCGCAAGAACCTACCTGACCTCCCGGTGGCTCAGCACTTCAACTCCCCCTCCCATTCCCAATCCGACCTCTCTGTCCTGGGTCTCCTCCATTGCCAGAGTGAGCAACACCAGAAATTGGAGGAACAGCACCTCATATTCCGCTTGGGGAGCCTGCATTCGGCGGGCATGAACGTTGAATTCTCCCAATTTTGTTAGCCCTTGATGTCTCCTCCCCTTCCTTAGCCCTCGAGCTGTCTCCTCCCATCCCCCAGCCCTCGGGCTCCTCCTCCTCCCTTTTTCCTTCCTTCTCCCCGCCACCCCCTATCAGTCTGAAGAAAGGTTTCGGCCCGAAACGTTACCTATTTCCTTCGCTCCATAGATGCTGCTGCACCCACTAAGTTTCTCCAGCATTTTTGTGTACCTTCGATTTTCCAGCATCTGCAGTTCCTTCTTGAACAAATATTTCTGTTACACGGGTTTCCAAAGAGCTACATCAATATTGATCTCCCCGACTATGTCATCTTGTATCAGCTACAAAAACTGTACAGGAACCACCGGTAATTTAAAAAATAGGGCAGCCTTGTGTTGTGATCCTTTTGCCACCAGTGGCCTCTGGTGGATTACACAAGATTTAAAAAATGGCTCTGTCCAGAGACCTCTACATGCTTTAACTATCGAATTACGAATGTTCATAATACGCAATGCGGAACATTTTGAATGGTGTAATTACGATACTTATAAAGATGTTATAAATGGGGAGGAAAGGCTGCTTGATTTCATGAGGTTAATAGATTTCACGAGTCACCCATTCAGTGTATGAAATATCTATTCACAAGTAACAACACAAGTAGATAGAGTGGTAAGGAAGGTATATGGTATGCTTGTCTTCATAGGTTGTGGCATGAATATAAGAGTCAGGAATGCATGTTGCAGATTTATAAGACTTTGATTAGGCCACAATTGTAGCAACATTGGTGTTCTGGTTGCCACATTCCATTCAAGAAAGTTGCCACTTTCAAGACAGTGCAGAAGAGGTTAACCAGAATATTGCCTGGTTTAGAGGGTATTGGCTATTAGGAGAAATTGGAAAAAACTTAGATTGTTTTCACTGGAATGTCGGAGGTTGAGGGGAGACCTGATAGAAATATATAAAATTATGAGATGCATAGATAGGATAGACAGTCAGAATCTTTTCCCAGGGTAGAAATGTCAAATACCAGAGGGCATAGCTTTAAGGTGAGAGTTGCAAAGTTTAAAGGAGAAGTGCGGGGCAAGTTTTTTACTCAAAAAGTAATGAATGTCTGGAGCGAGCTGCCAAATGTGTGATGGAGACAGATACAAGAGGAGTTTGAATAGACACATAGATATGCAAGGAATGGAGAATATGGATCAGATGCATGCAGAGGAGATTTGTTTAACTTGACATCATGTTCGGCACAGACATTGTAGGCTGAAGGACCTTTTCCTTTGTTGTACTGTTCTATGTTCCCCTGAGGGTGTGGGAATGAAGTGTGCAGTCTGCAAAGGATTATAAAAAAACAGTGATGTAAGTTATGTTTGGTGACAGGAAGCCTTCTCGATCGTATCCAGCTGAGATGGCAAACTTTGACCAACTTCGTGTTGAAACAGCCGGCACCATCTCAAAGTATTGGCTTGGCCTCATGCCAGATCCAGTCAGCAGAAGGAGGTTGATTTTTACTCAACTTCTGAATCAATTCCTTGGTGATTTGTCTCACGAGAGTATTTTGGAGATAAATTATCTTTCCACTCACCACCGACCCCAAATTCTTTGGGCAATGTTAAGAGCTGGGTGAAAGAAATTTCTTGGGCCTTACACAGTGAATTTCCGTATCTAATGCTTCTTCAGAGTCACGCCAAGAGCTTGCCCAGATACTCAATGTGTTGCAGTTTGCCCTGACATGCATTCTGCTGAAGTCATCAGAAGGAAGTGTAACGTGCTGTCATGAATACATGTCAGCTCAAGAGCTGCTGCCAGGGTTTGATATATTTTACGACCACTGACAAGGTTAGCCGGGATGCACAATTCAGCCTTTGGTCAGAACTGCAAAGTCCCTTAGTACCACAATGCCAGTTAGACTGTGCTCAACCCTGAGGGGTGGCTCGAAGGCTCTGGCAATACAAGGAACTGCAGATACTGGTTTACAAAAAAAGACACAAATTGCTGGATTAACTCAGTGGGTTAGGCAGCATCTCTGGAGTACAAGAATAAGTGACATTTCAGGTCGGGACCCTTCATGGATAGGAGGCGTTTCGGGTCAGGACACTTGCATCCCAACTCAAAACGTCGCCTGTTCTCCAGAGATGTTGCCTAACCCACTGAGTTAATCCAGCAATTTGTGCTGGATAAGTGACACATGGGTAGGTGACATTTTGGGTTGGGACCCTTCATAGATAGGTTTTACTTTTCTGTAGAGATACAGCCACGAAACAGGCCCTTCGGCCTACCGAGTCCGCGCCTACCATTGATCCCCTTACACTTGCACTATCTTACATACTAGGGACAATTTTGCAATTTTACCGAAGCCAATTAACCTACAAACCCGTACTCCTTTGGAGTGTAGGAGGAAACCGGAACACCCAGTGAAAACCCACATGGTCACAGGGAGAATGTACAAACTCTGTACAGACAGCACCCCTAGTCAGGATCAAACCCGGGTCTCAGGCACTGTGAGGCAGCAAATCTACCGCCGTGCCACTGTGCCGCCCGCTTCGGGACTCCAGACCCGAAACATCACGTATCCATGTTCTCCAGAGATGCTGCCTAACCTGCTGAGTTACTCCAATATTTTGTGTCTTTCTTTGAAGGCTCTGGTCTTCCATCTGATTCAGACTGGTGGGGTGCTGAGAAGAAATGGGACAGACAACCTGATTCTTCTTCAAGCACAGGACTGTTGACAATCATTTGATATCACCTATGAAGTTGGCAAATCAGCTCTTAAGTTTGGAAAAATGTACTCAGGCTATTTCTCTGTTCCCTTCAGTTTTGTTTAAACGATGATATGTGAGCTCCCCCAGGTGGTTTAGTTAACTTGGGAATTACTCAGATACATAAGGAACTGCAGATACAGGAATGTTACATAGAACACAAAGAACCCATCATTACAATGTCTAAAGAAGGGTCCTGATCTGAAACATCACCTATCCATGTCTTCCACATATGCTGTCTGACCCGTTGAATTACTCCGGAAATTGAGTTCTTCTAAGGGAATTACTCGGTATTTCAGACAAAAGGGATACCAGATGCTGGAATCTGGAACAATAAATGAAACGCTGGATGTTCTCAGCAAGCCAAGCAGCATCTGTGGAATCGAAAGTTGACATTTTGGGTTGAGACCCTGCATCTGGACTAGCACTGTCCTTAATCAGCTTTGAGCTGAGCCTGGCTGGAAAATGCAGCTTTGCTCCCAATCTCTTTCTATTTCAACTGATCTCAGCCAAGGTAGAAAGCCAAGGTGGGCAGCCCAAAATTAAAATAAAGTGTTGGAGCTAGGCAGAATTATTCAGTGTTGTCACATGTGGGACCTGCTCATTGACCCCCTACTGTTCATGTTACCACCTTCCTGGGATTGGCAGTTTCATGGGGAAATGTGATAGAGCGGCACACCGCAGACCCTTCGGCCCATCTTATCCATGTCAACCAAGTTGGCATACTGGTCTAGTCCCATAGCCTGCATTTGACCCAATGTCCTCTAAACACTTCATATTTATATATCTATCCAAATGTCGTTTTTTAAAGATTATACACCAGAGTATTGTACAAGCAACTAGGGAAAAACCCAAGCATCTTTAAATCTTGTTTTACATTTACTTTGATCATTTGTGTTTACTAATTGTAAAAATATTGGTGATTAATAAAGGAAGGCTGATTGACCAGCAGTCAGGAGCCATCGAATCAAATACTGAAGTACATTTGTTTCCCATTCATGGCTTATTTCCGGAGTGGGTGGATGTGTTGTGCGACCGCTTGTGGAGATATGGGTGTGACATCTCCAGGAACTCTACGACCCAAGGTTGTCAACAGAGATTAGAATCTAGATGTGGACTTCAACTCTGATGATTCCATGGTGTGACAGTTTGCTGGCAATCAATGAGTCTCCACAACCGGTCAAACCACACACCCATTCCCATTCCCCCCCCCCCCCCCCCCCCCCCTCCCCTCCCCCCCCCCCCTGGCACAAGCCATGAATGGGAAACAAACTTACTTCATTATTTAATTGGATGGTTCATGACTGATGATCCATTAGTCTTCCTGAGGAGGTGCAACCAAATGAGGAGGAGAGTTTCCTGAAGACGAAGCAAGCTCTGACTATCATGGAAGACACAAAATGCTGGAGTTATGCCCCTGTCCCATTTAGGAAATCTGAACGGAAACCTCTGGAGACTTTGTGCCCCACCCAAGGTTTCCATGCGGTTCCCGGAGGTTGCAGGTGGTTGCCGGAGGTTGCAGGTAGTCGAAGCAGGTAGGGAGACTGACAAAAACCTCCGGAACCTCTGGGAACCACACGGAAACCTTGGGTGGGGCGCAAAGTTTCCAGAGGTTTCCGTTCAGGTTTCCTAAGTGGGACAGGGGCATAACTCATCGAGTCAAGCAGCATCTCTGGCGAACACGGATAGGTGACTTTTCGGGTGGGGTCCCTTCTTCAGACTAATTGTCGTAGGGGAGGAGAAATGGAGGCACGATGAAGCCTGACAAGTGACAGGTGGGTACAGATGAGCTTTGTCTTTATTGGCAAATGATTGGACAAGGTCCAGAGAGTAAAAGACAAAAAAGTGTAAGATAAGGATCAGAAAGGTGTGAAATGCAAAGCGAGAGGGGTTTGGTGGAGGGGGAATGGGGGGAAGGGGAAGGGAGAAATGAGTGCGCATCCAGGTGGGTCACAGGGAAGAGAGAGAGAGAGAAGAATGGGCGGTGAGGGGGTTGTTCATCAAAAATTGGAGAATTCAATGTTCATACCGTTGGATTGTAAGGCTAACCAAGCGAAATATGAGATGCTGTTCATAGAGTCTGTTTCAGAACAATCCAAAGTGCTTTATGTTCATTGAAGTATGCAGCGATGTCTGTTATAATGCAGTTATCAGTGTGCAGCCAACATATTCTTACTAATGGTACACAAAATGCTGGAGAAACTCAGCGGGTGCAGCAGCATCTATGGAGCGAAGGAAATAGGCAACATTTCGGGCCGAAACCCTTCTTCAGACTGATAGGGGGTGGGGGGGGGGGGGAGAAGGAAGGAAAAGGGGAGGAGGAGGAGCCCGAGGGCGGGGGGATGGGAGGAGACAGCTCGAGGGTTAAGGAAGGGGAGGAGACAGCAAGGGCTAGCAAAACTGGGAGAATTCAATGTTCATGCCCCCAGGATGCAGACTTCCCAGGCGGAATATGAGGTGCTGTTCCTCCAATTTCCGGTGTTGATCACTCTGGCAATGGAGGAGACCCAGGACAGAGAGGTCGGATTGGGAATGGGAGGGGGAGTTGAAGTGCTGAGCCACCGGGAGTTCAGGTAGGTTATTGCGGACTGAGCGGAGGTGTTCGGCGAAACGATCGCCCAACCTCCGCTTGGTCTCCCCGATGTAAATCAGCTGACATCTAGAGCAGCGGATGCAGTAGATGAGGTTGGAGGAGTTGCAGGTGAACCTTTGTCGCACCTGGAACGACTGCTTGGGTCCTTGAATGGAGTCGAGGGGGGAGGTGAAGGGACAGGTGTTGCATTTCTTGCGGTTGCAATGGAAAGTGCCCGGGGAGGGGGTGGTACGGGAGGGAAGGGAAGAATTGACAAGGGAGTTGCGGAGGGAGCGGTCTTTGCGGAAGGCAGACATAGCGGGGGATGGGAAGATGTGGCGAGCGGTGGGGTCACATTGGAGGTGGCGGAAGTGGCGGAGGATTATGTGTTGTATTTGCCGGCTGGTGGGGTGAAAGGTGAGGACTAGGGGGACTCTGCCCTTGTTGCGAGTGCGTGGATGGGGAGAGATGGGCCCCAGCTACGCCTGCCTCTTTGTCGGGTACGTTGAACAATCCTTGTTCGAGGCGTACCAGGGCCCCATCCCCGACCTCTACCTCCGTTACATTGACGACTGCTTTGGGGCCACCTCCTGCACCCACACACAACTGACTGACTTCATCCACTTCACCACCAACTTCCATCCGGCACTCCAATACACCTGGACCATTTCCGACACTTCCCTACCATTCCTTGACCTCACCATCTCCATCGCAGGGGACAGACTTCTGACCAACATACACTACAAACCAACTGACTCACATGGCTATCTGGACTACACGTCTTCCCACCCTGCCCCCTGTAAAGACTCCATCCCCTACTCCCAATTCCTCCGCCTACGCCGCATCTGCTCCCAGGATAAGACGTTCCACACCAGGGCATCGGAAATGTCCTCATTCTTCAGGGAACGGGGATTCCCCTCCGCCACCATAGATGAGGCTCGCACCAGGGTCTCATCCATACCCCGCAACACTGCTCTCTCTCCCCATCCCCGCACTCGCAACAAGGGCAGAGTCCCCCTAGTCCTCACCTTTCACCCCACCAGCCGGCAAATACAACACATAATCCTCCGCCACTTCCGCCACCTCCAACGTGACCCCACCACTCGCCACATCTTCCCATCCCCCCCTATGTCTGCCTTCCGCAAAGACCGCTCCCTCCGCAACTCCCTTGTCAATTCTTCCCTTCCCTCCCGTACCACCCCCTCCCAGGGCACTTTCCGTTGCACCGCAAGAAATGCAACACCTGTCCCTTCACCTCCCCCCTCGACTCCATTCAAGGACCCAAGCTGTCGTTCCAGGTGCGACAAAGGTTCACCTGCATCTCCTCCAACCTCATCTACTGCATCCGCTGCTCTAGATGTCAGCTGATTTACATCGGGGAGACCAATCGGAGGTTGGGCGATCGTTTTGCCGAACACCTCCGCTCAGTCCGCAATAACCTACCTGAACTCCCGGTGGCTCAGCACTTCAACTCCCCCTCCCATTCCCAATCTGACCTCTCTGTCCTGGGTCTCCTCCATTGCCAGAGTGATCAACACCGGAAATTGGAGGAACAGCACCTCATATTCCGCCTGGGGAGTCTGCATCCTGGGGGCATGAACATTGAATTCTCCCAGTTTTGCTAGCCCTTGCTGTCTCCTCCCCTTCCTTAACCCTCGAGCTGTCTCCTCCCATCCCCCTGCCCTCGGGCTCCTCCTCCTCCCCTTTTCCTTCCTTCTCCCCCCCCCCCCCCCACCCCCTATCAGTCTGAAGAAGGGTTTCGGCCCGAAACGTTGCCTATTTCCTTTGCTCCATAGATGCTGCTGCACCCGCTGAGTTTCTCCAGCATTTTGTGTACCTTCGATCTTCCAGCATCTGCAGTTCCTTCTTGAACACGATATTCTTACTAATACCATTATAATACTGACCTACTGATATGTTGAATTAGATATAAATGTTGTCTGAATCATTGAGAATAA
The DNA here is from genome assembly GCF_010909765.2 of Amblyraja radiata. Taxonomy (NCBI): domain Eukaryota; kingdom Metazoa; phylum Chordata; class Chondrichthyes; order Rajiformes; family Rajidae; genus Amblyraja; species Amblyraja radiata. The sequence goes on along the minus strand of NC_045963.1, from coordinate 43,449,997 downwards.
TCATCTTGCTCATCTTCTGAGTGGTACCTCAACTACCTCAGAGAGCAGATAGATCCTCCGTTAACAGTTCATCCAAGACATTGCCCTTTCAAACGGGCAGCACTCACTGGGAGCTTGGCTTCCCAGAGCAGGATTCGAACCCACCTTCTGACTACCAAGCACAAAGTGAGTCACACCTGACAAGCAATAGACCTAAAAGACACAACGCAAATACAAAACGCATGGTTGGTATGGCGAAACAGGAATTTTGCAGGAGAAAAATAATAATCATTGAGTACTTATTATGGAAAGTCTCAGCTCTGAAACAACCAGAATTATACGTTGCATTTCATGTCTTTCATCACAAAGGGAGCAGGTGGCTCGACAGAAAAGCTAATTCCTAATGACATGGAAGTATTAAGTCTGTGGTGAATGAGAAAAGATATCTTATAAAAATGGAAAATGTTAAATTGATTGTATAGAAAACATTTAATTGTGATTACAGCCAACAGCACCATGTTAATTAGCTAAATCTGGTGACATGAAAGAATGATCAGGCTTAAAGATCATTGGTCAATGCAAGCTGTCAATAGCAATGGCTGGTGGCTTCCAACAATTAGGCTCAAGTGCATGCAAACAGCCACCAAAGCAGCATTCACTCTTTCTGCAATATTCAGTGTGGCATGGTGGCACAGCTGATTCACTGGTACGATCCTGATCTTGGGTGCTGAGGGGTGTGAAGCTCGGGTGCATGGAGTTTGTGCGTTCTCCCTGTTTAGTTTAGTTTAGAATTGGCATGGAAACAGGCCCTTCGAATCCATACTGAACAATAGTCACCCGTACTCTAGTTCTATGTTATCCCAGTTTTGCATCCTGCACACTAGGGGCAATTTTCAGAAGCCAATTAATGTACAAATCTGCAAGTCTTTGGAATGTGGGAGGAAACTGAAGCACCTGGAGCAAACACACACGATCAAAGGGAGAATGTACTCCACACAGACAGCACCGTAGTCAGGATCGAACTAAGGTCTCCACTAATTGTCTACACTAATTGAGTTTTATCATTGGCATCTATTATTAGTAGGGACCATTAAATGTCTGTTGGAATTTTGCAAAACTAATTTTTCATACAATATTCAGATTCAGATTTAATGGATACATTTCTAAACACTTTAAAATACCAATGGAGTCCTAGCAGAGTGGAAATGGACTGAGGTGTGCAACTAGTTAATGAAGGTAGTTGCAAGTAAACTGAGGTTGTTTGTCGGCAGAACAAAATTCTTCACACGATGGTTTCAACTGGAGTTGTTGACAGTTGGCCATTACTCAAAATTGAGAGTCTTGCAGTCAAAAGTACACAACATCTGTCAGTTACCATTTGTCAAGGTAGAGTGAAGAGCTTTTGTTTGCTGGGTATCCAATCAAAGAAAAGATTATACATGAATACAATCAAGCCATCCACAGTGCACAGATAAAGAGTGCGACATTTAGTACAAGATATAACTTTGGGGTCTGATAACGTCCAATTAGATCTTCAATGAGGTAGATGGGAGGTCAGTACCGCACTCAAGCTGATGGGGGGGGGGGGGGGGGTCATTCATTTGCCTGATAACAGCTGGGAAGAAACCGTTCCTGAATCTGGAGGTGTGCGTTTTCAAACTTCTTTACCACTTGTCTGATAGGAGAGGGAAGATGAGGGAGTGACCAGGATGAAACTGGACCTTAATTATGCTGGTGGCCTTGCTGAGGCAGCGTGAAGTGAAATCAATGGAAGGGAGGCTGGTTTGTGTGATGGTCTGGGTTACATCCACAACTCTCTGGAATTTCTTGCAATCTTGGATGGAGCTGCTGTCCCCAAACCAGTTAGCCAGGGCGCTTTGTCCTGAATGATATCAACCTTCTTGAGAGTTGTTGGAGCAGCACTCATCCAGGAAAGTGGAGAGAGTTCCATCACATTCTCGATCTAGAACACTTGTGTGTGGAAAAGCCATGGAGAGTTGGAAAATGAGCCACTAACCACACGGTTTGCATTTGTAGCCACAGCAATTATGTGACTGGCAATTAGGTTTCAGGTCAATGGTTATCTTTAGGATATTGGCAGGTAATCAAGGTTGGTAATGCCATTGGATGTCAAGGGAAGGGTAGTTCGATTTTTAAAAAAGACTAGATGTGCTGGATTAACTCAACGAGTAAGGCAGCATCTCAGGAGAACATGGATAGGTGATATTCCAGACAGGGACCCTTCTTCACTCTGTATTTAGAAATAATATATACCTGCCATTTGTGTGGTGTGATACTACATGCGATTTAATTAGATCATACCTAAATGTAATCCAGTTCTTGATGCAGGAGGCATTTTATTTTGCAAAACCAGGAAAATCTACCGCCGTTGGATTTCGTAAACACCTCAGAATTGTCAACATTGACCAACAATGGTCTAGTTAGATATTTTTTTAATCAAATGCTCCAAATTGAAAATAAAAACATGAAAAACTACCGGTACACATCACACTAAGTTAATCTTTCCTTCTTGTATAGTTGCCGAGGGATTACATTTTTACATTATTACAATTTGGATAACTCACATAACTATGGATTTTAATATTAAATGGCAATTACAACTATATCAATGCATCTCAAGTCTTCAATAGTGTCGATAAATGCAAAGACCAAGTAATTTTTTTGACATATTCAGCATTAAATTTTTCAAACCTCCTATTATTGCAATTTGGGAATCTCAAACAGTTTTAATTACAACTCAGTCATAGAGAAATCAAACACTTGTTAACGCAGTCTTAACAAACATGTCTGATTTTAAATCAACAATTACAGTGATTGCCTTACAGAGCCATTAATTAGCCAGGTGTGTCTCTACTTTGTGTGTTTGACATCCAAACTCTCCCAGCAATTCTCAGCAATTGCTTCAGAATATTCATAACATCTGTGCATACAAACTAATCTCTCTCAACTGCATGGAACAGTGAAGGATGTGATTCTTAAGCGATTAAGTTATTTGCGTTTCGAGCAGGTTTGGTATACTGGTTTTATCAGTTACGGTTTTTCCCAAGAGTGTTGTATTAACAAGAAACCATTTGTCCCCAATTTTCATCAGTGGCTGCTGTAACCCTTGCATTTAACATGCTGACTTTGCATCTTTTTTCTATTAGCTTAATTATCCCTTTTGTAAGAATCAGACATTCCATTAATGCCAGTAGAGAAAGGAAAGATGTGGATTTATGCAATGCCTTTACGACCTCAGGACATCTCAAAGCTCTTTGCAGCTAATAAAGTATTTGAAATTTAGTGGCTATTGTAATACAAGACATATCAGCCATTTTACTTACAACGAGCTCCCTCTGGTACTATCATAGTAACAGGGTAACCTGACATTTAGAATATTTTAATTATTTCACTGCAGGATGATGCAGATCCCTAACTCCTGGTGAACATGGTGGTGAGCCACCATGTGTTATTGTCCCTCTGACAAAGGTATCCCATCGTGCGATTGTGGAGGGAGTTCCAGAATGTAGATCTATTGAGGATGAAGGAATAAGGAGATATTTCCAAATCACATGTTGCAGAGTCATGGGGCACAGAAACAGGCCCTTGGGTCCAACTTGTCTGTGCCGACCTAGATGCCCCATCTAAGCTAGTCCCATTTGACAGCCTTTGGCCCAAATAATGCTGTTATAGTACCTGTCTCAACTACTTCCTCTGGCAGCCCGTTCCATATACGCACCACACTCTGTGTGAAAAAGTTGCCACTTTCTCCTTAAACTTATGCCTTCTGGTTCTTGATTCCCCTGCACTGGGTAAACGACTGTGCATTCACCCTATCCATTCCCCTCATGATTTTATCCACCTCTATAAACCTCAGCCTCCTGTGCTCCAAGGAGTAAAGTCCTAGTTTACCCAGCTTCCCACGTCGCTCAGACACCTCAAATATGGTATAGATAAAAGGGGAATCCTGCAGGTGGTGGTGTTCTCCTACATTTGTCGCTTTTGTTCTTTTAGTTTCGAGTTTTAAAGTTTAGAAATACAGTGCAGAAACAAGCTTTTCGGTCCACTGAGTCCGTGCCGACCAGTGATCCCCGCACACTAACACTACGCACGCTAGTGACAATTTTCAATTATACCTAGTCAATTAACCTACAAACCTGTACATCTTTGGAGTGTGAAAGGAAACCGGAGAACCCGGGGAGAACGTACAAACTCCATACAGACAAGCACCCATAGTCAGGATTGAACCCGGTTCTCTGGTGCTGTAAGGTAGCAACTCTACCTCTGCGCCACCTTGGATGTCGCAAGGTATTTAAAACATTTATACATTTTTTAAGAACTGGCGCTGCTCTCAGTGGTGGTTTATTGGCCATCCTTTATTGTCCCTGAGGAGATGATGGTGCACTGCCTGCTTGACCTACTGCTGAAGATGCTGTTGAGAGGGTTTACACCTGGCAACGATGAAGGAATACTGATATATTTCTAACGCAGGATCAGTGAGCACTTTCTCTTTTGAGATCTTAACATAAGGCAATGGCAGATGGTTGTCATAATAACTAGGTCACCATCAAATCATTTTTCTTTTTTGCGGATTTTTATATGTGAGGAAGAATTAACACCAATTTACACAGCAGGTGGGCATGTGCCACATATAAATCCAAAGCCTTCAGTCTCCGAATGGCAGCAATTCTAATCCCATTTACTTTCCTTTGGCCCATATCCCTCTAAATCTTTTCTATCCATGTACCTGTCCAAATGTCTTTTAAATGTTGTTATAGTACCTACTTCAACTACCTCATCGGGAAAATCGTTCCAGATACCCACCTGTGTGAAAAAGTTGCTCCTCAGCTTCTTATTAAATCTTTCCCCTCTCATCTTAATGGGAACTTATTGTTCAACAAAGATTGCAGATTGCACCAAATTGTCCAGTTTACATTGGGAAGGGAGGATCCAGTGTGTGTTTTGTGACAACAATAAATGATTGACTAATGAGGGAAAACCTTCACATACATTAAGGAGAAGGAGGATGGAAGTGGGCAGGTTTCCGATTGGCAGGATTTTATCCAGCAGTAATCTTTAGCGTAATCTATCATGAGTTATATGATTTTTGAATGCAATTTGTGCATTAAACAAATTGGTAGTAATCGATCCAATGTCAAGGTCTCCCCATGTCTGACATGGAGCCTAGACCTGCAGGTTTCCGTTTGCCCAGTTGGCGTTGAGATTGAAAGTTGCCGCATTGCTCTGGGCTTGGTCTTTTCTAGGTCACCAGCATGTATTCCCATGACCTATATAATTTCCAGGCACTTCTGACCAGAAGGTCAGCAGGTGAGCTTCGGCCCCTGTTCAATTATCTCCCAATTTGTCTTCCATCAATCCAGCAGGGCCATGGTCTGAGTGCCTGTTATCATTTGACCAAATAGCAACAAAATGAATCTGGGTTAGATTCAAAGTTAATTGTTGAAATATTCAAATACTACATATGTGATTGAGATAAATGTTTTCCTATGCCATTTAGTTTCGAGATATAGCTCTAAACGCAGCCCACCAAGTCTAATCAGTTCACCCGTTCACCCTAGTTCTATGTTATCCCATTTTCTCATCCACTAATTACTCATTAGGAGCAATTTTACAAAGGCCAATTAACTTACAAACCCACATTCTTTGGGATGTGGGAGCAATCTGTAGCACCCAAGCGGAAACCCACATGGTCATTAGATCCTGAGATGATGATTGAACGTGAGTGTCTGATGGTGTGAGGGAGCAGCTCTGCCAGCTGCACCACTGTGCCACCTATTGGTCTTTTAAAAAGTGCAGGAGATAGCACCAAGATCTTGTCAAACATCACACTGGTTTCAGCCGTGAAATTTAAGGCTGCAATCACATACAGATTGAGAAGACATCAGAAGGAATATTTTAATACCTGCAAATGCAAAAGAACTTTAGGTTTGGTGTGGGAGTGCAGTGCCCCAAGGTGGTGAAGATGCTCAGCATGCAACCAATAAGCTCTGCAGATATGATGAGAGTGAATGCTTGCGTCATCTTCTCCCAATATTTCTACCCCAATAAGCATCAGTTGGATATTCATCATACCAGGTCACATCACCTTGACATCATTTCACAGAAGTATGGTTGGGGCCAGGGAATCATTATCTCACAGTAAGCAAAAACAGATAATTATATTTTCTGTGAGAAGGTTTGTTTTGTAGTTTTAGGTTTTAAAGATACAGAATGAAAACAGGCCCTTCGGCCTGCTAAGTCCTCGCAGACCATCGATCGATCACCCATTCACACCAGTTCTATGTTATTCCACTTTTGCATCCACTCCCTATACACCAGGGGCAATTTACAGAGGCCAATTAACCTATAAACCCACACATCTTCCGGGAGGAAACCGGAACATTTAGAGGAAACCCACGTGTCCGCAGGTACAAACTCCACACAGAGTCAAGGTCAAGATTAAACCTGGGTTTCTGGCACTGTAAGGCAGCAGCTCTACTATCTGTGCCATTATGCCATCCCATATATCTGTCAGCGTCCGCACCACATTCTGTGACTCCCTCATTTTTTTCTTAACAACTCCAGCATCCATCAAATTTTTGATATGGAACGTTCCCTGATGAGCAAAGCCAAAGTTGACTCATGGAGGTTGTCGTCGTGCCTTCTCAACCTCATTACTCCAGACACCTGGCAAGCCTGGATTAACAAGACACTTACACACTTTCCTCCGAATCTCCCACTTGTTAGCAGACCTCTTCCCTGGAGCTCCCAGCATGACAGGAACTTAAAATTAAACCCACAGATTTCACTTTGTATTTCATTTGTAATGCAGAAGTGCTCATGGAACACCAAGCATCTGATGGTTGGGTGTAACACTGCATTTATTTTTAATGGTGGAGATATTTTTAAGTCGGAGGTTGACAGATTCTTGATTGGTACGGGTGTCAGGGGTTATGGGGTGAAGGCAGGAGGATGGGGTTGAGAGGAAAAGATAGATCAGCCATGGTTAAATGGCGGAGTAGACTTGATGGGCAGAATGGCCTAATTCTGCTCCTAGAACTTATGAACCCTCACACACTTTTGCAGCGTCAGGTGTACAATCCATGCCCAAAGGCCATTCACAAAAATAGCAATTTATTTTTACCTAGATACTGGTAAACGTAGCCATGTTTAAAGCTGGTAGATCCACTGCCTCACAGCTCCAGAGACCCAGGTTCGGTCCTGATCTCAGATGCTGTCTGTGTGGAGTTTGCATGTTCTCCCAGCAACTATGTGGGTTTCCTCTGCGTACTCTGGTTCCCCACACCTCCCAAAGACATACACTTCGCAGTAAAAGAATATTTCCATTAGCATCATCTCTCCGAAAGTATGCCTCTATATGGATTGGAAGTGAAGCAATGTATGAAGCAATGAAAATATTTGTGGCTTTTGCTGCCCCCTAGTGTCTGCGACACTTAACCACTGGATGACAGCCGAACTGTCCAGGATCAAGAGCAATTTCTGTGCAGTGCGCATACCTCTGCTCAGGAGGGACACTTACACTGTCACATTCCCATCCACTGGCCCTTGAATAATAATTTGCCAACCCAGCAACTTCAAATGCTTCAGTAAATTCAAAACTTTCAACTACTGAGTAACTCAGTGCTGGAGTAACTCAGCGGGTCAGGCAGCATCTTTGGAAAACATGGATAGGTGACGTTTCAGGTCGAAACCCTTCTTCAGGCTTCTTCGGTTTGAAGAAGGACTCAAACCGAAACGTTACCTATCCATGTCCTCCAAAGATGCTGCCTGACCTGCTGAGTAACTCCAGCAATTTATGTAATTTCGGATATTAACCAGCATCTATAGTTCCTTGTTTTCAGACTTTCACATAAATCACTTACTGCTTCTTTTGCATTCTGTTATCGGGAAAATGCAGCTTAATGGCTGGCCGCACCTTGTCCAGAGAGGTCGATGGGTAATTCTGGGGTTCGCTGGCTTTTATTCTGCAGAAGTCATGTCCATTATCCTAATGAGAGTCACACCAACACCAGATGGTCTCATACAGTGCCAACACTACTGATCTAGCATTGATGTGATGCTCTCAATTACTGAAAGAACATTGTTACATATTTTGCATTCTTTTGTAGTGTACACTTATTGATCAAATTTATGACTGACAATCTTTTTCCTTCCTTGAATTTATGAAATCCAAACTGATTTGCAGAAAGGGAAAATATGCTTTACTAATCTTCTGGAATTTTTTGAGGATGTGACAAGTAAAATGGATGAAACGGAGCCTGTGGATGTAGTGTATCTAGACTTTCAGAAAGCCTTTGATAAGGTCCCACACGGGAGACTGGTGACTAAATTAGAGCACAAGGTATTGGGGGTAGGGTGTTGACATGGATAGAAAATTGGTTGTCAGACAGGAAACAAAGAGTAGGATTGAACGGGTCCTTTTCAGAATGGCAGGCAGTGACGAGTGGAGTGCCGCAAGGCTCGGTGTTGGGGCCGTAACTGTTTACCATATATATTAATGATTTGGAAGAGGAAATTAGGAGCAACACTAGCAAGTTTCCGGATGACACAAAGCTGGGTGGCAGTGTGAACTGTGAAGAGGATGTTAGGAGGTTGCAGGGTGACCTGGACAGGTTGAGTGAGTGGGCAGATGCGTGGCAGATGCAGTATAATATAGATACCTTTACTATAGCCAATCATGGTTAAAAATAACCATTTGCATTTTGCAAATTTACATCAAATAGTACCCTGATGTATCCCTGTTGCCAGAACTCCTCGCCCTTTCCCGTTATCAACTCTCCTCATCCGCATCAACCACCTGCAGACACTAGGAACTACAAATGCTGGTTTATACAAAAGGACACAAAGTGCTGGAGTAACTCAGCAGGTCAGTCAGCATCTCTGGAAAACATGGATGGGTAATGTTTTGGGTCGAGACCCTTCTTCTGAACCACCTCCCCAATCATTGTAAGTGCCGCAATTAATCCCCTTTACTCATTTAATTGCCCTCAACAACATCATTCAATCTTATTCCTAATGTTAACACATCCTATCCCCCTTTTCATCAGCCTGCCAGTAACAGCAAATTGGATATCATTCCCAAATCAGCACTTCCAAGTCTAATCTCTCCAATCTCACATAAATCAGACATGACTCCAGCATTGCCGATCAGCCTCTCTAGACAAGGTGCGGCCACAGAGTTGCATATTCCAGATGAGACTCAAGGGATGCGCCTCATGGTGGCAGAAGGCTCCCGGGATGTGCCGTGCAGAGCAACCTGACAGGCAGGCCGCCAAGAACAACCAGGAGGGACTAGTAGAACGTCCCTTGTAGCCAGGGTCCGGAGGTCAAGGAGCACCACCATGTAGGGTCCGTAGGGGTAGGAGCGGCTATGCTGTCAGTGACCGAAGGACTGGTGACGTGATCTAGGGAATGGGCAGGGCTGAAGATGTCTTGGTTGGGTTGCTCCTAGGCCTGGCCAAGATGCCCGCCTGGAGTCACGGTTCCAGGCAGAAGAGGGCTTTGCCCGAGCCAGATGCTTGCCCCTTAACATTACTTCTGCACCCGGGTGGTGTTGGAGAGGGTGGTGTTATTTGTAATATAGTTGTTTGTAATTTAATGTCTGAATAGCGTAGTGATTTTGTAATATGGTGGTGGGTATTGCACCACGGTTTTTTTTGTTTTTGTTTTTTGTATCATGTTCGTAATTAAATAAATTATTTTTGATACAAAAAAAAGAACAACCAGGCGGGCGGGCCACCGAGAGCAAAGAGGGACCCGGCGTTGGGCTGCTGAGAACGAAGTGGGACCCAGCAGGGAGCCACTGGGAACCAAGGGGGATCCACCGATGGGGGGGGGGCACTGTGAGAAAATACGACTGTACTACAAACTTTTGAAACTTTGTCAGTGCCAGAAACGAGGTTAGAAAAATAGAAACATAGAAATTAGGTGCAGGAGTAGGCCATTCGGCCCTTCGAGCCTGCACCGCCATTCAATATGATCATGGCTGATCATCCAACTCAGTATCCCGTACCTGCCTTCTCTCCATACCCTCTGATCCCCTTAGCCACAAGGGCCACATCTAACTCCCTCTTAAATATAGCCAATGAACTGGCCTCAACTACCCTCTGTGGCAGAGAGTTCCAGAGATTCACCACTCTCTGTACTGCCTAGGTGAAGTCTGCTGTATGATTTTACCAGCTTGTATGCAAAAATAAAGAATTTCACTGTATCCAGGTACATATGTCCATGAAGCATCATTGAATCATTGAAAAGGAGCAGAAAGTGATAGATGTGGAAGTCTGTTGTCACTGAATTGCTCAGTGATAGAAAGTTTGGAATTTATGGAAGCATTTTAATTTGCTGAGTTGGCAAATTAATATTTATGGCAGGTGAATGGGAATGTGACAGTGTAGGTGTCCCACTCAAAGAAAGGTCTGTGCCCCGCGTAGAAATCGCTCTTGTTTCAGAACATCATCTGTGGCTGAGTGGTTCAGACACCAGGTGGCAGCAGAGAGCAGCAAATTTCATCAAAGCCCAGCAAATGCAAAGTTTCACATTAATTGAAATTTACAAATTGCTTCATTACGGTATAAATCAATCACATAATTTTCAATAGTTTATTAGTTATAAAATGCTGGAAAGATTGCAGAGAAGATTTACAACAATGTTGCCAGGATTTGAGGTCCTGAGCTATAGGGAAAGTTTGGGCGGAGGGGGGGGGGGGTAGTGAGAGGTGTGGGGAATGTGCGTGGAGTGGGGCCACAGGAAAGAGGGGAAACACGTGTTCATACCATAGGCTTGGAAGCAAGATATTGAGAGAAGTAGCTGCAATAGTTTGTAAATACTAATACAAAATACAGCAAATACAGTTCAGGGTTTTATATAAATAGTAATCAAGGTAAAACCAAAAAGATGTTGTTGAATGGTACAAAACAATGGTTATCTTGAAATTGAAACAGGAATATGTAAGAAGTACAAAAGATTAGAGATATTTTCTTTGTTCGATCCATCTCTCCCTCCTTCTAAAGTCAAATTGTTCTCTCTCTCCCAGATGTGACAAAGATCTTTAAATTGAGAAATTAGCTCTGTTTTACTTTTGTCTTCTTAGCTTGCTGTTTACAGCACTTATTTTTATTGATGATTTCCACAGAAGTGGTATAGTTTGATGTAAAATCTTTGAACGGGGCAAGGGCAATCGGTGAGCTGATCTAAAGAAAGAAAATCACGGGACACAATCAAAAGTATAACAAGAACACCAACGTACACGTGTGAACACCATTAAACGCACCAAAGACTCTCACAGAGCACCAACAAACATTATCTGTTGCAGAGTCATAGGGAGAGATATTGGAACATCCTAACCATTGCTTGCCTGGAACAGGGAATTCGTGAACATCTGAAATCCCAGCCACTATCGTCTGAGTGATTATAATCCGGACAGAATTGGTGGAGCGCAGAGATATGTGAGGGGTGTTATACTGGCAGAGGAAGGGTAAGGCCACAGACAAATTTAAAACGAAGGATGAGAATTTTAAAACTGATTTAGTGAAGGAGAAGATGTTGTGGGCCAGCAAGTTGCTGATTGGACAGGAGCAGGAGTGATTTAGGATTGGGATGCAGAGTTGAAGATCAATTCTGCTTTATATACAGGATGACCGTATGATACACTTGCTCCTTCCTGGTTAAAATGGATTTGGTCAAGTGATAAACAACAGCTGGACGAACAGAACTAGATCGATTTTAGGGGCATTGAATACAAGAGGCAGAAAGTCATGTGCAGCTTTATGGAAATTTGTTTAGGCCATATTTGGAGTATTGCATGCAGTTCAGGTCACCGCATTACAGGGAGGATTGACGTTTTGAAAAGGATGCAGAGGAGGTTTACCAGAATGATGCCTGGATTGGAGGATATCTATCTATGTATCTGTCTGTCTGTCTGTCTGTCTGTCTGTCTGTCTGTCTGTCTGTCTGTCTGTCTGTCTGTCTGTCTGTCTGTCTGTCTGTCTGTCTGTCTGTCTGTCTGTCTATCTATTAATATATAAAACTGTGTGCCTGCCGCCTGCCGTCTGGCTGCCTTTCTGCCTTTTGTTTCGTTCCATCGTGTGATGTCACAATGCCCAATACTCGCAGATGTCCAATCGGAATGGATCCATTTACTCGGTAGAGATTTCACTTTTCTTTCTAAGTATCCGCTCCTCATTACATTTCGTACACATTTATGTACACATTGTTAATCAAATCCTTCTTCCCCCCCCCCCCCCCCCCCCCCCCAAATTTCAAAAATAAACTGGCTTCTCACCCATAGAAGCAGCCCCAGCCCCAGCCCCTGGTGAACGTTCCATCGTGTGATGTCACAATGCCCAATGCTCAAAGACATTGTTGCCATAGAGGGAGTACAGAGAAGGTTCACCAGACTGATTCCTGGGATGTCAGGACTTTCATATGAAGAAAGACTGGATAGACTCGGCTTGTACACGCTAGAATTTAGAAGATTGAGGGCGGATCTTATAGAAACGTACAAAATTCTTAAGGGGTTGGACAGGCTAGATGCAGGAAGATTGTTCCAGATGTTGGGGAAGTCGAGAACAAGGGGTCACAGTTTAAATATAAGGGGGAAATCCTTTAGGACAGAGATGAGAAAAACATTTTTCACACAGAGAGTGGTGAATCTCTGGAATTCTCTGCCACATAAGGTAGTTGAGGCCAGTTCATTGACTATATTTAAGAGGGAGTTAGATGTGGCCCTTGTGGCTAAAGGGATCAGGGGGTATGGAGAGAAGGCAGGTACAGGATACTGAGTTGGGCTGATCAGCCATGATCATATTGAATGGTGGTGCAGGCTCGAAGGGCCGAATGGCCTACTCCTGCACAATTATGTTTCTATGTTTCCCTCTCCACCCCTCTCCTCTGCCCACCCATCCCTCTCACCCCACCCGTGCCCCTCTCCCCCACCCCTTCCCTCCACCGACCCCCTTCCATCCTACCAGTGTCCCTCTGCATCAAACACCACCCTCACACGCTGCCCTCCCACTCTTCACCCCCCCTCCCCCTCCACTCTCCCTCCCCACTCTTTCCCCTCTCACCCACCCTCTCCCCCTCCCTCCTCCTCCCCCCCTTCCCCATCCCCCCCCCATCCCCCACATCTCTATCCCCATCCCCCTCTCTCACCCCTTACACCGCTCTCCTTTCCCTCCCAAATCTGTCCCATTTCCTCCTCCTCCTCTCCCCTCCCTCCCTTCTTCTCACCCCCCCTCCCCCCACCGTTGTGTTTGGGGGGTGGTTAATGTGAGTGTGATGCCGCAGCCCCCCCCCCCTCCCCCCCGCAAACGCCGTTGGGGAAACAGACCCAACGGGTCTGCACTTGGTCTAGTACATAATAAAACTCTAATCTTGTTATCTTCCGGTCTGCGTTGATTTTCTATTTGCGCAAAAACGGTACGCGATGGCGCTACGATTTTTCGCCAGCTCACTCACCGTTTTCCTGTGCTGCGAGTGCACAAAGTTTTGTTCCAATTGGTGGTATATTGTAAAAGTTTAAAAATCTTAAAAACCGTGCATGAGCAGATCGACCTCCTCTCCTGCCAGTCAGCGCCCCGCGGATTAGTCTCTTCTCCTGTCACTCCGCGGGACGGTCCACCCCTTCCTGCGCCATTGTGTCTTTACTGGAGCTGAATGATGCTCTGGATGGCCGGCAGAGGTCTCCAACCAGACACAATTTCGGAGGGACAGGAAGCGGCCCAGCTCGGCCCAGCTTAGCGCAGCCCAGCACGGAGTCAGATATGTCGCCAAACGAAAAGCGGAGACTCTGATCCCGGCGGAGGAGAACGACCAGTAACTGGCGCCCTCTGTGAGTCCCCATTGCACCACCAGCTCCAGCCCCTTCCCCTCTAGTCCCCCTCGCTGGCTCCTACTCCCCTCCCCGTGATACCCCCCTCTCCCCATGGCTCTTCCCCTGTCTTTTCTCCAAGCTCTCTCCCCCCTCCCCCCTGCCCACACACCCCCTAGCCTCCCCCCCACCCCCCCCCCCCGCCCACACACCGTGAGTGGTGGAATATTGCGTTGGGGGAACAGGTTGCATTGGGGGAACGGGTGAGTGGTGGAATATTGCGTTGGGGGACCAGGCCTCCCGCGTGACTGGGACCCAACGGGTCCCACTTAGTCTAGTTAGCTATAAAGAGAGATTGGACAGACTTGGATTGTTTTCTTTGGAACATCAGAGGTCAGTGAGGATAAGGGACAAATCATCCTCTATGATAATCTTCAACACTGATGCTCCGCAAAGATGCATTTTCAGCCCCCTTCTTTACTCCTTTTACACCCAAGACTGTGCAACCATTTACAAATATATTTCAATTTATAAATTCACAGATGACACCACCATTGTGGGCCAGATATCAAATAATGATGAGACGGAGTACAGGAAGGAGATTGAGAATCTCGTGACCTGGTGTCAAGACAACCTTTCTCTCAATGTTCTCTTAAAGTGGGACCCTATTGTCTAAAATGTCAGCAAACCAAAGGAGATAGTGTTTGACATCAGGAAGCGAAGCGGTACACATACCCTTGATGGCATTGACGGTGCTGAAGTAGAGATGGTTGAAACCTTCAAATTCCTAGGAGTCAATATCACCAACAACTTCTCCTGGGCCAAACATATTGAAGCAATGGCCAAGAAAGCACACCAAGGCCTCTACTTTCTTAGAAGGCTTAGGATGTTCGGCATGTCCCCAATAACTCACACCAACTTCTATTGATGTGCCATAGAAAGCATTTTATTGGGGCGCATCAGCATAGTTTGGGAATTGGTCCATCCAAGACCGCAAGAAATGACGGAGAATTGTGGACACAGCCCAGACCATCACACAAACGAACCTCCTTTCCTTTGACTCCATTTATACCTCATGCTGCCTCGGCAAGGCCACTAGCATAATCAAGGACGAGTTGCACCCTGGCCACGACCTCTTCTCCCGTCTCCCATCGGGCTAAAGATAGAGACGTTTTTTACACAGAAGGTGGTGGGTGCTTGGAGCGTGCAGCCATGGGTGGTGGTGGAGGTAGATATGATAGTGCCGTTTAAGAGACTTTTAGATAGGCACTTGGATATGCAGGGTACAGAGGGATGTAGATTACATGCAGGCGGAGGAGATTAGTTTATCTTGGAATCATGTTCACAACAGACATTATGGGCCGAAGAGAATGGGTCTGTACTGTTCTATGTTCTATGATTTCAATACAAAATTAAGATGAAACGTTTCTAAATTGTTCCTCGAGATACAAATCACTACGGGCTAAGCAGAACATTATAAACTTAATATTTGTAATAATGCTATTTTAATTTCCTTGTATGCTCGTGGTTGGAGGAGAGGTGAAATTAAAAATATATGAGGAAATCCAACTACGATTAATTGGGATCATTCGCCCCTATCAAGTGCTATAACATCAGTGAACGTGTTTCCTCAAATTTCTGAAATGGGTCTTGCAAACTTTCATTTCTTGGACTTGAAGGGTGGACGAACCAGCAACTAAGCCAGCAGAAACTAGTTCAATGTTTCTCCACTTTGCTGCCTGCTCCTTCACACTTTATACTTTGCCTTTCAGTTTGTTTTCTGTCGTGAGTGCAAGGAGGAGTTCCACGAGGGTAGGTGCTGCGGAATCCACGATACAGCCGCTGCTGTGAGCCAGCAGGTGAGAGAGCAGCTTTATCAACGCATTTACAAAAGCTTCCTGATACTGTAACTGCAGAGAGACGCCCAGCAATATAGGAATAGCTCTATTGCTGAGTGAAACTCTGAATATGATGCAAAAAAACACAAAGTGCTGGAATAACTAAATTCATATGTTCATAAGTTATAGGAGCAAAATTAGGCCATTCGTCCCATCAAGTCTACTCTGCCATTCAATCATGGCTGATTTATCTTTCAACCCCATTCTCCTGCCTTCTCCCCATAATCTCTGACACCTCAGCACATCAGGCAGCATTGATGGAGGGAAAGGTTAGACAAGACATCAGGTCAGGACCCTTCTTCAGTCTGAGGGAGGAGAACGTTGGAAGAGAAGTGGAGGCTGGGCAAAGCCTGACAAGTGATGGATGGATACATGGCTGGGTAGGCAAGGGCAAGAGATGAAAAGGAGACAAAAGCTAGTGGAATGAGGAGAGAAGATCCAAGAAATGGATGAGGGAAAGGGTTGGGGTGGGGAAGGGGAAAGGGGAGGTGGGTTGATAGTTATCTACCTAAAACTTGAAGAATTGAATGTTCATACCTTTGGATTGTAAGCTACCAAAGCAGAAAATGAGGAGCCGTCCCTCCAGTTTGCAAGTGGCTTCACTCAGGCAACGGAAGTGGCCCAGGACAGAAATGCCAGTATGTCAATGGGAAGGGGAGTTAAAATGGTTAGCAACCATCTAAATACGATGGATATGCTTATGTAATAGAGCCCTGCATTGTTTTCTAATCGTGGGAATGAGCAGGTGGAAATCATCCATAGAAATATGGGCCGAAGGGCCTGTTTCCGTGCTGTATAATTCTATGATTCTACTCTATTAACTGATTGAGCTGTTGGCCATGTATATAGTGTGTGAAGAGTTGATAGTCTCTCTGGGCTTATTTTTGTTGTAGAGGCGAGTGTTGAGTTAACATCAATCCCCTCATGCCTTTATCACACTCACCTGTAGATCACACCCTTGCCCCACTCCAGAGCCAACTGCATCATTTTAAGGGGAGCCAAGTAATTCTCCCCTGTCTCCTGATCATTTTGATGATCACAGTTACAGAGCAAATGATAGTATAACTATAAAGTAGGAAAGAACAGCAGATGCTGGTTTAAACCGAAGATAGACACAAAATGCTGAAGTAACTCAGCGGGTCAGACAGCATCTCTGGAGATCAGTTCTCGACTCAAAATGTCACCCATTCCTTCTCTCCAGAAATGCTGCCTGTCCCACTGAGTTACTCCAGCATTTTGTGTCTATCTATAGTCTAGCCTTGCAGCTCTGCTGATCCTGCACTGTCTGTGTGGAGTTTGCATGTTCTCCCCATTACCGTGTGGACTTTCCCTGAGTGCTCCGGTTACCTCCTGCATCCCAAAGATGTGCAGGTGGGTAGATTATTTTGGCCTCTGTGAATTGCCCCAAGATGAGTGACTGAGTGTGTGGGGAGGGGGAATTAATGACAATGTTGGGAGTATTAATCATGAGCTAAATGTAAGATTAGTGTCATTGGGCGGTTGATGGTCAACACAGACTTGGTGGGCCAAAGGTCCTAAGTTCATGTTCCATTATCCTATGACACCATGTTTCCGAGTTTGATGTTTGATGCTTGATGAAAATCACCCATGATATTTTTGACATTGCAGCAGTGATCAAACTTTTAAAGTGTTCGATGGTCATAATTACTTGGTGCTGGGATGATGTGAGACTGAAAGAATCCTGATTGTTTTCACTGCATTCTTCAGTCACTCAGGTTGAGAACTTCCTGGATCTGATCCAAGTGGAGTTCCACAGACAACAAATCTTAATTGTTCAGAGACTCAGGGAATTGTTCCAACTCCATTCCTGTCTTTGCTAGGGCACATTTCTGAGGAGAGAAATGTGCAGATTATTGGAAAGCTGTCAGCTGTGACAGTGTTAGCAAGCGATTGGGAACAAGAGGAGCAGTGGAGTTCTCTTTGGTCTCCAGCCAAGAAAGAATCCCCAACCAACATCATTAAAATTATTTGTTGAAACTTGCTGCATGCAAATCAAATGTCACAATTTCCTCCATCGCCACACTGATTACACTTAATTGCCTCCAAAGTGCTTTGAGACACCCTGAAGTTGTGGAAGTTGCTTTTAGTAAAACAAGAAAAGATGAGGTACGAAGGTAAGCCAAGCCAAGAATATAAATAGACAATAGACAATAGGTGCAGGAGTAGGCCATTCGGCCCTTCGAGCCAGCACCGCCATTCAATGTGATCATGGCTGATCATCCCCAATCAGTACCCCGTTCCTGCCTTCTCCCCATATCCCCTGACTCCACAATTTTTAAGAGCCCTATCTAGCTCTCTCTTGAAAGCATCCAGAGAACCTGCCTCCATCGCCCTCTGAGGCAGAGAATTCCACAGACTCACCACTCTCTGTGAGGAAAAGTGTTTCCTCATCTCCGTTCTAAATGGCTTACTCCTTATTCTTAAACTGTGGCCCCTGGTTCTGGACTCCCTCAACATCGGGAACATGTTTCCTGCCTCTAGCGTGTCCAAACCCTTAACAATCTTATATGTTTCAATGAGATATCCTCTCATCCTTCTAAACTCCAGAATGTACAAGCCCAGCTGCTCCATTCTCTCAGCATATGATAGTCCCGCCATCCCGGGAATTAACCTTGTAAACCTATGCTGCACTCCCTCAATAGCAAGAATGTCCTTCCTCAAATTAGGGGACCAAATCTGCACACAATACTCCAGGTGTGGTCTCACTAGGGCTCTGTACAACTGCAGAAGGACCTCTTTGCTCCTATATTCGATTCCTCTTGTTATAAAGGCCAACATGCCATTCGCTTTCTTCACTGCCTGCTGTACCCACAAGGGTTGACACTGCAACGGCAGTAGCGAGAGTGAGAGCGAGAATCTGTTTCAACAGTTTGCTTACTTTCATAGACTGATGTACAAGGACCCCCAGATCCCGTTGTACTTCTCTTTTCCCAACTTGATGTCATTTAGATAGTTAACTGCCTTCCTGTTTTTGCTACCAAAGTGGATAACCTCACATTTATCCACATTAAACTTCAACTGCCATGCATCTGCCCACTCCCCCAACCTGTCCAAGTCACCCTGCATTCTCATAGCATCCTCCCGCTGAGAGTAGGGGAAAGGAGAGGGAGGGAGAGGTGAGGGAGGGAGTGGGGGAGGGTAGGAGGAGAGGGGAAAGAATAGGGAGGGTGAAGAGGCCTGCCGTGGGACGAGCCCCGGGGCTGTAGCTGGGCCCGGGCTTTGGGGCTCCGAGGAGCGGACACAGACACGGACTGGGCCCTGAGCATGGCTCCGGGCCCTGGGTTGGGGTTCGAGCCGGTGCGGGGTCCGGGAGCTGCTGCTCCGGGCCCGTGGGGAGGGAGGGAGGGGGACCCAGGGAAAGGACTAGGCCGCACCCTCGGCCTCTCCCTCCCCCTCCCACGGCTCCAGGCCGCTCGGCCCGTCCAGCCCGACAGTCCCAACCTCAAGTACAACTTAATCACCGACGTGGTGGAGCAAACGGGACAGCGGTGGTTTACATCAAAATCCTGGGGAGGTGAGGAGGGAGTCTGGGGGGATTGAGGGAGGAGGGGGTAGAGAGGGAGAGGGAGGGGAAAGTGGGGGAGGGAAAATGGTGGAGGAGGGGGGAATAGAGGGATGGGGGGGAATGGGGGGAGGTAGGGAGTGGGGGGGAGGAGGGCAGTGGGGCAGGTGAGGAGGGTGAGTGGGGGGTGGGATAGGGGGAGATGAGTGGGGGAGGAGGAGGATAGAGGGAGAGGAGGGGGTAGAGAGGGGAGAGAGGTTATGGAGGGAGGGAGGGAATGACTGAGGGTAGGGGCTAGGAGAGGGAGGGAGAGGTGAGGGGGTGAGTGGGGGAGGGGAGGAGGAGAGGGGAAAGAAGAGGGACGGTGAAGAGGAGGGGGCAGGATTGCTGGGGGTTGAGGGTGAATGGAGGAGGATAGGGGTAGGAAGAGGGCTGGCGAGGTAATGGAAGAGGGGAGGGGGAAGAGAGAGGAGGGGAGGAGAGGGGGTGAGGGGAGGAAGTAGAGGAGGGTTGGTGGAGGGTAGGGAGAGGGAGGATAATGGAGGATGGGGAATAGGGGACTGCAGAAGGAGAGTGAGATGCGTTCACATTGATCTTATATTTTACAAGTTATTGCCATTTTAAACTTTAAAAACGTCGCAGTCGCGCTCCCACTTGCCAGCCGCGCTCCCACTTGCCAGCCGCGCCTGCTCAGTTAGGTGAGTGCTACTGGGGGAATATTGCATTGGGGGAACGGGACCGAACGGGCCCACTTGGTCTAGTATTTTTTAAATGTTGCCTCCATCTGCACTTCACGCTGCCTTTTTACAGCACCCAAAGTAATCAAAGACTTAGAAACAGAAAAACTGCAGATGCTGGTTAATACACAAAAGGACAGAAAGTGCTGGAGTAATTCAGCAGATCAGCCACAACTCTGGAGGACATGGATAGGTGACATTTCGGGTTGAGACCCTTCTTCTGACTGAAGTAAGGTCTTGATCCGAAACATCACTTATTCATGTTCTCCAGAAATGGTGCCTGACCTGCTGAATTACTCCAGCACTTTCTGTCCTTTTGGATAATCAAAGACTTGTCGCACCCGTTCATTCCATCTTCTCGCTGCTCCTTTTCGGTGGGAGCTGCAGCAACTTGAAGGTGCACACCACCAGACTCGGGAACAGCTTTTTCCCTTGGGTTATCAGGCTTCTGAATAGTCCTTCCACAAACTACGGTACTGCCCGAATCACCTCTACCTCATTATGGCCATAAGACTTTCTCTATGGAACTAGTGTGCTACAATGCTGAGAACCATAATCTGCACTCTGTATCTTCCTCTTTGCTCTACCTATTGTAGTCGAGTATGGCTTGATTATATTTAGGTGTAGTATTATCTGATCTGTTTAGATAGCATGCAAAACATGTTTTTTACTGTACCTCAGTATGCATGACAATAATAAACCTAAATCTTTATGAAATAATTTAAATCCCAGTTTGGGAAATTGTATCCCAGTTTGAACAAAAGAGACTTGCAAGCCTTAGTCTGTAGCTTTGTATATTGTAGTCCCACAAGCCTTTCCACCATTCAATAAGATCTTGGTCCGTGCTGATTCAAGTAGGCTAGGACTTTATTCCTTGGAGCATAGGAGGGTAAGGGTTGATCTCATAGAGGTACACATGGAATAATGAGAGGAATGGATAGGGTAAATACAGAGTCTTTTACTCAGGGTAGGAAAATCAAGAACTAGAGGGCATAAGTTTAGGGTGAGAGGGGAACGACTTGATAGGAACTCGAGGGGCAACTTTTCATACAGATGGGTAAATGGAACGAGCTGCCAGAAGAGGTACTCGAGGCCGGTACAATTACAGGTACATGAATAGGAAAAGATTAGAGGGATATGGGTCAGATGCAACCAAATTGGACTAGCTTCCATGGGGTAATTTGGTCAGCATGGACGAGTTGGGCCGAAGGGTCTGTTTCCATGCTGATCGATTTTAAGGGTCTAGGCCTGGAGCTAAGTAGCCCTGATGAAATCTAAACCAGGCAATGGCGAGAGGACTATGTACCATTTGATAACACCGCCAACCACAACTTCATGGCTTGGCTGATGAGTGGACTGCTTCTGTGGTAATGATCCAGATGGCTTGGTGCTGCTCTTTGTGAATGGGGCATAGCTGGGCAATTTCTCACATAACAGGGTACACTTTTAAAACTATCGTACTCAAGATTAACCAAACTGTCAAATATATAAGCTCAAAAGTGATAGGGCTAAATTTTAAAGGAGACTAGACCAAGTGCAGACCTGTTGGGTCTGTTTCCCCAACGGCGTTTGCGGGGGGGGGGGCTGCGGCATCAAACTCACATTAACCACCCCCCAAACACACAGGTGGGGGGAGGGGGGGTGAGAAGAGGGGAGGGAGGGGAGAGGAGGAGGAGGAAACGGGACAGATTTGGGAGGGAAAGGAGAGCGGGGTAGGGGGTGAGAGAGGGGGATGGGGAGAGAGATGTGGGGAAGGGGGAGGTAGGGGAGGAGGGAGGGAGGGGGAGAGGGGTGGGGGGAGAGAGAGGAAAGAGTGGGGAGGGAGAGTGGAGGGTGAAGGGGGAGAGGTGGAAGAGTGGGGAGGGAGGAGGAGAGGGGTAGGGGGAGTGATGGAAGAGGGACAGAGGGGTAGGAGGAAGGGGGCGGGTGGAGAGAGGGAAGGGGGTGGCGTAGAGAGGGAAGGGGGGTGGGGGAGAGAGGGATGGGTGGGAGAGGGAGAGGGGTGAGGAGAGGGAAACATAGAACCATAGAAATTAAGTCAAGTAGGCCATTCGGCCCTTCGAGCCTGCACCACCATTCAATATGATCGTGGCTGATCATCCAACTCAGTATCCTGTACCTGCCTTCTCTCCATACCCCCTGATCCCTTTAGCCACAAGGGCCACATCTAACTACCTCTTAAACATAGCCAATGAACTGGCCTCAACTACCTTCTGTGGCAGAGAATTCTAGAGATTCACCACTCTCTGTGTGAAATTTTTTTTTCTCATCTCTGTCCTAAAGGATTTCCCCCTTATCTTTAAACTGTGACCCCTTGTTCTGGACTTCCCCAACATCTGGAACAATCTTCCTGCATCTAGCCTGTCCAACCCCTTAAGAATTTTGTACGTTTCTATAAGATCCGCCCTCAATCTTCTAAATTCTAGCGTGTACAAGCCGAGCCTATCCAGTCTTTCTTCATATGAAAGTCCTGACATCCCAGGAATCAGTCTGGTGAACCTTCTCTGTATGGCAACAATGTCTTTGAGCATTGGGCATAGTGACATCACACAATGGAACGTTCACCAGTGGCTGGGGCTGTGGCTGCTTCTATGGGTGAGAAGCCAGTTTTTTTTTAAATATTGGGGGGGGAGAAGGATTTGATTAAAAATGTGTACATTTGATTAAAAATGCGGATACTTTGAAAGAAAAGTGAAATCTCTACCGAAATGGAAAAGATGTCGGCGATTCTGCGTCTGGTTTCGGCGTAGCAAGGAATCAAAGGAAGAAAGGCTGCCGACAGCCGTCCATGTAAATGGATCCATTCTGATTGGACATCTGCGAGCATTGGGCATTGTGACATCACACGATGGAACAAATCAAAAGGGAGAAAGGCAGCCGGACGGACAGCAGGCGGCAGCCGCAGACTTTTAGATAGATAGATAGATAGATAGATAGATAGATAGATAGATAGATAGATAGATAGATAGATAGATAGATAGATAGATAGATAGATAGATAGATAGATAGATAGATAGATAGATAGATAGATAGATAGATAGATAGATAGATAGATAGATAGATAGATAGATAGATAGATAGATAGCTAGATAGATAGATAGATAGATAGATAGATAGATAGATAGATAGACAGGGCAAGTCTTTTTACACAGAGGATAGTGGATGCCTGGAACATGTTGTTGGGGGTGGTGGTGGGGGCAGCTTTAATAGTGGCATTTAAGAGACTTTTGGATAGAAACATAGAAACATAGAAATTAGGTGCAGGAGTAGGCCATTCGGCCCTTCGAGCCTGCACCGCCATTCAATTTGATCATGGCTGATCATCCAACTCAGTATCCCGTACCTGCCTTCTCTCCATACCCTCTGATCCCCTTAGCCACAAGGGCCACATCTAACTCCCTCTTAAATATAGCCAATGAACTGGCCTCGACTACCCTCTGTGGCAGGGAGTTCCAGAGATTCACCACTCTCTGTATGAAAAAAGTTCTTCTCATCTCGGTTTTAAAGGATTTCCCCCTTATCCTTAAGCTGTGACCCCTTGTCCTGGACTTCCCCAACATCGGGAGCAATCTTCCTGCATCTAGCCTGTCCAACCCCTTAAGAATTTTGTAAGTTTCTATAAGATCCCCTCTCAATCTCCTAAATTCTAGAGAGTATAAACCAAGCCTATCCAGTCTTTCTTCATAAGACAGTCCTGACATCCCAGGAATCAGTCTGGTGAACCTTCTCTGCACTCCCTCTATGGCAATAATGTCCTTCCTCAGATTTGGAGACCAAAACTGTACGCAATACTCCAGGTGTGGTCTCACCAAGACCCTGTACAACTGCAGTAGAACCTCCCTGCTCCTATACTCAAATCCTTTTGCTATGAAAGCTAACATACCATTCGCTTTCTTCACTGCCTGCTGCACCTGCATGCCCACTTTCAATGACTGGTGTACCATGACACCCAGGTCTCGCTGCATCTCCCCTTTTCCTAGTCGGCCACCATTTAGATAATAGTCTGCTTTCCTGTTTTTGCCACCAAAATGGATAACCTCACATTTATCCACATTATACTGCATCTGCCAAACATTTGCCCACTCACCCAGCCTATCCAAGTCACCTTGCAGTCTCCTAGCATCCTCCTCACAGCTAACACTGCCCCCCAGCTTAGTGTCATCCGCAAACTTGGAGATATTGCCTTCAATTCCCTCATCCAGATCATTAATATATATTGTAAATAGCTGGGGTCCCAGCACTGAGCCTTGCGGTACCCCACTAGTCACTGCCTGCCATTGTGAAAAGGACCCGTTTACTCCTACTCTTTGCTTCCTGTTTGCCAGCCAGTTCTCTATCCACATCAATACTGAACCCCCAATGCCGTGTGCTTTAAGTTTGTAAACTAATCTCTTATGTGGGGCCTTGTCGAAAGCCTTCTGGAAGTCCAGATACACCACATCCACTGGTTCTCCCCTATCCACGCTACTAGTTACATCCTCGAAAAATTCTATAAGATTTGTCAGACATGATTTACCTTTTGTAAATCCATGCTGACTTTGTCCAATGATTTCACCACTTTCCAAATGTGCTGCTATCCCATCTTTAATAACTGACTCTAGCAGTTTCCCCACTACCGATGTTAGACTAACTGGTCTGTAATTCCCCGTTTTCTCTCTCCCTCCCTTCTTAAAAAGTGGGGTTACGTTTGCTACCCGCCAATCCTCAGGAACTACTCCAGAATCTAAAGAGTTTTGAAAGATTATTACTAATGCATCCACTATTTCTTGAGCTACTTCCTTAAGTACTCTGGGATGCAGCCTATCTGGCCCTGGGGATTTATCGGCCTTTAA
The DNA here is from genome assembly GCF_010909765.2 of Amblyraja radiata. Classification (NCBI taxonomy): domain Eukaryota; kingdom Metazoa; phylum Chordata; class Chondrichthyes; order Rajiformes; family Rajidae; genus Amblyraja; species Amblyraja radiata. The sequence goes on along the minus strand of NC_045963.1, from coordinate 43,425,200 downwards.
TCCATTTAATTTACCTAACACCACTTCCCGGCTAACCTGGATTTCACTCAATTCCTCCAACTCCTTTGACCCGCGGTCCCCTGCTATTTCCGGCAGATTATTTATGTCTTCCTTAGTGAAGACGGAACCAAAGTAGTTATTCAATTGGTCCGCCATATCCTTGTTCCCCATGATCAACTCACCTGTTTCTGACTGCAAGGGACCTACATTTGTTTTAACTAATCTCTTTCTTTTCACATGTCTATAAAAACTTTTGCAGTCAGTTTTTATGTTCCCTGCCAGTTTTCTTTCATAATCTATTTTTCCTTTCCTAATTAAGCCCTTTGTCCACCTCTGCTGGTCTCTGAATTTCTCCCAGTCCTCCGGTATGCTGCTTTTTCTGGCTAATTTGTACGCATCATCCTTCGCTTTGATACTATCCCTGATTTCCCTTGTTATCCACGGATGCACTACCTTCCCTGATTTATTCTTTTGCCAAACTGGGATGAACAATTTTTGTAGTTCATCCATGCAGTCTTTAAATGTCTTCCATTGCATATCCACCGTCAACCCTTTTAGAATTAATTGCCAGTCAATCTTGGCCAATTCACGTCTCATACCCTCAAAGTTACCTTTCTTTAAGTTCAGAACCATTGTTTCTGAATTAACAATGTCACTCTCCATCCTAATGAAGAACTCAACCATATTATGGTCACTCTTGCCCAAGGGGGCACGTACAACAAGACTGCTAACTAACCCTTCCTCATTACTCAATACCCAGTCTAAAATAGCCTGCTCTCTCGTTGGTTCCTCTACAGGTTGATTTAGATAACTATCCCGCATACATTCCAAGAAATCCTCTTCCTCAGCACCCCTGCCAATTTGATTCAACCAATCTATATGTAGATTGAAGTCACCCATTATAACGGTTTTGCCTTTGTCGCACGCATTTCTAATTTCCTGTTTGATACCATCTCCAACTTCACTACTACTGTTAGGTGGCCTGTACACAACACCCACCAGCGTTTTCTGCCCCTTAGTATTTCGCAGCTCTACCCATACCGATTCCACATCCTGCAAACTAATGTCCTTCCTTTCCATTGCGTTAATCTCCTCTCTAATCAGCAACGCTACCCCACCTCCTTTTCCTTTCTCTCTATCCCTCCTGAATATTGAATATACCTGGATGCTCAGCTCCCAGCCTTGGTCACCCTGGAGCCATGTCTCTGTGATCCCAACTATATCATAGTCATTAATAGCTATCTGCACATTCAACTCATCCACCTTATTACGAATGCTCCTTGCATTGAGACACAAAGCCTTCAGGCTTGTTTTTACAACACTCTTACCCCTTATACAATTTTGTTGAAAAGTGGCCCTTTTTGATTTTTGCCCTGGATTTTCTGGCCTGCCACTTTTACTTTTCACCTTGCTACCTATTGCTTCTACCCTCATTTTACACCCCTCTGTCTCTACGCTCACACATTTAAGAAACCCTTTCCCTTTAACTCCATCCTCCACTAGCCCATTCGACACCCCACCCCCCTTATTCAGTTTAAAACCACCCGTGTAGCAGTGGCAAACCTGCCTGCCAGAATGCTGGTCCCACACCTGTTAAGATGCAATCCGTCCCTTTTGTACAGTTCCCCCTTACCCCAAAACAGATCCCAGTGATCTAAGAATCTAAATCCCTGCCCCGTGCACCAGTTCCTCAGCCACACGTTCAGGTCCCGTATCTCCCTGTTCCTGCTCTCGCCAGCACGAGGAACTGGAAGCAAACCGGAGATAACAACCCTGGAGGTCCTGCTTTTCAGCATTTTTCCGAGCTCTCTAAAGTCACGCTGCAGAATATTCATCCCCTTCTTTCCGACATCGTTTGTGCCGAAATGCACTACCACTTCCGGATGTTCACCTTCGCCCTTGAGGATTTTCTGCACTCTGTCCGTGACATCCTGGATCCTGGCACCAGGAAGGCAGCACACCATCCTCGCATCCCGTCTGTTGCCGCAGAAACCCCTGTCCGTACCTCTCACAATGGAGTCTCCCACTAAAATGGCGTTGCCTGCCTTAGGCCTTTTTGGTTTTGGCTCAACAGCCCTATTCGCATCACAAGCCAGTCCGCCGCCCAGTGTAAACACCTCTTCTGTCCCGACAGCTTCTAAGTGGGTGAACCTGTTCACAAGAGGTACAACACCCGGGGGCACACAGATATGGAGGAAAATGGATTATATGTACATAGGCTGATGAGTTTAACTTGGGATCACATCCAGCAGAGACATGGTGGGCAGAATGGCCTGTTTTTATGATGTACTGTTCTTTGTTATTTTTTATCGGTGGTTTGTTGATACTGTGACAATGAGCACGGTAACGTTTGCTAATAGTGGGGAGATTTCTCTTATCAATTTGCTCTATCTGTTTCTCTTTATTCCTCTTTATCAGTTTGGATCAACTTGCCGACCTGGCTGGATGCAGGCATAGATATGTTATCAGGGCAGGCAGAGAGCAAAGGTAGAATTAGCGAGTGAGTCAGATGGACTACACCCACCAGCTGCCTCGAATGCCTTTGGCAATCGTGTTGAAATAATCACAGCCCTTTCCCTTCGACTTGTTGCTTTTTCAATCTCTGGATAAGGCCTTCACTTTATGTATAATAAAAAGGAACTGCAGATGCTGGTTTATACCAAAGATAGAAGCAAAGTGCTGGAGTAACTCAGCAGGTCAGGCAGCATTTCTGAAGAAAATAGATAGGTGACGTTTCGGGTCGGGACCCTTCTTCGAGACTGATTGTAGTTAATGTTCTACTTTACGTTTCCTGGTCTAGGAGAACTTTACATCTAAAAAAAGTGTTGTGAGCATTTCCCACTTTCTACCTTGTTATATGTGCCTCGCTATAAGCGAGTTCAGTATTCCAAAAAACGGCAGGACTCATGGGATTTGTCAAAGGTCATTCGTGATAAAGAAAAAGCGAACAAAACGCTGTATAAACCGTGTATAAACTATTCTACCAATGATTTAATTTAGAATTCTGTCAACTCAATAGCTTCCTTTCTTGTTCTGCTGTTCACACAATACTTGCACAGTCCCATTTCTAGTTCAGTTTATTAATCTGTAATTATAAGATATTCAAAAAGTCAAATAATTTGTTATTTTAATTTACTCCTTAATGTGTTTGCTACTCGAATAAGAAAGTATTACTTGTGTTTGAAACATTTTCTTATCTTTATTCATAATTTACGTGTAAAAATATATCTAATCTGAGGCAGGCAGCGAATGTATCAGTGTGATGTGGGCTGATGCTTTATCTACAGGCGAATGTACCGTTAAGGCAGGGGTCGGCAACCTATGGCCCACGTGCCGGAACCAGCCCGTAACCCAAAATCATCTGGCCCGCAGGCATAATTGTTTAGTGACTAGAATGTTGTTCTTGCCTTCAGTGGGACCTTGCCCAGAGTTGTCCCAGTGCTCGGGCAAGGCAGCTCTCCGGGACGGTTTTGACTGGGATGGCTTTACAATGTGAAGTTCACTGTGCTTGAGTTATTGATCAGAGTGAACACACGCTCCTGTGGACACGTCTCACTGTGGAGTCTGTCACAGATGGATCAATCACCTGAACCAATGGCCGTGGATCTACCAGCGTGTGTTCTTTCTGAACTGACTGCAGAATGAACCATTAACAGAGCCACTCTGCTGCCGGATTCTAAGTTGTCCCTGCCTTCCCTGTGGAATCCTCCTCGTCCCCATCAGATGCCGAGTTCCCAGAGCCCTGGTTAAACGCGGCCGGTCACGGTTAAGTCTGTGAAACCGGTCCCATTAGAGACTGCGGGCAGGATTAACGAAAGAAAGGACCAATTCGCCTATTTTAGCGGGAGGCTGTTCGTGAGGAGTGTGAGAGAGAGAGTGGAGGAGTGTGGGGCAAGATGTAAATGATGGACCCACAAGGGTTGACACTGCAACGGCAGTAGCGAGAGTGAGATGCGAGAATCTGTTTCAACAGTTTGTTTATTTTCAGCTGAGTTAAAGAAATGAAACACAAGGCGACCTGAATGACCACCGCACTTACTGCCGATGTCCTACACACTGTAATTGATAAAGTTGCATTACTATACAGTAAAGGAGTGAACAAATGCAAATATATCACAGAAAACTGTAAAAGTTTGTTTGCCGAAGTTCTTACCAGGCACACCAATAACTGCAAAGAGTTGGGTCCCATTCTCACACGGGAGGGTTGGTCCCCCAATGCAATATTCCACCTCTCCACCAATTCATCACTTACGCATAGCCCCCAACTGCGCAGGCGCGGCTGACGGGTTCCCGTTGTGACGCCCCTGATTCACTCAGCCACGGCTTGTGTACTCACAGTTCACTCAGCCACGGCTTGTGGACTCACAGTTCACTCAGCCACGGCTTGTGGACTCACAGTTCACTCAGCCACGGCTTGTGGACTCACAGTTCACACAGCCACGGCTTGTGGACTCACAGTTCACTCAGCCACGGCTTGTGGACTCACAGTTCACTCACCCACGGCTTGTGGACTCACAGTTCACTCACTCACGGCTTGTGGACTCACAATTCACTCACTCACGGCTTGTGGACTCACAGTTCACTCACTCACAGTTCATTCACTCACGGCTTGTGGACTCACAGTTCACTCATTCATAGTTCACTCATTCATAGTTCACTCACTCAAGGCTTGTGGACACACAGTTCATTAACTCATGGCTTGTGGACTCACAGTTCACTCAGCCATGGCTTGTGGACTCACAGTTCACTCAGCCATGGCTTGTGGACTCACAGTTCACTCAGCCATGGTTTGTGGACTCACAGTTCACTCAGCCACGGCTTGTGGACTCACAGTTCACTCACTCACAGCTTGTGGCTCACAGTTCCCACACTCACGGCTTGTGGACTCACAGTTCACTTAGCCACGGCTTGAAGACTCACAGTTCACTCAGCCACGGTTTATGGACTCACAGTTCACTCAGCCACAGCTTATGGACTCACAGTTCACTCAGCCACGGCTTGTGGACTCACAGTTCACTCACTCATGGCTTGTGGACACATAGTTCAGTCACTCACGGCTTGTGGACTCACTGTTCACTCACTCACGGCTTGTGGACTCACAGTTTAGTCACTCACAGCTTGTGGACTCACAGTTCATTCACTCACGGCTTGTGGACTCACAATTCACTCACTCACGGCTTGTGGACTCACAGTTCACTCACTCACAGTTCACTCACTCACAGTTCACTCACTCACGGCTTGTGGACTCACAGTTCACTCACAGTTCACTCACTGAAGGCTTGTGGACTCACAGTTCACTCACTCATGGCTTCTGGACTCACAGTTCACTCAGCCATGGTTTGTGGACTCACAGTTCACTCAGCCATGGCTTGTGGACTCACAGTTCACTCACACGGGAGGGTTGGTCCCCCAATGCAATATTCCACTTCTCCACCAATTCATCACTAACGCATAGCCCCCAACTGCGCAGGCGCGGCTGACGGGTTCCCATTGTGACGCCCCTGATTCACTCAGCCACGGCTTGCGTACTCACAGTTCACTCAGCCACGGCTTGTGGACTCACAGTTCACTCAGCCGCAGCTTGTGAACTCACAGTTCACTCAGCCACGGCGTGTGAACTCACAGTTCACTCAGCCACGGCGTGTGGACTCACAGTTCACTCAGCCACGGCTTGTGGACTCACAGTTCACTCACTCACGGCTTGTGGACTCACAGTTCACTTAGCCACGGCTTGAGGACTCACAGTTCACTCAGCCACGGCTTATGGAATCACAGTTCACTCAGCCGCAGCTTGTGGACTCACAGTTCACTCAGCCACGGCTTGTGGACTCACAGTTCACTCACTCATGGCTTGTGGACACACAGTTCAGTCACTCACGGCTTGTGGACTCACAGTTCAGTCACTCACGGCTTGTGAACTCACAGTTCAGTCACTCAAGGCTTGTGGACCTCTGGACTCAGGCTCGACTTACGGATTCAGCGAGACTTCCGGACTCAAGCGTGACTTCCGGACTTAGCACGACTTCCGGACTCAGCGTGACTTCCGGACTCAGCGCGACTTCCGGACTCAGCACAACTTCCGGACTCAGCACGGCTTGTGGACTCACAGTTCAGTCACTCACGGCTTGTGGACTCACAGTTCAGTCACTCACGGCTTGTGGACTCACAGTTCATTCACTCACGGCTTGTGGACTCATAGTTCAGTCACTCACGGCTTGTGGACTCACAGTTCACTCATCACGGCTTGTGGACTCACAGTTCTGGACTGAACTCTCACTCACGACTTCCAGGCTGACTGACTCATGCCCGGCCTCCGGGGCTTTATTCTCTTCGCCGCCGGAAGGGGCGTTATCTTCTTGATGACTTGAGAAGACCAATCTGCTCATCTCACGATCTTTTAAACCTTCATAACTTTTGTAATATTCCACCGATCGGAACAAAACCTGGCGCGCTTGGAGCACAGAAGAACGGTGAGTAAGGTGGGGAACAAAATCCTAGCGATATAGGGCACCGTTTTTGCGCAAATTTAAAAGCAACGCAAACCAGAAGTGGTCAAGATGAGAATTTTAGTAATAGTATAGATACCAGTGTCTCAAACTATCTGCTTTGTTCAGTAGACATAATATTGCTTATAGCAATATTATGTCTACTGAACATAGCAGTTAGTTTGAGACACTGCTATAACAGTTATATGCTCTGAAGCATAAAGCAATAAAACACCAAAGCATAAGCAATAAAACCAACAAAATCATTGTAGTTTTGTACAAATGAACCATAAATACACCTAGTAAAGAGTTTTGAAAGCAGCATTTTCTTACATCGAAGAAGCAAAACTGGAAAATACGGATGAACGCAGGTCTGTATACATGCAGAAACTCAGCTGGCGAGAATGTTTATTGCGAATGACCTATGACCTGGGCATGTGCAGTTGAAATACTGAACTCGCTTATACAAGGAGCTCTTCAATTCTCACTCCCAAGCAAAACTGAAATCACATACCCTGTGGTGTCATCTGAAGCAGCTCGCTAGTAAAGCTTAAGTTACAAAAGGGGAAAATAAAACTATAGAAAAGTTGCACTACAGCAACTACTGTTACTGTTGAAGGTACAGAATTACTGTAAACAGATACTTAATTAACAGAGAAAGGTAATGATAAGTGCCACGTTTACTTATCACGTTCAAATCAACTGTATGTAATTCTAATAATTACAAACACCGAACTGATTGATAGCAATATCTGTAGCCAGAAGCAACATACACACGCCCATACTCTCCTGTCTAATATAATACCTAGCAGATTTATAATGCCTTAAATGTTTCCAAGGGTTATGGTCAAGCATGTAAAACAAAACACACCTGGCTGCAGTCAGTGACTCAAAGACTCCCATTTGGATAAGGTTGTCCTTGAAGGTGTGCCTCTGATAAAACAATGATCATGGGTGGACCCTCACAAAGTTGCCGTCATTTTACAATCGAGCCAGATCTCAGGCCCAGTTTAGCTGTTTATTGCATTGAGATCTTGTGGCACAAATTGAAAAAGCCTGACATTCCCCTCACAAGCAGAAATTCATTTGCTCACTATTGACTTATTTCCTCTTTCTGGAACCTTTGCTCTGTTGGACATACTAAAAGGCAATTGCAATAATTTTGGTTAATTCCTGACTGATTTGTATTGCTTGCTTGGATTCCGCAGGGATTTTGGTGCTTTGTGGACTTGCAAGCAGTAGTATATAGAACATAGAACAGTACAGGACATGAGCAGGCCATTCGGCCCATAGTATGTGCCGAACATGATGCCAAAATCAACTTTTATTTGCCTGCACATAATCCATATCCCTCCATTCAATTCCATTTAAGGAAGCTGCACAAACTATTTAGGTATAGGTTTAGGTTTATTATTGTTACATGGTAAGTGTAAGCTTTGGTTTTGCATGCTATCCAAACAGATCAGATATACTATACATAAATACAATCAAGCCAAACTCAAGTACAATAGGTAGAGCAAAGGGGAAGATACAACATTCAGATATAGTTCTCAGCATTGTAGTGTATCAGTTCTGTTTGCTTCGGAATGAGTTTAGAAGGTACCACAGCTGGGGGGATGACCTGAAGAGGCTCTTCCTGAAGTTCGTTGAGGAACAGTGCTTGAGTCTGAAGAAGGGTCAAGACACTGTAATCACACCTGTCCATGTTCTCCTGGGATGCTGCCTGACCCGCTGAGTTAATCCAGCAGTTTGGGACTTCCCCTGCCTTCAGTCTCAGTTATAACATTATCTCATGCTCCTCATCCCATTCTTCTCCCTATAACTTGTTGCGGAATGACTATTCACTTGCAACTTTGCCATTTTATCAGTCCTCCAGATGAAGCTTGGCTCATAGATACAGCATGAAAACAGGCCCTTTGGCTGACGGAGTCCATGTGAACCATTGATCACCTGTTCACACTAGCTCTATGATATCCCACTTTCTCATCCTCTCCTTACACACTGGGCATAATTTTACAGAGGTCAGTTAACCTACAAACCCGCACGTTCTTTACCTCCCCCCTCGACTCCATTCAAGGACCCAAGCAGTCGTTCCAGGTGTGACAGAGGTTCACCTGCATCTCCTCCAACCTCATCTATTGCATCCGCTGCTCTAGATGTCAGCTGATCTACATCGGTGAGACCAAGCGTAGGCTTGGCGATCGTTTCGCCGAACACCTCCGCACGGTCCGCTTTAACCAACCTGATCTCCTGGTGGCTCAGCACTTCAACTCCCCCTCCCATTCCGTATCCGACCACTCTGTCCTGGGCCGCCTCCATGACCAGAGTGAGCACCACCGTAAATTGGAGGAACAACACCTGATATTCCGCTTGGGCAGTCTGCACCCTAGTGGTATAAACATTGAATTCTCCCAATTCCGTTAGCCCTTGCTGTCTCCTCCCCTTCCTAGCTCTCCCTCAGCCATCGGGCTCCTCCTCCTCCTTTTTTCTTTCTTCTCCCCGCCCCCACCCTCCATGAGTCTGAAGAAGGGATTCGGCCCGAAACGTTGCCTATTTCCTTCGCTCCATAGATGCTGCTGCACCCGCTGAGTTTCTCCAGCACTTTTGTCTACCTTTGTAGGAGGAAACCAAGGCACCCAGAAGGAAACTACATGGTCACTGGGAGAACATTGGATAGGAAAGGTGAGGGTCGTGGGCCAAATGCAGGCAAATGGGACTGGCTTAGATGGGATATTTTGAGCGGATTGGACAAGTTGGCTCAAAGGGATTGTTAACACACTGTCTGTCTCTATGAACTTCTAGTAACACATCCGACTCTAATATAAAACCTGACTGTTCCAATGTCTAAGGTAGACAAAAGTGCTGGAGAAACTCAGCGGGTGCGGCAGCATCTATGGAGCGAACAAAATAGGCAATGTTTCGGGCCGGAACCCTTCTTCAGACCAATGTCTGTTCGAATGTCTATATCACTGCCAAACTCAGCCTCTCCCTGACTTGAATCTGCTTTTAAAACCCTTATCCATGTCCACGTTCAAAAGCAGCTTTGTCCCATCAACTATCAGGCTCTCGAAACACACAGCACAATCCTAACCACAACCCTGCCTCGGCAAACAACTATCATGGACTTTGTTTTGGTTGCACTACGTATTCTGGTTTGCACACTATTCTGGTTACCAAGTGTTACTAATCATTTATTGCATTATTGATTGTTGTATATTTATTTGCAGTATTATTGTGTTAATGTGCCTGTAAAGCTGCAGCGAATAAGAATTTCATTGTTCCATTATTAGTACATATGACAATTAAACCCTCTTGACTCTTGCGTCATCAGCAGTCCAGAGGTCTCTTGGCTGGCTGCCCTTACTCCACCTTACCTAAACATGAGCTCAACCTCCAATCTACTGTCGTTATACTAACCTCACTGCCCAGCAATAACCACCTGCTTCAGCAACACCTAAACTCTGCAGACTTTATCTCTGCTTTCAAATCTCTCCCACATTACTCTTTCCCATCCTCTACCCTCCAAGATTTCAGCACTTCTGCAACTCTGACCATATGCTCATCCTCAATTTTAATTCCTCTTCCATTGGGGTCCACGCCTTCAAACTATTAATCTCCAAAATTCCAGGGTCATCACCTAATCCCTCCCTCATGATCCAAGTCTTAGATCATAAGTTTTAGATCGTTTACCAAGGGTAGGGGAATCAAGAGCCAGGGGTCATAGATTTAAAGTGAGAGAGAAAAGATTTAATAGGGACCTGAGGGGCAACTTCATCACACAGAGGGTGGTGGGTATATGGAACGCACTGCCAGAAGAGGTAGTTGAGACAGGTACTATAACAACATTTAAAGGACAGGTGTCAGGAGAAGGCAGGAGAATGGGGTTAGGAGGGAGAGATAGTTCAGCCATGGAGGAGTAGACTTGATGGACCGAATGGCCTAATTCTGCTCCTATTACTTATGACCTTATGACATTTGGACAGGGACATAGACAAGAAAGGTTTAGAGGGATATAGGCCAAACATGGGCAAATAGAACTAGCAGAGACAGCATCTTGGTCGACACGTTGGGCCGAAGGGCCTATTTCTGTGCTGTATGTCTCTATGACTATTATTGGTACATTTCCTTTAGTAACTCGGTGTCAATTCATTAAAGAGCCTGGCGCAACTTTAAAGTTTGAAGTGTTATGCAAATGCAACATAGGCCAAATAGATTTAAGATTCCTGTTTAACTAAAATTAGATTCTGAAGGCGAAAGCTGGAAAAAAAGACACAAAGTGCTGGAGTAACTCAATGGGTCAGGCAACATCCGTGGAGAATATGGGTAGGTGACAGAAACCAACATCTACAGTTCCATGTTTCTGTCAAGGCAGTATTTTAACTTGTGATCTTCTGGCTCTAATCACAAGCCTCTGCGATCACTATTTCATAGGACTACACAACAAGAGCCCATGGATCTGGCTGCTCTCTTCCAGAAACATATTAGAGTTTCACCAATTCTAAGACCTACTCTGATCCCAAGATGAATGTATATCATCAAATTAATTCAAATGTTGAGTTCCTCTCTGGAGCAGACCCAGCCAATCACCATGACTAGCCTCAAATGTTTAGTTTAGTTTAGAGATACAGCATGGAATCAGGTCCTTCGGCCCACAGGATCCACACTGATCATTGATTACCAGTTCACACTAGTTCTATGTTATCCCACTTCCCATTCATTCCTTACACAATAGGGGCAATTTTACAGAGGCCAATAACCTACAAACCCATATGTCTTTGGGATGTGGGAGGAAACCAGAGCACCCAGAGGAAACCCAGGCAGTCACAGGGAAAATATGTAAGCTCCACAAAGACAGCACCCGGGGTCAAGATCGAACCTGGGTCACTGCTGCAGTGAGGCAGCAGCACTACCAGCTGAGCCGCCGTGCTGCCCTAATTCCTCTGGGTCATCACCATTGGATGAAGGTCCCGGGACTCCTTGTTGAACAGCACCGTAACTTCACTACTCTGAATGCAACAGGGCAAGAAGGGTCACTGTCTCATTCTTAAATGCAATAAATGTCGACCAGTGCAGCGAAGCACAAATCACAAAGAGGATTCATATCAACAATGGGTTAAGATGGCCAGTAGCCAAATTGCTTGCTGATTGGGCTCATCAATGAATAGAGGGCCTTTGATCAAGGTACCAGTGGGTGACTGGTTCCCATGGAACTATAGACCCTGCAAGCAGTCGGTGCCTTCAGGACAGGAGCAGAAAATAAATCAGTTTCATGTTTTTTTTTCTTAATGCACGAACAAATTTGAGGATTGAATGCAGTGGTATAATGACTTATTTATTCTCTCATTTGTAGCATTTCGTTGTCAACGAACAAGCTGCCCAACGAGCGCGTTGGGAAGAGGCTTCAAGGCAAACCATCAAGGAAACAACCAACCCTTGTCCAAAGTGCCAAGTACCAGTGGAGAAAAACGGTTTATCTGACAAACTTTCTGACTTAATAATAGTGCAACCTTATACATTGACACGAAATATCAGCTACAGAAATAAGAGTACTGCAAAAACATATTAAGAAACTTTATATAGTCATAGAGCTATTCAGCGCAAAAACAGACCCTTCGGCCCATCGTGTTCATGCCAACAAAGTTGAGCGACAGATCATCCCATTTGCCAGCATTTGGCCCATAGCCCTCTTCTAAACCCTTCCTATCCATATATTTATGCAAATGGATTTTCAAAGTCATCATCATATCACATCTATAGCTTCCTATGGAGCCCATTCCAGTTATAGTCTACCCCACAGCGAAAATGTTTCCCCTGAGGTTCCTCTTAAATCTCTCCCCTCTCAATTTATCTATGCCCTCGGGTTTTAGAGTCCTCTACATTGGGAGCGTTCACTTTATCCATGCCCCTCACGATCTTGTACACCTCAGCCTCCTACGCTCCAAAGACAATGTCCCAGCCTATCATAATTACCTGCCGTCCAAGACACCAAAATAGTAGCCCACCTGAAATGCCAAATATATTTTGTATCTATGCATTACGATGGTACAGTGGCGCAGCTGGTGGAGTTGCTGCCTCACAGTGCCAGAGACACGGACTCAATCCTGACCTTGGGTGCTATCTACACATTCTCACTGTAACCGCGTGGATTTCCTCCAGGTGCTCAGGTTTCCTCCCACATCCCAAAGATGTGCGAGTTTATAGGTTAATTACCCTCTGTAAATGGTCCCTGGTGTGTAGGGAGTGGATGTGAAAGTGGATTAACATAGACCTGGTGTGAACGGATGATCGATAGATAGTTGGCGTGAACTCGATAGGCCAAAGGACCTGTTTCCATGCTGCATTTTCAAACTAAACCCCTTCTCCTGCCTTTAACATTGAGAACCAAATGTGAAATCTATTATTATAAACATGAATGAAACTGATGAACTCATGATGCAAAGGGAAATCGATCTGAAGTTGGGATTAGGGCGCATTGTTGAAATGGAACTGGACATTTGCCATTTGTAAGATTTGCCTATGTAACTTCACCCATTCATGCTGCCTTCCTGGGATTTCTGCAAGTTTTACTGTTGGAGGTTGGAAATGGTCATGGAAATTCTTCTCTGACCTCTTATTCTACTTCTCAACCTCACTGACTTCAGGTTGTTGTTGCCAAAACAGAAATATGTTGCACTTGAAGTTAGTTATGTCCTTCAGTAGATTCATTAATTCCCTCGCTGTTCTTTACATGGAAAGCAAAACACCAGTCTGCTGTTGCTTCTCTCTCTGCAAAGAACCCAGGGACAGGATGAAACTGCTCCTTACCTCAAGGGTCTTCTGCCATTCTGCTAAATCATGGCTGCATGATATATTAATTGTATATAGAACAGTACAGCACAGGAACAGGCCCTTCAGCTCACAATGTCCACGCCAAATAAAATGCCAGGTTAAACTAATCTCCACCTCCTATAACATGATCCATATCCCTCTATTCCCTCCATATCCATGTACCCGTCTAAAAGTCTCCTAAATGCCACATCTCCTGCCTTGGGGTTTTCCTCTTGAGGTTTTTCATTGACCCAGCCTCAAGGAGAAAGAGTCCTTATTTCCACTACCTTTTGTGCAAAGTGGTGTTTTCTGAAATCAAGCAATATCCCAGCAGCGAGTATCCCAGCCGCAAACACGCGTCTGACTACGTATAAATCACACCCACATAATTACAGGCAGATAAAATTTAAAGGTAACTGGTTATAGTTATAACATACAGAGTTAAGCTAAATGGCTACTACAATTAGTAAATTTTACTTATGGGAAAATGGTGCCATTGTGTTACAAGTACCCAATTTGTTCACTTGTGTCCTTCAGGTAAACAAGTCTGCCACTCCCTGCCAGTGTGCCAGGCACAATTACATTGGCACTCAATGATCTCAGAGGTAGTTTAACAAGGATTCCTTTGTAGTAACCCAAGGCAAGACAAGGCAGTCTCACCCAGTTAGCCCTGTAAACCCTTCCTCAACTCTTTCCTTAGACATTAATACATTAGGATTTGCATCACAATGTGGAAATCGGCTGAAATATTCACTCTGTCCTACCTTGTCCCTGGTCTTTGACTGAAAGACCCACCCTTGGTGCCATCAAATGACGCTTGTTCACCAATGCTCAGTTTCACTTATCTCCAGACTTAGGCACAACATTGAACTCACATGGACATGGAACCTGAATGCCCAGAGGAGAGGCAAGGGTTGAAGAATGGAGCTCTATCCCTGCTGATCAGTAGGGATGCGAGAGAAGCAAACGAGTGTCACTTCAAAGCATCCATGGCAGGAATTCCACAGAGAAGCATCCCTAAAGCACCCATCTCCAGCTGCTCCCTGCCTCCTGTCTCCCTTGTGGGAATGTCCAACACAGGAGCCCAGCAACGGTTCACTCCCACCCTGCGGCTCTCAACTTTCACATTGAAAGATATAACACCGAGTCCACGCCGATCATCGATCATCCGTTCACACTAGTTCTATATTATCCCACTCGCATCCACTCCCAACACACAAAGGACAATTTACAGAGGCCAAATAACCTACTAACCCGCACGTCTTTGGGATGTGGGAGGAAACCAGCGAACCCAGAGGAAACCCTCGCAGTCACAGAGGAAATGCGTAAACTCCACACAAACAGGAACCAAGGTCCAGATTTAATCTGGGTCTTTGGCGCCATGCAGCAGAAACTCTACCAGCTGCACCTCTGTGCCACCCAGTTTCTAAATGAATTTCCACTGACTATGGAGACAACCCATACAGGCAGCAAGAGAAGCGATCAAAAGCAAACGTATTTCAGAATTCTGGTGTTGAATCTCACACCTTTATTATTGCACATTGCATTCACAAACCGCACAGTCCTCAGATGCCAAGGAAAGGAAAATCTGTCCTGACTATCTGCTGTCATTAACATTACTGAGTTATTTAAATTTAATTGGCATTTCCAGTACTTGCCCCACATTCCTGATGATGTTTTTCCTTGTGACAGGAGGCTGCATGCACATGAAATGCCCCAGGACTTCCTGCCAGTTTCAGTGGTGCTGGCTGTGCAGACAAGAGTGGAATCGCGACTGCATGGGTGACCACTGGTTCGAGTAAGCTGCACCGCAAAGGAAGAGGCCAAACGAACACAGAGACTCAGGAATCTGCTTAGATTTCGTCAGAGACCAGAGACAGTTGGATTTCAGCCCTTTCGTGTGTCGGTATTCAAGACTATTTTCATTATTCAGGTAGAGGGCACAGCTTTAATTTGAGAGTCGTAAAGTTTAAAGGAGATGTGTGAGGCAAGTCTTTCATGCAGAGAGTGGTGAGTGTCTGGAACGTGCTGCCAACTGTAGTACTTTTGGTTCCAGTACTAGTTACACTTAGAACAAAGAACAGTGTAGCACAGGAACAGGCCCTTCAACCCCCTATGTCTAGTTTAGTTTGTAATTGCAGATCCACTTTTGAGACCAGCAGCGGAGTGGCGCCTGGCTTATGCCAATTTAACCTGCATGTCTGCCTGCAGATGGTCTATAACCATAAATTCTCTGTCTGTCCATGTGTTTGTACAAATGCCCTTTAAACACTACTTTCATATCCACATCCACCTCTTCTCTGATTGTGTTCCAGGCACTGACCTTGGATGCTGCCTGTGTGAAGTTTGCACGTTCTACCTGTGACCGCATGGGTTTCCTCCGGGTGCACCGGTTTCCTCCCACATCCCAAAGACATGCGGGTTTGTAAGTTAATTGGCCTCTGTAAAATTGCCCTAATGTGTAGGGAGTGGATGAGAAAGAGGGGATAACATAGAACTAGTGTGAATGGGTGATTGATGGTCATCGTTGGTGGGCTAACAGGCCTGTTCCCACGCTTTATCTCTAAACCAAACTAAATCAACTCTCCATTGTGACAGGGATGGGTAGGTGGGAATGATCGTTAATGGGGGAAGGGCAGCAGGCTGCTGTCACCGTGTCATGCCACTGTGGGCTGGATGTAATTGCACCTGGACTTTGCCACTGTTGTAAAGTGCTTGTAATATGTTGAGAATATTGTCATTCTTGCTCGGTGGTGTCAACTGCTTCTTCATGCTTCTTAAACGGGTTTCTTAAATTAACACGCTATATTATCGAACCGGTTTGTTGGTTGATTATTGCAAATAAATGGTACATGGAACAACATTTCATCATTTTCCTTTTGAAATGTTTGGCTCATTCATTTCTTGACTTTAAAAAGAACACTGAGACATCATAGAATGGCCACAGTCTGTGCTGACATCTGCAACCACCCGTGATGACTCTCCGCACTGGTCCTAGTGCAGGATCAACTATCATCTGATCTAATCACCCTACTCTTTAAAATCTCTTTTCCTCGTAAATATATCACTATTTCAAGCTGTACTAACATGCTGTACCTTTCTCTTTGCTCCGCTTTTTTTTGTTATCTTGTCTTTGTTGTCCTGATTGTATTCTTGTGTAGTATTATTTGATTTGATTGGACAGCATGCAAACAAAACCTTTCTTGGTACACACGACTGATAAACACAAACCTAAACACCATTTGCTTCAAGGAAAACCCCATCATTCCAGTCTCCAAAAATAGTAAAGTGACCCATCTCCATGACTTCAAAGTGACCCAGTAGTTCTAACATTGATCACAATGAAGTGCTTGATAGACTAGTACTGGCCCACATCTGCGCCAGTTTCACGATCAATCTAGACTCCTGGCAATTCGCATTCAGGGAAATAAGTGTACGAAATATGCCATCTCCCTTGCACCACATTCAGCTCTGAATCACCTTGACAATAAGAACACCTATGTTAGGATACTATTCATTGACTGCAGCTCAGCCTGCAACATCACAATAATGAGCTCATCCATAAATTTTGGGACCTTGGCCTTGGCATCGCCACCTGCAACTGGTTTCTGGACCTCCTGACTGGCAGACCTCAACCAGTTAGAAATGGTCATAACGTTTCCTCTACCCTGCCACTCAACACCAGTTCCCCTCAGGGTTGTGTGCTCCCTGTACACCCGTGACTGTGTGGCCCAAGTACAATGCCAACTTGATCGTTTACCAGTGAGCGTTCTATTAGTTGTTTTGCACTTCTTACCGTGCGTTCGGCCAGGCCGTTGGACTGCGGGTACTCGGGGCTGCTGGTGGTGTGATGAAAGTCCCAGCGTGTCGCAAAATACTTGAAGAGCTGACTGGAGAATTGAGTTCCATTGTCTGAGAGAAGCTGGAGGGGTGTTCCTTGGACAGAGAAGTGGCGAGTGAGTTTTTGAATGGCCATGGCTGAGGTCGGGCTGCTGAGCAGGTCTACCACGAGTGCGGCAATAACGAATGAAGTGGTTTTTCTTCTTGCAGTAGTGGCAAGTTTTGCTGAAAGCGAGGCGTTGCTCACGAAATTTAGGGTGTGAGCCGCCGCATTTACCACAGTTATGGATCAGTGGGTCGGTTCCCCTCCCTGGGGCTGTTGGTGGTTGTCGAGGGGCTGTTGGTGGTTGTCGTGGGGACCTATAGAGGCATGGACATCAGAGGCAGAGTGTGGTCCCTGTCCCAGGGATTTGGTATGAGTGTGACTGAACTCCGCAACACGACAGGCACGTTCAGCTTTAGCTAGTGTGAGCTCCACATCCCGGAGTAGTTCATTTCTCACCTTGTCATTCAGGATGCCATATACGAGTCTACCGCGGATGAGTACGTCGCGGTCCTGGAAGTGGCATCTTGCAGCGATGCTCTTCAGGGCACCGATGTAGGATTCGTCTCGCCCTCGTGTTGACTACGGGAAAAGAATTTGTGGTGCTCCATGATAACGTTGATGCGAAGTTGGCACAGTTTTCGGAACTTTCGGAGGAGGCAGGTGGGGTTTCTGATGGACTCTGCCGGGGTCACAACATGGGTTACCTCATCGGTATGTTCTGGGGCGTAATTAAAGTCCTGTACCTGCAGGGCAGCCTCTGTGCCCGCTACATTGAGGAGAATTGATGCAACGGTGTGAGGAGCAGCACCCGGGTGGGCAGCTTCAATGAAAATTCCGAATTCCACCTCGAAGATGCGCCAACGTTCGGCAAGATTACTGTCAAATATCAGAGGATCGGGTTTGCGAAATTACCCATCCATAGTAACAGAGCGATGGTCCATTGTAAAAAAATAAACTAAAATAATTTCAGGCAAAAGAGTTGGAGAAGTAGTTCAAAACTCCTGACACCATGTTTGTTATTGATCCACTACGACAACATGGTAAAACATAGGTCTTTATTCCATTCAGAAATACAGAGCATTTAAGTTGCACAGCCGTGCTCATGAAGCTCAGCAAACATTCTGCCAGCTGGCCATCAGCATTAGTGTAGTACCGTAATACCATGTAATGGGTGGCTTGAATATTTGTGTAGTGGAGATTATAAATGGCATGGATTAATAAAGGTTAATCTACTACATATGTTGTAAAATATACTTGGCTAATAAAGTTAGTATGAGTATATACTGTATATGACAGATCACTTTGAATCTATCGTGTATCGTAGTTCAGAGATATAGCATGGAAACAGGCCCTTCGGCCCACCGTCCATGCTCACCACCCGTTCATACTAGCTCTACATTATCCCACTTTTGCATTAAGGACAAAGGACAAAGGACATTTATTGTCACATACACCGATTGGTGCAGTGAAATTTGAGTTGCCATTTGCAGCACACCAATAAAAATAAAACATAACATTAAAGAGGATTTTAACATTAAACATAAAAACAACCCCCCTCAACGTTTCCCACTGTGAGGGAAGGCAGCAAAGTTCAGTCCTCTTCCTCTTGTTCACCCCGTGGTCAGGCCAATTTGAGGCCTCCGCAGTCGCCGCAATGGCGGCCCGATGTTTCAGACCCTCTCGCCGGATGATGGAGCTCCAGCGCCGGAAGAACACTCTTCAGCGGCTTGGAGTGTCTGGAACGGCCGCTTGCTGCCAGAGACCGCGGCTCCCAAAGTCCACAAGCCTCGCTGGTCGGAGCTCAAACACTGGCGATCTCGGCGAAAGATCCCAGGCTCCGCGGTATTCAAAGTCAGGGCCGCCGCAGCTGGACGCTCCACAGACCCCACAGCTCCGCGATGTTGGAGTCGGCGGTCTCAGCACTCTGGAGCTTACCACACGGCGGCCCTCAGTAAGGCACCGCCCGTTCCGCGATGGTGCTTCAGCACTGCGTCGCTGCCGAAGCTGAAGAATCTGGCCGGTCCCGGCAGGAAACGCCGCTCCAGTCCAGGAGGTAGGCCGCGAGGAGGGGGCAAAGATGCGGCTCGGAGGAAACACGCATCTCTGACCAGGTAGGGGCTGAGAAAAAAACAGTTTCCCCCTTCCCCCACCCCCCACATAAAAAGACTAGACCTCCAAAACAAAACTTTTTAACATACTAAAAATAAAAAAAAGGGTGAAAGGACGAACAGCTGCAGGCTGGGCAGCCATACCCGACAGCGCCCCCACACATTCACTTCCTACACGATAAAGGGATTTTACAGATGCCAATTAACCTACAAACCTGCACATCTTTAGGATTTGGAAGGAAACCGGAGCACCTGAAGGAAACCCACATGGTCACAGGAAGAACAGGAAGGCAAATGCAACACTAACATTTATTTCAAGAATACTCAAATATAAAAACAGGGGTGTATGCTTTATAATGCTCTGGTTAGACTGTATTTGGAGTATTGTGTGCAGTTTTGGGCCCCATATGTGTGGAAGGATGCACTGGCGTTGGAGAAGGTCCAAAGGAGATTTACGAGAATGATCTCAGGAATGATTGGCAAGCATTTGACGTCACTGGGCCTGCACCCGTTGAAATTTACCGAATAATAAAAAGGCTGGATAGGGTGGATGTGGAGAGGATGTTTCCACTAGTGGGAGAGTCTAGGGCTGGAAGCTATAGCCTCAGAATAAAACGATAAAAGGAATTTAGAAATGAGATGAGGAGGAATTTCTTTAATCTGATGAATCTGTGGAATTCATTGCCACAGAAGGCTGTGGAGGCCAGGTCAATTGATATTTTTAAGGCGGAGATTGATAGATTCTTGATTAGTATGGGTGTCAGGAGTTGTGGGGAGAAGGCAGGGGAGAGAAAGATAGATCAGCCATGAATGAATGGCGGAGTAGATTTGATGGGCCGACTAGCCTAATTCAACTCCTATGACTTATGATCGTGCAGATTCCAAACAGACAGAATCAGAAGATCAGGATTCTGGACACTGGAACTGTGAGGCAGCACCACTGTGCCACCCACATGGTAGAACATAGAACAGTACAGCACAGGAACAGACCCTTTGGCCCACTGTGTCTGTGTCAAAGATAATGTCGAGCAAACCTAATCACATCTGCCTGCAAATGACCCATTGCCCTTCATTCCCTGCATATCCATGTGCCTATCTAGAAGCCTCTTAAACACCACCTTCGTATTATAAAATTCCTTCGATTGTTCTCACAGAAGGGATTCAGACGTTCATTAAATTACAAATTCACAGCAGGACCGATCATTAACTCTTCACTACACCCCAGGGGTGCAGCACCTAGCAACAATAGAAAATGAGGATCTGGTTCAACTCTGCACTTCTCCTAATCAAACATGAAGTAGTTGCTACAACTTGTGTAACAATGTGTTTCATGTGTTGTACCAGGAACTGTATGATAATTACTGCTCACATTTCAATACATTAAAGAATGAACAATAAAACATAGATAACACAACATTGTACAATAGTACCTTGACAAACTATTTACAATAAACTAATTTATAACAATTTATAACAATCTGACACAATAAGAACACAATTGTACTTGTCCATTTGTTTAAAGAGATTCAACGTTCTCACTCTCACTCCTGCATCTCTCTCATGATGATGAGATTCTTTCCCTCTCTCATTCTTTCTCTCTGTGCAATTTATTTTCTATTTCATGTAGGTTTAAACTACTTTTCTAGGCTTATCTGATTCGTCTCGAGTGAAGGTCTCAAGGGCATCTTGTATTTACAGATGAAATCATAGAGTCACACAGCTGTGCAACACGGAAACAGGCAATTTGGCCCACTTCGCCCATGCCGACCAAGTTAGCAAATTAGACTAGTCCCATTTGCCTGCATTTGGTCCTTAGCCCTCTATGGATAGAACATTCCCTGTCCATAAAGCTAATGTAAATTCCAAATGTGAGGGAGGACAGAAGCAATGGGACAGACCTTGAATCTGAGATCAGGCCAGGTGAAGGAGAGGGTGTAAAATGATTGTTAGCTTGCTGTTTCTCATACAAACAAAGGACACAAAGTGCTGGAGTAACTCAGTGGGTCAGGCAACATTCCTGCAGAACATGGATAGGTGGCTTTTCATGTCGGGACCTTCCTTCAGACTGTACCTTATTGGGCAAAGTCAAAATCCTAGTGAGTGCAAAGTAGTTAATTGTGCGTGAGCAGGAGAGGAGTTGTCTGCAGACCATTCCCAGACCTAAATCAGAGTGGGAAGGGATGGTGTGGTGAGATGTTGGACACAGGACCTTGGTATGTTCCCTCCAGCACAGTACGAGACCCAATGCAAGATGGAGAAACACCCGACTTCCATCGGAGCACTTTGCAACCGTATGTGTGTAATACTGTACTGAATTATTTGGCTTTGTTCTTTCTGCCTCTTCATGCAAGAATCATTTCTGCCTGTTATTATTTTTTTTCCTTTTCTCTGTCAAGTCTGGCATGCTGAGCATGTGCAGTATGTTGGGATTACACAATCTGATCCCACCAGCTACTTGGCATCTCTCTATCAGATCAAATCTCTTTCCTCAGCCCACATTTCACTGCCATCCAGGCAAATTGGCTTATCTCTTCCTCAGGTCTGATGAAAGGTCTCTACTCTGCAACACCATCTGTTTTCTTTCCACAGATGCTTCGGGACCTGCCGAGTTTTTCAAGTATTTTCGATTTCCTTGTTTTACAGTATATCATGTTGGCCCATTTTTTCTATACCTACTCGTATAAGCCTATCACAACCTCACCATTAATACAGTGACACAGCTGGTAGAGCTGCTGCCTCACAGTGCCAGAGACCCGAGTTCGATTCTCTCCCCAGGCACTGTCTGTGAGGAGTTAGCGCATCCTCTCTGTGACCACGTGTGTTTCCTCCGGGTGCTCTGGTATTCCTTCCACATACCAAAGTTGTGCAGCATCATATGTTAATTGGCCTTTGTAAATTGTCCTGAGCGTGTAGGGAGTGAATATGAAAATGGGATAAAATAGAACCCGTGAACAGGTGATCGATGGTTGGCATGAACACGGTGGGCCGAAGGGGCTGTTTCCATGCTGTTTCTTTCAATTCAATTTAGTTCAATACGTAGACCAATAAAAGTGCTGGAGTAACTCAACTGGTCAGGCAGCATCTCTAGAGAATGTGAATAGGTGACTTTTCGGGTCATGAACCTCCAAGAGATTTTGCGCTAGTGCCTGTCCCCATTAAGCCATTTTGATTCATCCTGTCACAGAGATTCCCTTCCTTTGACACATTTCTCCTCCACCTTCCCTTATATTGAAGGGAACCAGTTCTGATGACAAGTTGCTGACCTGAAACATTATCTGTTTCTCTTTTCACTGATGCCATCTGATCTGCTGCGTTTCTCCAGGAATTTCAACTGTTCGTATTTTCTATGTTTCTATGTCTATGTTTCTATGTATTGTTTGCAGTCAGAGTTTGTCTTCTGTTTTACTGACTAGTTGTGTCTGTGACATTAGAAAGGTCAGATTATACTTCTGCTAAACCCAGGATGCTCAGCACAAGGAAATAAGGTCCCAGTGTGATTTTTCACATTTGCCCACTTATACAGTAGATGCAATTACATTTTCAGGTTCAAGAGCTTTAAAGCACTTATACATCCAGCATCTGCAGTTTCTTGTGTATACATCTGGAATATTCTCCTATCTTTAACGCATCTCTTTCAAAGTCATATAAATTAGTCATAGTCATATAGCACAGAAACTGGCCCTTTAGCACAAATCATCCATGCTGACCAAGATGCCCTATCTAAGATTTAAGTTCCTCTAAATCTTTCCTATCCATGTACTTGTCCTAATGTCTTTTAAATGTTATTGTATGTGCCTCAACTACTTCCACTAGCAGCTCGTTTCATATATCCACTATCAAATTAATAAATCTACTGTTTACAGGTAATAACATAGGAGCAAGTTTGCTTTGATGAACATTGTAGATGGTGGCCTTCTCCTTTAAGAATAGGGAGTACGTTGCCACCCAAACGTTTGTTTTATTTTCGGGTCATTGAATGGTTGGGTGATGCATTTCCTACCACCCTATTTCCTCTGCGATAGACAAGAGTGGAATATCGCAACAAAATGCCACAAGAGAAACAGGAAACAGGACACAGCATAGAACAGAAGCAGAGCGTCAAGTCACTGCATCGGCAGGTAAGAGGGAGCAACTGATGTTATGGAGTCAGTGGCAAGAACTCTCCAACTGAGAGTTATGTTTAGTCTGAAGAAGAGTTACTTGAAATGTCACTTATCCAAGTTCTCCACATATGCTGCCTGGCCTGCTGACATACTCCAGTACTTTATTTTGCTTTTTGTAAAGTTCCTTTTTCCTATGTTCATAACTGACTCTTTAATCATTCAGCCAAAAACTTCAGACGGACAGGGGACATTTCAAATCGGGACTCTTCTTAAGATTGATTGAAGAAGGGCCCCGATCTGAAATATCGCCTATCCATTCCCTCCACAGATGCTGCCTGCCCCGCTGAGTTCCTCCAGCACTTTGTGTTTTGCTCAAGATTCCAGCATCTGTTTTTCCTTATGTCTAAACATGAAACTCCACCGTTATATAGAATTAACAGAGACGTAGACACAAGGAACTGCAAATACTAGTTTTATTTACAGATTTAATACATGGATTAACAGAACCCTATTGGTACTGTATTCAGTTCAAGGCATTTACATTGCACAGGTCTGAGGACAGACCTCTCACCATCCTTTCCTTCCATTTCAGTACTGAAGTGCCAGACTATTTGTTTTAGCAGGTCTGACAGTAACCGTGCACCCGCATTGTTTGGGTAGCTGAAGAGATCAGTATGTTTGGAGAAGGTAAGATTCAAATTCTGTGAGCAAACACTTCAACTACATCTGCAAACAACTGAGTTATATCACACATCATGTGACAAAAATCATGTGCTGGCTCGTAATAACAAAAAGTTGGCTTTTAGGCAGGTACATGGATATGCAGGGGATGGAGGGACACGGATAACGCACAGGCAGAGGAGATTAGTTTATCTTGGCATCATGTTCGACACAGATGTTGTGGGCCGAAGCACCTGTTCCTCTGCTGTACTCTTCTATGTTCTACCTAACGTTTACGGGAACAATCTGGGTTAACAAGGGGACATATAGAGGTAGAAAGACTAGTGGAAACACAAGAGACTGCGGATACTGAGAAAAACACAAGTACTGGAGGAACTCAGCGGGTCAGGCAGCGCCTTTTGAGAAATGGACAGATTTGTGTTGAGATCCTTCTTCAGACTGATAGAAGGAAGGATAGAATAGAGCGGTGCCCAGTGTCTGTGGAGAGGTAGAGAGCAGGTGCACATTAACCTGATGGAATCACCGTCTGCCATCAGGCAGGTTGTCTATAGATCCAGAAAAAATCAGCAGGTCAGTGGGAAGAAAAACACTCCATGTAGACCTGAAACATTGACCGTTCCTCTTCCCACAGATGCTGCTCGATCTGCTGAGATTTAGCATCATCTTCTGTTTAAAATAAAGATTTAAAGCACCTGCAGTTTATTTTTCCATGCGGAAGTTGAGTTGCTTTTTGGGTGGTTTTAAAATGATTGGATGAGGCAGGTGGATGTTCGACAACTGTGGCAGGGCTTGAATACCATCACCTCCTACAAGGCGAAATCAGGAGGCAGCTCAAGCGACAGCGAAGCATCACTCCCTGATGAGCTCAATGTGTTCTATACACGTTTAGATAGGGAGAACACTGATGTGCCTTCCCAAGCCGCCATACACCCTGATGGTATTACAGTCACAGTTCCAGAGGCAGACGTCAGATGATCCTTCAGGGGGTTGAACCCTCGGAAAGCGCCTGGACCTGATGGTATACCCGGTCGAGTTCTCAAAACCTGTGCAGACCAACTGGTTGGAGTTTTTGCGGACATTTTCAACCTCTCGTTATTGAGGTCTGAGGTTTCAACCTGCTTTAATACTGATCCCTTTTCTGGGGTTACGTCCGTGCCCAGGTGGTGTTAGAGAGGGACTACGCACTGTCCACGGGTACCCTGGTGGAATGCATCCTGGACAAGGATTGTAACATAGCTGTACAGTAGTTTATTTAGTATATTTGTTTGACGTGTATTATAGTGGTGGGTTCTGGTTGGTTTTATTGTACTATAAACATTATTTTTAATAATTGAATACATTTTTTGATTAAAAACAAAACAAAGCTAGTTATCAGGAGGGTACTGCGCCAAGGAGTCCCCTGCAACCTGTTTCTCTTGCGGTTCCCAGACTTGCCAGCCGCCTGCCACTTGTGCGAGCTGGAAGAGTCTGTGTACCATGTGTATATGGAGAGTGTGAGATTGCAGCCCCTGTTCTATTATCTAAAGGCGCTTCTCCTTGCCTTCTGGCTGCATCTCACCCACCATCCTCATCTTTGGACACCCTGTGTACATAGGGGAGAGGGTAGGGCCAAAGATGTCCTGGTTGGGTTGCGGGGTTAAATTCGCGCCCGGGTGGTGTTGGAGAGGAACCATGCGCTGTTGACGGGCGCCCTGGGGGATTTCTGGGACCACTGGGCACCGCGGGGGTTTGAATGCATCCTTGACAAGGTGTGTAAGATAGTTGTATCGTTTGTCATGTATTATGGTGGTGGGTTCTGTTTTGTTTTTTACTGTACTGTATATATTATTTTCATATTTGAATAAATATTTTTGATTTAAAAAAAAAGCTGGTTACCAAGCTCACGGAACTGGGTCTCTGCGTATACCTCTGTAATTGGATCCTCGGTTTCCTCATCCACAGACCACAGTCTGTTTGAATTGGCAGAAACACTTCTTCCTCATTAACAATCAGTACGAGAGCACCTCAAGGCTGTGTGCTCAACCCCCTGCTCTATACTCATGGCCTTATAGCCAGACACAGTGCAAACTCCATCCTTAAGTTCGCCGACGATACCACCGTTGTTGGACGAATTACAGATGGTGATGAGTCAGAGTAAAGAAGTGAGATCATCCGATTGATCAAATGGTGCCAGCATAACAACCTGGCTCTCAATATCAGTAAAACCAATGAACTGATTGTGGACTTTGTAAGAGGAATGATATGGACCCACAATCCTGTGTATACCAATGGTGGAGAGAGTCAAAAACTTCAAATTCCTGTGCATGCATATTTCCGAAGATCTTTCCTGGACCCAGCACACTCATGCAATTATAAAGAAAATGCATCACGCCTCCACTTCCTGAGAAGGTTACGGAGATTTGGTATGTCAGAGAGGATTCTCTTGAACTTCTGCAGGTGTACAGTGGAGAGCATTTTGACTGGTTGCATCATGGCCTGGTTCAGCAACTTGAAAGCCCAGGAGCGAAAAAGACTGCAAAAAGTTGTGAACACTGTCCATCTGAACCCAGTCCACCTGACCTTCCCACCATCGAAGGGATTTACCAGTCACTGTCTCAAAAAGGCAGCCAGCATGATCAGAGACCTATACTACCCTGGACATACACTCATTTCACTCCTGCCATCGGGAAGAAGGTACAGGAGCCTGAAAACTAATGTCCAGGTTCAGGAATAGTTTCTTCCCTGCAGCCATCAGGCTATTTTATATCAAAGTCTCGTGATGAGACTACGTGAAGAACCTGCCAGCCCGCATGTGCGTCAATACGTCGACGCATGGTGTCCAGTAAGTATATAATAGAATTGTGCTCCTGGCTCAGGAGACACTTACAGGTTGCTCCAGTCAGATGCCTGTGGAAGCAATACCTGGCTCAGGGTTGCATTATATATCTCGCACTCAGAAGAAGGGAAGCAATACCTGGTTCAGGGTTGCGTTATTTTATCTCCCGTTCAGTAGAGGGGAATACTGGAGATTATTACACAAGTAACTCCAACTACGGGGATAATGACAGGAATTCGAACCCCCTGAACTTATGGGGGATATGCTGCAGTTTAATCATATGAAGGAGTTCCGGCTCTTTTCACATAATTTGCCATCCCTTCGGGGATAGGAAATCCACTGCAGGAGATCTGGCTAAGAGCATCAGTAATTTAACTTCTCATCAGCTAAGGAGGGGTATATGCTGGATACGGCTGGGAAATGTGCCTGTCCCGATAAACTGCCTGACTTTGAATGTTCCAAAAGTCAATCTCACCATTTGGGATATCTCAGTGGTGATACGTGGGCATGGGATTAAAATTTCAGCGTATCCAAAGACTGTTCACTGATGTCATTATGGCCTTTGCAAGGGCAGTAGATGGGTTCAGCTCGATGGATAGTGGAGAAGATGCATCAGCACTTCTATGTAATACCCAGTTGGAGCTAAATGAGGTAATTTTAAAAAATTTGCTCATTTACGCAGGGCCAGTAACGTGCAGCCTGCAAAGTATCTCTTCGGAGAGGACTTGTGCTAGCAAGTTTAACACTTACAGGAGGAATTTAGGCGGCTGCGGGGGTGGTAGAACCATCTTATGTGGGTAGGGCTTCAGTATTCCGGCGGGCATACCACCTCTATATATAACTAACGGCAGGAATCGTTACTCTGAGGCTGGTTGGAACACCAGGCCTACTCAATTCAGACCTAGCCAGAGGCCTTTTTTAGGCCAGGGCCATCGTGCTCACCTTGGTGAAAAGAATGTGTTGAGCATACTTGCGACTGAGATAGGTCGTTCCAGGCAGAGGACTGTGGCAGCCATTTTGGTCTACTCACCCAGGGCTTCCATTGCAGATAAGTCTGCCGAACGAAGCTCCTATAGAAACATAGAAACATTGAAAATAGGTGCAGGAGTAGGCCATTCGGCCCTTCGAGCCTGCACCGCCATTCAATATGATCATGGCTGATCATCCAACTCAGTATCCTGTACCTGCCTTCTCTCCATACCCCCTGATCCCTTTAGCCACAAGGGCCCCATCTAACTCCCTCTTAAATATAGCCAATGAACTGGCCTCAACTACCTTCTGCGGGAGAGAATTCCAGAGATTCACCACTCTCTGTGTGAAAAAAGTTTTCCTCATCTCGGTCCTAAAAGATTTCCCCCTTATCCTTAAACTGTGACCCCTTGTTCTGGACTTCCCCAACATCGGGAACAATCTTCCTGCATCTAGCCTGTCCAACCCCTTAAGAATTTTGTAAGTTTCTATAAGATCCCCCCTCAATCTTCTAAATTCTAGCGAGTACAAACCGAGTCTATCCAGTCTTTCTTCATATGAAAGTCCTAACATCCCAGGAATCAGTCTGGTGAACCTTCTCTGTACTCCCTCTATGGCAAGAATGTCTTTCCTCAGATTAGGAGACCAAAACTGTATGCAATACTCCAGGTGTGGTCTCACCAAGACCCTGTACAACTGCAGTAGAACCTCCCTGCTCCTATATTCAAATCCTTTTGCTATGAATGCTAACATACCATTCGCCTTCTTCACTGCCTGCTGCACCTGCATGCCTACTTTTAATGACTGGTGTACCATGACACCCAGATCTCGTTGCATCTCCCCCTTTCCTAATCGGCCACCATTCAGATAATAGTCTACTTTTTTTCCTGTTTTTGCCACCAAAGTGGATAACCTCACATTTATCCACATTATACTGCATCTGCCATGCATTTGCCAACTCACCTAACCTATCCAAGTCACCTTGCAGCCTCCTAGCATCCTCCTCACAGCTAACACTGCCCCCCCAGCTTCGTGTCATCCGCAAACTTGGAGATGTTGCATTCAATTCCCTTGTCCAAATCATTAATATATATCGTAAATAGCTGGGGTCCCAGAACTGAGCCTTGCGGTACCCCACTAGTCACTGCCTGCCATTGTGAAAAGGACCCGTTTACGCCTACTCTTTGCTTCCTGTCTGCCAGCCAGTTCTCTATCCACATCAATACTGAACCCCCAATACCGTGTGCTTTAAGTTTGTATACTAATCTCTTATGTGGGACCTTGTCGAAAGCCTTCTGAAAGTCCAGATATAACACATCCACTGGTTCTCCCTTATCCACTCTACTAGTTACATCCTCGAAAAATTCTATAAGATTCGTCAGACAAGATTTACCCTTCATAAATCCATGCTGACTTTGTCCAATGATTTCACCACTTTCCAAATGTGCTGCTATCCCATCTTTAATAACTGATTCTAGCAGTTTCACCACTACCGACGTTAGACTAACTGGTCTGTAATTCCCCGTTTTCTCTCTCCCTCCCTTTTTAAAAAGTGGTGTTACATTAGCTACCCTCCAATCCTCAGGAACTACTCCAGAATCTAAAGAGTTTTGAAAAATTATCACTAATGCATCCACTATTTCTGGGGCTACTTCCTTAAGTACTCTGGGATGCAGCCTATCTGGCCCTGGGGATTTATCGGCCTTTAATCCATTCAATTTACCTAACACCACTTCCCGGCTAACCTGGATTTCACTCAGTTCCTCCATCTCATTTGACCCCCGGTCCCCTGCTATTTCCGGCTGATTATTTATGTCTTCCTTAGTGAAGACAGAACCAAAGTAGTTATTCAATTGGTCTGCCATGTCCTTGTTCCCCATGATCAATTCACCCGTTTCTGACTGCAAGGGACCTACATTTGTTTTAACTAATCTTTTTCTCTTCACATATCTAT